>NC_092266.1:34098256-34413256 GCF_036320965.1 Panulirus ornatus
TCCTTTCACCCTCCTGCATGTTCAGGCCCCGATCACACAAAATCTTTTTCACTCCATCTTTCCACCTCCAATTTGGTCTCCCTCTTCTCCTCGTTCCCTCCACCTCCGACACATATATCCTCTTGGTCAATCTTTCCTCACTCATTCTCTCCATGTGCCCAAACCATTTCAAAACACCCTCTTCTGCTCTCTCAACCACGCTCTTTTTATTTCCACACATCTCTCTTACCCTTACGTTACTTACTCGATCAAACCACCTCACACCACACATTGTCCTCAAACATCTCATTTCCAGCACATCCACCCTCCTGCGCACAACTCTATCCATAGTCCACGCCTTGCAACCATACAACATTGTTGGAACCACTATTCCTTCAAACATACCCATTTTTGCTTTCCGAGATAATGTTCTCGACTTCCACACATTCTTCAAGGCTCCCAGAATTTTCGCCCCCTCCCCCACCCTATGATCCACTTCCGCTTCCATGGTTCCATCCGCTGCCAGATCCACTCCCAGATATCTAAAACACTTCACTTCCTCCAGTTTTTCTCCATTCAAACTCACCTCCCAATTGACTTGACCCTCAACCCTACTGTACCTAATAACCTTGCTCTTATTCACATTTACTCTTAACTTTCTTCTTTCACACACTTTACCAAACTCAGTCACCAGCTTCTGCAGTTTCTCACATGAATCAGCCACCAGCGCTGTATCATCAGCGAACAACAACTGACTCACTTTCCAAGCTCTCTCATCCCCAACAGACTTCATACTTGCCCCTCATTATTATTATTATTACTATCATTATTATCATCATTATTATCACTATTATCATTATCACTATCATCAATATTATCATTGTTATTATTATTATCATTATCATTATTATTGTTATTATCATTATTATTATTATTATTATTATTATTATTATTATTATTATTATTATTATTATCATTATTATTATCATTGTTATCATCATTATTACCACTATTATCATTATCACTATCATTAACATTATTATTGTTATTATTATTATCATTATCATTATTATTATTATTACCATTATTTTTATCATTATCATTATCATTATCATTATTATTATCATTATTGTTTTCATCATCATCATCACCAACATTATCATTATCATATTCATTTAGACATTAGAGAGACGATAATTATTTTGGCTAATTTAAGAGAGTCACGACCAAAGCTGGTTACCCTCTTTGCCTGGGAGATTCATCAGTGAAAACAATAATTTGCTTGGTTGTGATACCGTTGTATCCTTCTTGTGTGAACACTTAGTATTATGAGAGGAGGTGGGGGGGGGGGGGGTAAGTCTGCCAACATATACGGTATTAAGATGAGGAAGCAGAGGCAGGAGTCTGCTTATGGTTTTATTACTGCGCCACTAATATTGTTAGAGGAAGACCAGGATGCTCATAAACCACATCCTAAACCAGGTCGTAAACCAGACCATAAACCCTGGGAGCAGGCTTGGGCTGTACGCTTGTGGCCTGCTCAACCCACACGGCACATTCAAAAATAAAAGGAAGATGTAACCGTGAGTCACAATGACAATGATAACATCACAGAAAATGTATTGATCATTCTCGTTATAAGCAAAAATTGTTTCAGTTGAAGAAGAAGACAATTTCTCAGCGATACCAGGCAATCCTTTATCATTAACACTGTTATGATCTATATGTGAGGCTAGCTGGTACTACTGTCCACACCTGAGAGTGTTGGTATCTAGAACCATCATCCACGCTCGTCCACAATAACATTGTTGACAGCAGCAGAAGTCTCACCATCGCTATTACAACAAGAAGGTTAGTTTGTCGTCGGAGTTGAAAGCCTTGGGTGCCACATGGCTAGGTTGAGGGCCTTGGGTGCCAGAAGGCCACTGAGCCTGTTGCCTCGCCCGTCAGTCATCTAAATCAATCACCACTGTTCATCTACAAATGTTCGTCTGTTGTTTGATTTGATAATTGTAAAGATTTTGATGATGGTTGACTAACTACCGCTACCATGTACGTCACACATACACACCAGAATTTGGTTTTCAATCCAAATGTTTGTTGTCAAGTGTGTCAACAGTTGAGTGCCACGAAGGCATAAGGTAGGACAGTGTCATATGGACATAAGGCTAGGAACAGTACCACAAAGGATCCGTCCCTTTCCCACACCCCGTCCGTCCTATACCATCCACCCATGGTCCCTCCCGTCCCCCGTCACTCACCTCATCCTGTCCGTTCCCCCGACCCACCTTGTGCTGGTCTCCTCCCTGTTGTTTTCGCCTCATGGATCAGTCTCAGACTACCTCACAACCCGTCTCCCCCGGCACACTCCTCCCGCCTCACAACCCGTGTCTCCCGCCACACTCCTCCCGCCTCACGTCCAGCGTATCACGAGGCACTGCCCCCGTACATCAACCACCAACCCACTTACCAAGAGGCGTTGCAGATACCTTCCTAACACGGCCGATGTCCTCCTTAACGACCTGGATGGTAAGGTAAGCACCTTCAGGTTGGTTTGACGGATCCTGATAAACAGATAGGGATTTAGACTTCCGGCGACAATCGTGTTATAACGAGTGATCCAGCCAGGCAGAGGGAAACGTATCATCCGACTTTGTTTATGACAATCTGTTCACACCATCAAGGGACGACGTTGATGCTGATGACCCATGACGGGTCACACACGTCTGTACTGTCTGGTTGATGACCCATGACGGGTCACACACGTCTTTACTGTCTGGTTGATGACCAATGACGGGTCACACATGTCTGTACTGTCTGGTTGATGACCCATGACGGGTCACACACGTCTTTACTGTCTGGTTGATGACCAATGACGGGTCACACATGTCTGTACTGTCTGGTTGATTACCCATGACGGGTCACACACGTCTGTACTGTCTGGTTGATGACCCATGACGGGTCACGCACGTCTGTAGTGTCTGGTTGATGACCCATGACGGGTCACACATGTCTGTACTGTCTGGTTGATGACCCATGACGGGTCACACACGTCTTTACTGTCTGGTTAATGACCCATGACGGGTCACACATGTCTGTAGTGTCTGGTTGATGACCCATGACGGGTCACACACGTCTGTACTGTCTGGTTGATAACCCATGACGGGTCACACACGTCTGTAGTGTCCGTGTGTCTCATAACATGCTCTGTTCTTCTGGTTATAAACATCATTCATAACATGCTCTGTTCTTCTGGTTAGAAACATCATTCATAACATGCTCTGTTCTTCTGGTTAGAAACATCATTCAGATTCTCAAACACGAGCAAGCAACCTCTCTTGACCTTGGTCATTCCAATTGAGCAGTTCCCCCAGATTGATTCTGACATGTTTTAATAAAGATATCAAAACAGTTAATGAACTTTATCTTCATGGAAATATAAGATACACACACACACACACACACACACACACACACACACACACACACACACACACACACACACACAAATAAAAAACTAGAGGAGAAATTAGCTAGGACAGAGCCAGACATAAATAAGAAGTCGAGAATAAGCCATAAATGAGATAAATGTAGATAAATCAAGTAGACAGATCAAAGTAATAAGACGAAACATGAGAGATATAAGTAAATACACAGAAAGATGAATTTTAGAAACAGAGAAAGGTAAGGAGAGCAAAAGACAAGGATAAGAAAATGAATAATGGGCAGAGAGAATGGGAAAGATGGCCGTGTATCAGGATAATGAAAGATGTGAGAATATATATATATATATATATATATATATATATATATATATATATATATATATATATATATATATAAAACACAACGAATAATGAATAGATGAGGGGAAGATAGAGAGGGAGAGAAAACTGATGATTGTGAATGGAAGGGGAGATAGAGGAAGATGGGGAGTTGACGAGGGGTGGGGGAGAGTTATAGAGGGGGATGGAAGAGAGGCTAATGAAAGGGGAAACACTGCGGAAGTGGAGAGAGAGAGAGAGAGAGAGAGAGAGAGAGAGAGAGAGAGAGAGAGAGAGAGAGAGAGAGAGAGAGAGAGAGAGAGAGAGAGAGAGAGAGAGATGTAATCGGTTGTACAAATGATGTCTTTTAAGAGTTTTTCAGTCTTACATATCATAACTGGAACTGAAACTACCAGTAAATTAATTATCATGAAGATATTGTTGGTAACATTGAATTACATGACAGAGAAGATCGGGTACGTTGTGGCTCATATGCCAAGTGTGGTGTTAAGTGGGATGCTTGCCAGTGGTTCAACCTGACAAGCTTGAAACCACAAGGGTCAGTTGTAGGACCCACACTGTGCATCATGTATACCAGTCATCTGGACACAGAATCACCAATAGAATCTTAATATTTGTCATGAACATATAATTAAGTTGTCACTCCCAAAGAAGACTGTCTTATTAATGCTTTAAAGAAATTTAGACAAACTGATGTGGTCAGAGGCATAACAATTCTTTTTTTATGTTGAAGGTTCCAGTCACAGACAAAAGTTCACATCAAGGCCGGCCCTTACTTGAAATATAGAGAGAATTATGAAACGGGAAAAGAAGACAAGGAAAAGTATTTACGAATTTTTGAGAAAATGGAAAGCCTATGTTTAGAAATGTGCGGCAGGTCATAGTTATTGGGGAAGACATGAGAAGGAAGAGAGTTCCAAAGCTTCGACGTGTAAGGAAAGAAGCAGGTATCAAAACGGCTCACCTGTGGTTGCTGGTGGCCACACAATAATCATGTGACGCAGCAGCTTGCCGAGTATTGCTTGGTCTACTTAGTGGTGGGGGTACACAAGCAACCAGCTCTCAGGAACAAAACTCAGAATGATACGTATAGAAGAGGGAAAGTGAATTACCATCGCACCGTAGAGCAAGGGGGTCAAGTTTGGAAGTTAACCTGGGACAGGCTAACCTAGCCTAACCTAACCTAACCTGGGACAGGCTAACCTAGCCTAACCTAACCTAACAACGCAAGCTTCCAAGGAGGGAAAAATTTTTGGTTTTTAAACAGAAACGGAACAGACCTCAGACCTCAACATGGATGAATACGAAGTAATGAACTTTGGTGATGAATATATTGAATATTTTAGGTGACCAATTACTGGAAGCACAAAAGAAAAGATGTTGAAGAGATTGCTAATATAAAATAATTATCCGAAATATTTGAAGAAATACTTACCAGCATATCATAAAACAGAAAGAAGCAACACCCGCCCTTCACAACGCCCTTTTCAGATCACATATAGATTACGCTGTTCAGTTCTCGTCACCAAGCTTCATCAAAGATGAAGAACAACTAGAACATATGAGAACAAGAGCAACAAAGCAAATTTTTTCCTTAGAAATAGAATTACAGACTCTGATATCCAAAAATATCTTTTTCTCTCTCTTTGGAAAAGAAAAGAAAAGTGTAGACTTCAAGAAGGTGTAGTAGAGGTTTTCAAAGTGATAGTCTAATCTTCAGCAGTTGGGTTTTATAACGATGGGATAAACCACCACCAAACGTTGTTAAGACGAAGACTTATATTTTAAGTCCGTGTAAAAAAATGCTTTAATATCAGTTAAGAGGGAGTTTACCTCCAGAAGTATAGCTATGTAAGATGCACGGATTTGAACTTCTTTTTGCTCTACGGATCATCAGCTGAAATATTTCTTCCTCAGATTATCCTCCTGCTCCTGATGACAGATCAGATTGTGTTTTCCATTTATCGTTACCCATGAACGTCCCGTGTGAGTGAACCCTCTCCATACTGACTGTATGGTGTTCCTTCTTTGTTGTTTCCTGCTGTGCCGGAAGGATTAGTGTGTGTGTGTGGTGGGGGGGATGCATCCTGCTTTTTCATTCTGTCTCTTTCTAAAAAGATTAGTTTAGTATATTGTCACTGTCCTTCACCAGAAGATATCATCATAAACTATGCATCCCCTCCCCACACATCCTCTCCCTACTATCTTCTCACTCTCCCGCATCTCCTCTCCTCTTCCCATAACTTCCCACATTTCATGTTCTCACACCTCCGATCTTCACTCCTCCTCATACTTCCCCTTCCTTCATCTTCTTTCTCTACAACTTTCTTCATCTCACCTTCTCTTCCCATATCTGTTATACCTTCCCTTCTACATCTCACATTTTCCCTCCTCACATTTCCTCACACCACCTCCCCATCATACATCTCCCTAACCCAAGTCTACCTAATCAACCCACCCCACACCTACTCACATCTCTCCTAACGCCTACCTCAACACTACTCCCCCCTTAATACATCACATCTCCCTTCCCGTCCTCATATCAGTCCTACTCCACACTTCCCTCTCCCACACCTTCCCTTCTCTCACCTCCTATCCCACACCTTCAGTCCTCTCATCTCCCTGTCCCACACCTTCCCTCCTCTCACCTCCTATCCCACACCTTCACTCCTCTCACCTCCCTATCCCACACCTTCCCTCATCTCGCCTCCCTATCCCACATCTTCCCTCCTTTCACATCCCTATCCCACAGTATCCCTCCTCTCATCTCCCTATCCCACACCTTCCCTCCTCTCACCTCTCTATCCCACACCTTCTTACACCTCTTTATACCTCCTCTCCCCACCCCACATCTCATCACACCTCCCCTGTCAACCCACTCCTCCTCACACTCCTCCTCCCCAACCCACACTTCCTCATACCTCTCTTTCCCCAACCCCCATATCCCCACCACCTCATATCCCCACCCTACACCTCCCCATCCCACACCTACTCCACACCTCACACCTTCCTACTCTACCCCACACCTTTCCACACCTCCCCTCCCCACAGTACACCTCTGCATCTCCCTCCGTTCACCCTGGATGTCACATAAGTTTTTTCCCCCCAGTGTTGAGAATGGAGGTTCATTAAAGTCTCAATGAAGGCTGGCACAGAGTCGTGTCGTCTGTATGAAAATGGAACCAGGAGGCCAGAAAGACCTTTATCCTGGGAATCAAAATAGCAGGCAAAGAAAGTATTGAAAGTTGGAGCAGGAAACAGGTGAAAATTGTAAAAATTGGAGGAGGAAACAGGTGAAAATTGTAAAAATTGGAGGAGGAAACAGGTGAAAATTGTGGAAGTTGGAGGAGGAAACAGGTAAAAATTGTGGAAACTGTAGCAGAAAAAGGTGAAAATTGTAGAAATTTTGGCAATGCGAAAATTGTGGAAATTGGAGCAGGAAATAGATGAAAATTGGACCAGATGGCACTGTTGTTGTAGAGCTGCAGGAATGAAGTGAGTGTCATGTTCTCCTTAGCACACTTGGAACGTCTTCACCTACTTGTGTGTAATCAGTATAGAGAGATAGATGTCACCATACTTGTCATTAGTGATTTGCTGCTGCTGATGATGATGATGATGATGATGAGGAACGATCAAACTATAGGTACCTCATCCCGTGATGTAGTGGTTAGCGTTACTGACCGTGACGCATTCACGGGCCGCCCAGGGTCGAGCGCATACGTTCAACCCAGCTGTTTATCCACCCCTAGAGAGAGAAAAAGAGAGAGAGAGAGAGAGAGAGAGAGAGAGAGAGAGAGAGAGAGAGAGAGAGAGAGAGAGAGAGAGAGAGAGCGTTAATGGGATGGCCTTGATTAGGGCTTCAGCTTTCCATGCCGTCTCAGCTGACATAAGAAAAGAAATATGCAGAATTGGTGGTGGCAGTAACGTTAGTGATGGTACTGGCCTAGTGGTGCTAGGGGTGACAAAACTAATAAGAGGACTAGCAGCGGTAGCAGTCGTAATGGCGGTAAAGGTAATAACAGTGGTAGTAGTGGTGGTGGAAATGATAGGGGTACTAGTGGTGGTACTAGTGGTAGTGGTACTAGTGATAGTGGTACTAGTGGTGGTAGAAGTGGTAGTGGTAAATGTTATAGTGGTGGTGGAAGTGGTGGTAGTGGTAGTAGTGATGGTGGCAGTAGTGGTAGTAGTGGTACTGGCGCTAGTTACAGTGGTAGTAGTGATAGTGGTGGTGGTAATAGTGATAGTAGTGATAGCAGTAGTAATAGTAAAAGTAGCTTAAGTTTTAGTAGTCATAGCAGGACAACATCTCTGTTGTCCCAGTAGTTGTAGTTATATATGTCATACCATCACCATCAGTGGCAGCAGCACCACCACCATCACCAACTGTAGCAGCCAGCCTCACCAGTGATCAGGATGGCCGTCAGAGAGAGAGAGAGAGGGGGACGATCCTGGTCCTCTTGTGACGCTGGTATGAATGGGTTCAAAGTAGGGAGGGGGTCGGGGCCCCATCCCACCCAGAACATGTTACGTGGCCACTTGCTAGATTGTCTGGAGGCAGAAATGGATACTCTCTCTCTCTCTCTCTCTCTCTCTCTCTCTCTCTCTCTCTCTCTCTCTCTCTCTCTCTCTCTCTCTCTCTCTCTCTCTCTCTCTCTCTCTGTATATATATATATATATATATATATATATATATATATATATGACAGGAAGAACTTTGTGGATTTAATGTTCATGTCAGAAAATGAACATAAAAAGAATAACGTGAAGTTGACAGTGGATGACATATTATGTTGTATGATAAAAGTCATATTAGATAACGAGTTAAGATAAAAGAAAAAGTAAAAAAATAATGCCAGCTGCCACCCAGTAAGTTTTTCAATAAGACTGCATAAACTGTGTCACTGTAAGATTTCTGAAACTTAAGTGTGCTTGCTTTCTTCTGCCACCCCTCCCTCTTGCCACTCTCCCCGTGTCTCTCTCCCTTCTCTCATGATCTCCCTCTTGTATCTTCCCATCCCTATTCCCCCTTTCCTACTCTATCCCTTTCTTCCTCCCTTCCTCTCCCACCCTTTTTCACACCCGACTCTCCCGTGCTACCACCTCTCCACCCCCCCCCCCTTCCTGACACATCCACTCAGACTTCCGTCAGAATCCCTAAATGAACACATGGCCACCGTTGTAGCCACTCCCTCGCCGGGTGTGGTGGGGGATATGAACGGTAGGAAAGATGCTGCCTTCCTGTACTGAGGGGAAGGGTTCCTCACCCAGCGAGAGGGGCTCATCACCCAGCAGGAAGGATGGAGGAGGATGTTACAGGTGTATAACCTCGTGGTATTATGGCAAGAATGTGACTTTTATGGTGGAACTCCAGGTATAAAGTTTCTGTAGCTTCCAACTGCTGCTACTGGCCGAGGCGAGGGGGGCAGGGTGCAGAGACCTGGGGGATGGGGTGTAAAGGTAGGGGCTGGAGGGCAGTGGTAGGGCCTGGGGTGCTTGCGGGGGTGGGGGGGTCCTAGGTTGGAGTGCGGGAACTGGGGATGGGTTACTAATGGCCTCAGGTCCTGGGGTGTTGTGTGAGGTTAAGATGACCAAAGGTGTCACGTAATCTTGTGAGGTAAGGTAAAGGAAGGAAGGATGAGGATGTTGTCTCGCACATAACAGTTCACATCTTCCTTAGGTTCCATGTGACGTATAGATTACACCGCCAAAGTTTATCATACACATGACATCTGCTCCGCCAGTCTGTATCACAGGTTTAACATACACTTCCTGTGCGCGTATATTAAACACTCCCATGATAATCATGGAGAGTTTGTGTGTGTTGTATAATAAGGAATTTGGTACATATTGGTCTCACATGGCTTACACAAGTTTATACCTGCAATATTATTACACCAGGTGAAAGAGAGGTAGCCAGTCCACAAAGTAGTCATTACTTGCATCATACTGTTTGTCTGGTTGTTCCACGTAACATTTGCGGTGATGTTGGTGTCCACACTCACAATATTTGGTTTATGCCAGTATGTTTACATTTTCTGAGAATGTTAACGACACGTCTGCAACAAACAAGGTAAGTTTCAATATCAGTTTCAATATCGCACTTTTTTTATCAATTATTATACTTTTTGTTTGATTCGGTGGTATTTTTAAAAGGTGATTGGTAACCGGGGGAGGTGGGGTTGTGGGGGGAGGGGGGGTGCTGTGTGTGTGTGTGTGTGTGTGTGTGGGGGGGGGGGGGGGGAGCAGGCGGCCGGTAGTGTGTGGGTCGACCTTGTAACGGCAGGGTATAGGCTACATACACCCGCTCCTCCACAACCTCTTCTATAAACAGCTGATAGTGTCGTGTGTGAAGTGGTTGGTGCTAGTGCTGCGGTGACTTACTGATACTCTATAGATCTGAAAATAAACTTATTAGAAAAATCTACAGCCAACATGGATGATGAGAGACACAAACATTATTCAGTCAAGGATTTTTAAGTTTTCTAAGCCAGGAAATCTGTTCTGATAGAAGGATGAAGGAAAGAAAACCATTTTTTGCCATGGCTGTAGACCATTCTACATTGACAGTGACGCGCTGCTCTGTAATGCCAAACAGCGGACGGGATGGTCGTTCAGTAAAGGTAAGGGCAATGCTTCCACTCTTTGCATGACGAAGCAGACATTCTAATGTGTGTCATGTTCTGATTTGTCATATTCTAAATGTAACATTCTTTAATATTGGTTGAATATGTATATCATAAGATGTGTCTTGCATGATGAATATATATATATATATCCCTGGGGATAGGGGAGAAAGAATACTTCCCACGTATTCCCTGCGTGTCGTAGAAGGCGACTAAAAGGGGAGGGAGCGGGTGGCTGGAAATCCTCCCCTCTCGTTTTTTTTTAATTTTCCAAAAGAAGGAACAGAGAAGGGGGCCAGGTGAGGATTTTCCCTCTAAGGCCCAGTCCTCTGTTCTTAATGCTACCTCGCAAATGCGGGAAATGGCGAATCGTATGAAAAAAAAAAAAAATATATATATATATATATATATATATATATATATATATATATATATATATATATCGTAACTATCGTAACGGGCGGCGAGGTCTGTAATGATGAATAGCTTTGTTCACTTGTTCATTATCAGTTGTCAAGTTAGTTTTGTTTCTTTCTGAATGGTATTGAAGCAGTCTGTAGGGGAAGTGCACCGTATGAACATGATAGTAACTGCGTAAGTACAAATAATTCAAGGGAAATGTGTTTTATAACTGGAGTATCAATTATGTAGATTACATTAACTGGGGAATAAATATTCGGGGGGTGGGAGGAGGCTGCATTTTAAATGTTACACCGACGCTGCTTCGCCGGGAGGGATGCCTTCAGCTGTGTGCCGCTGTGCAGTCATCTTGCACAAGCGTCCTACGACCCGTCTTTTATTAAGTCTTTATCCCGTCCGTCAGCCATAGTTTAACGGGTGTTGCTTTGACGCCTGTCTCATTAGGAACAGAGTATATCGGGCCATGAAACTCTTCCCTTCTCCAGAGATCTCATTCCCATTCATATTCATATAGTCAGTCACGCATTCTTATTCGTAGAGTCAGTCGCATTCTTAAACCGAAAATGTGCCCACGATTCTCTCTTATGCTTGTCAGTTGCTCTGTTTCTCATATAGTTAGTATTCAGGAACTTCTATCGTTCAGCGCATCTTCCTCTTCTCCTGCCTGATCAGTCTATAACCAACACTCCTCCTGATAAAACGGATCTTTTGGACACCTGTTTTCTTCCCCTCTAACTTTACTCTGAATGATTCCACATCCTGTCCTTCCCTGCTCCTCACCTCCCTCCCCGGGCCTGCATTTTCCTATATTTCAATTAAGAAAGGTTTTCAAATATTCCCACAGGGCAGCAAGGCCTCTGATCTAGATGACAAACTTCCATGTGACCTAAGATAGTGTGCCGCCCTCAGATAGCTCCGATCCTTGTTCACCTGTTCTGCCTCAGTTTACAGTGGGAGATAGTCAGATTAGAAAGGGTAGTGAGTGGTGGGATGAAGTAAGATTATTAGTGAAAGAGGAGAGGCATTTGGACGATTTGTGCCGGAAAAAGTACAAACGACTGGGAGATATATAAAAGAAAGAGGCAGTAGGTCAAGAGAAAGGTGCAAGAGGTGAAAAAGAGGGCAAATGAGAGTTGAGGTGAGAGAGTATCATTAAATCTTATGGAGCATAAAAAGATGTTTTGGAAGGAGGTAAATAAAGTGAGTAAGACAAAAGAACAAATGGGAACATCGGTGAAGTGGGCTAATGGGGAGGTGATAACAAGTTGCGGTGATGTGAGGAGATGGAGTGAGTATTTTGAAGGTTTGTTGAATGTGTTAGATGATAGAGTGGCTGATATTGGGTGTTTTGTTCGAGGTGGTGTGCAAAGTAAGAGGGTCAGGGAGAATGACTTGGTGAATAGAGAAGAGGTAGTGAAAGGTTTGCGGAAGATGAAAGCCGGCAAGGCGGCGGGTTTGGATGGTATTGCAGTGGAATTTATCAAAAAAGGGGGAGACTGTGTTGTTGACAGGTTGGTGAGGATATTCAATGTATGTATGGCTCGTAGTGAAGTGCTTCAGGATTGGTGGAATGCATGCATAGTGCCATTATACAAAGGCAAAGGGGATAAAGATGAGTGTTCAAATTACAGAGGTATAAGTTTGTTGAGTATTTCTGGGAAATTATATGGGATGGTATTGATTGAGAGGGTCAATGCATGTACAGAACATCAGATTAGGGAAGAGCAGTGTGATTTCAGAAGTGATAGAGGATGTGTGGCTCAGGTGTTTGCTTTGAAGAATGTATGAGAGAAATACTTAGAAAAACAAATGGATTTGTATGTAGCATTTATGGATCTGGAGAAGACATATGATAGAGTTGATAGAGGTGCTCTGTGGAAGGTATTAAGAATATATGGTGTGGGAGGCAAGTTGCTGGAAGGAGTGAAAAGTTTTTATCAAAGACGTAAGGCGTGTGTACGAGTAAGAAGAGAGGAAAGTGATTAGTTCTCAGTTAATGTTTGTTTGCGGTAGAGGTGTTTGATGTCTCCATAGTTGATAATTTGTTTATGGATGGGGTTGTTAGGGAGGTGAATGGAAGAGTTTTGGAGAGAGGGGCAAGCATGCAGTCTGTTGAGGATGAGAGGGCTTGGGAAGTGAGTCAGTTGTTGTTCGCTGATGATATAGCGCTGGTGGCTGATTCGGGTGAGAAATAGCGGAAGCTGGTGACTGAGTTTGGTAAAGTGTGTGAAAGAAGAAAGCTAAGACTAAATGTGAATAAGAGCAAGGTTATTGGGTACAGTAGGGTTGAGGGACAAGTCAATTGAGAGGTAAAACTGAAGGGAGAAAAACTGGAGGAACTGAAGTGTTTTAGATATCTGGGAATGGATTTGGCAGCGGATGGAACCATGGAAGCGGAAGTGAGTCACAGGGTGGGGGAGCGAGCAAAAGTTCTGGGAGCGTTGAAAAATGTGTGGAAGGCGAGAACATTACCTCAGAATGCAAAAATGAGTATGTTTGAAGGAATAGTGGTTCCAATAATGTTATATGGTTGCGAGGCGTGAGCTATAGATAGAGTTGTGCAGAGGGGGGTGGATGTGTTGGAAATGAGATGTTTAAGGAAAATATGTGGTGTGAGGTGGTTGATCGAGTAAGTAATAAAGGGTAAGAGAGATGTGTGGTAATAAAAAGAGTGTGGTTGAGAGAGCAGAATAGGGTTTATTGAAATGGTTTGGTCACATGGAGAGAATCAGTGAGGAAAGATTGACCAAGAGGACATATGTGTCAGAGACGAAGGGAACGAGGAGAAGTGGGAGACTAAATTGGAGTTGGAAGGATGAAGTGAAAAAGATTTTGAGCGATCGGGGCCTGAACATGCAGGAGAGTGAAAGGTGTGCAAAGAATAGAGTGAATTGGAACGATGTGGTATATCGGGGTCGACGTGCTGTCAATGGATTGAACCAGGATATGTGAAGAGTGTGGGATAAACCATGAAAAGTTTTGTGGGGCCTGGATGTGGAAAGGGAGATGTGGTTTCGGTAGCCTTTGTCTTTTCCTAGCGCTACCTCGCGCGCGTGCGTGGGGAGGGGATTGTCATTTCATGTGTGGTGGGGCGGCGACGGGAATGAATAAAGGCAGCAAGTATGAATTGTGTACATGTGTATATATGTGTATGTCTGTGTATGTATATATATGTATACGTTGGAATGTATAGGTATGTATATGTGCGTGTGTGGACGTGTATGTATATACATGTGCATGTGTGTGAGTTGGGCCATTCTTTCGTCTGTTTCCTTGCGCTACATCGTTAACGCGGGAGACAGCAATAAATTATTATAGATAAATAAGTATATATATATATATATATATATATATATATATATATATATATATATATATATATATATATATCTTTCTTTTCTTTTAAACTATTCGCCATTTCCCGCGTTAGCGAGGTAGCGTTAAGAACAGAGGACTGGGCCTTTTTTGGAATATCCACACCTGGCCCCCTCTGTTCCTTCTTTTGGAAAATTGAAAAAAAAAAAACCGAGAGGGAGGATTTCCAGCCCCCCGCTCCCTCCCCTTTTAGTCGCCTTCTACGACACGCAGGGAATACGTGGGAAGTATTGTTAATCCCCTATCCCCAGGGATAACACACATATATATATATATATATATATATATATATATATATATATATATATATATGTATTGGCAGTGTAGCAGTTAGTGTTCCTGATCATGACGCATTCACCAGCTGCCTAGGGTTGAGCGCATATCCTGGATGAAGCTGTCGGCACACAGTCAACCCAGTTGTTAAACTACCTCTAGGGGTTAGTCAATAAAAGATATAGATATAGCGTTAAAGAGATGGCCTTGATCAAGCCCTCAGTTGCCCATGCCGTCTCTGCTAACATATATATATATATATATATATATATATATATATATATATATATATATATATATATATATATATATATATACATATTTTTTTTTTTTTTCATACTATTCGCCATTTCCCGCGATAGCGAGGTAGCGTTAAGAACAGAGGACTGGGCCTTTGAGGGAATATCCTCACCTGGCCCTCTTCTCTGTTCCTTCTTTTGGAAAATTAAAAAAAAAACGAGAGGGGAGGATTTCCAGCCCCCGCTCCCTTCCCTTTTAGTCGCCTTCTACGACACGCAGGGAATACGTGGGAAGTATTCTTTCTCCCCTATCCCCAGGGAATTATATATATATATATATATATATATATATATATATATATATATATATATATATATATATATATATATATATATGTTTTGGAAGGAGGTAAATAAAGTGCGTAAGACAAGGGAACAAATGGGAACTTCAGTGAAGGGGGATAATGGGGAGGTGATAACAAGTAGTGGTGATGTGAGAAGGAGATGGAGTGAGTATTTTGAAGGTTTGTTGAATGTGTTTGATGATAGAGTGGTAGATATAGGGTGTTTTGGTCGAGGTGGTGTGCAAAGTGAGAGGGTTAGGGAAAATGATTTGGTAAACAGAAAAGAGGTAGTAAAAGCTTTGCGGAAGATGAAAGCCGGCAAGGCAGCGGGTTTGGATGCTATTGCAGTGGAATTTATTAAAAAATGGGGTGACTGTATTGTTGACTGGTTGATAAGGTTATTTAATGTATGTATGATTCATGGTGAGGTGCCTGAGGATTAGCGGAATGCGTGCATAGTGCCATTGTACAAAGGCAAAGGGGATAAAGGTGAGTGCTCAAATTACAGAGGTATAAGTTTATTGAGTATTCCTGGTAAATTATATGGGAGGGTATTGATTGAGAGGGTGAAGGCATGTACAGAGCATCAGATTGGGGAAGAGCAGTGTGGTTTCAGAAGTGGTAGAGGATGTGTGGATCAGGTGTTTGCTTTGAAGAATGTATATGAGAAATACTTAGAAAAGCAAATGGTTTTGTATGTAGCATTTACGGATCTGGAGAAGGCATATAATAGAGTTGATAGAGATGCTCTGTGAAAGGTATTAAGGATATATGGTGTGGGAGGCAAGTTGTTAGAAGCAGTGAAAAGTTTTTATCGAGCATGTAAGGCATGTATACGTGTAGGAAGAGAGGAAAGTGATTGGTTCTCAGTGAATGTAGGTTTGCGGCAGGGGAGTGTGATGTTTCCATGGTTGTATAATTTGCTTATGGATGGGGTTATTAGGGAGGTAAATGCAAGAGTTTTGGGAAGAGGGGCAAGTATGCAGTCTGTTGTGGATGAGAGAGCTTGGGAAGTGAGTCAGTTGTTGTTCGCTGATGATACAGCGCTGGTGGCTGATTCATGTGAGAAACTGCAGAAGCTGGTGACTGAGTTTGGTAAAGTGTGTGAAAGAAGAAAGTTGAGAGAATATGTGAATAAGAGCAAGGTTATTAGGTACAGTAGGGTTGAGGGTCAAGTCACCTGTGAGGTAAGTTTGAATGGAGAAAAACTGGAGGAATTGAAGTGTTTTAGATATCTGGGAGTGGATCTGGCAGCGGATGGAACCACGGAAGCGGAAGTGAATCATAGGGTGGGGGAGGAGGCGAAAGTTCTGGGAGCCTTGAAGAATGTGTGGAAGTCGAGATCATTATCTCGGAAGGCAGAAATGGGTATGTTTGAAGGAATATTGGTCCCAACAATGTTGTATGGCTGCGAGGCGTGGGCTATGGATAGAGTTGTGTGGAGGAGGGTGGATGTGCTGGAAATGAGATGTTTGAGGACAATATGTGGTGTGAGGTGGTTCGATCGAGTAATAATAGGGTAAGAGAGATGTGTGGTAATAAAAAGAGTGTGGTTGGGAGAGCAGAAGAGGGTGTTTTGAAATGGTTCGGTCACATGGAGAGAATGAGTGAGGAAAGATTGACCAAGATGATATATGTGTCAGAGGTGGAGGGAACGAGGAGAAGTGGAAGACCAAATTAGAGGTGGAAAGATGGAGTGAAAAGGATTTTGAGTGATCGGGGCCTGAAAATGCAGGAGGGTTAAAGGCGTGCAAGGAATAAAATGAACTGGAACGATGTGGTATACCGGGGTAGACGTGCTGTCGATTGAACCAGGGCATGTGAAGCGTCTGGGGTAAACCATGGAAAGTTCTGTGGGGCCTGGATGTGGAGAGGGAGTTCTGGTTTCGGTGCATTATTACATGACAGCTAGAGACTGAGTGTGAACGAATGTGGCCTTTGTTGTCTTCCTAGCGCTACCCCGCACACATGAGGGGGGAGGGGGTGGTTATTCCATGTGTGGCGGAGTGGCGATGGGAATGAATAAAGGCAGACAGTATGAATTATGTACATGTGTATATATGTATATGTCTGTGTGTGTGTATATATATATGTATACGTTGAGGTATATAGGTATGTATATTTGTGTGTGTGGACGTGTATGTATATACATGTGTATGTGGGTGGGTTGGGCCCTTCTTTCGTCTGTTTCCTTGCGCTACCTCGCTAACGCGGGAGACAGCGACAAAACAAAATAAAAAAGATATATATATATATATATATATATATATATATATATATATATAAAGCTTTGCGGAAGATGAAAGCCGGCAAGGCAGCAGGTTTGGATGGTATTTCAGTGGAATTTATTAAAAAAGGGGGTGACTGTATTATTGACTGGTTGGTAAGGTTATTTAATGTATGTATGACTCATGGTGAGGTGCCTGAGAATTGGCGGAATGCGTGCATAGTGCCATTGTACAAAGGCAAAGGGGATAAGAGTGAGTGCTCAAATTACAGAGGTATAAGTTTGTTGAGTATTCCTGGTAAATTATATGGGAGGGTATTGATTGAGAGGGTGAAGGCATGTACAGAGCATCAGATTGGGGAAGAGCAGTGTGGTTTCAGAAGTGGTAGAGGATGTGTGGATCAGGTGTTTGCTTTGAAGAATGTATGTGAGAAATACTTAGAAAAGCAAATGGATTTGTATGTAGCATTTATGGATCTGGAGAAGGCATATGATAGAGTTGATAGAGATGCTCTGTGGAAGGTGTTAAGGATATATGGTGTGGGAGGCAAGTTGTTAGAAGCAGTGAAAAGTTTTTATCGAGCATGTAAGGCATGTGTACGTGTAGGAAGAGAGGAAAGTGATTGGTTCTCAGTGAATGTAGGTTTGCGGCAGGGGTGTGTGATGTCTCCATGGTTGTTTAATTTGTTTATGGATGGGGTTGTTAGGGAGGTAAATGCAAGAGTTTTGGAAAGAGGGGCAAGTATGAAGTCTGTTGGGGATGAGAGAGCTTGGGAAGTGAGTCAGTTGTTGTTCGCTGATGATACAGCGCTGGTGGCTGATTCATGTGAGAAACTGCAGAAGCTGGTATCTGAGTTTGGTAAAGTGTGTGAAAGAAGACAGTTAAGAGTAAATGTGAATAAGAGCAAGGTTATTAGGTACAGTATGGTTGAGGGTCAAGTAAATTGGGAGGTAAGTTTGAATGGAGAAAAACTGGAGGAAGTAAAGTGTTTTAGATATCTGGGAGTGGATCTTGCAGCGGATGGAACCATGGAAGCGGAAGTGGATCATAGGGTGGGGGAGGGGGCGAAAATCCTGGGAGCCTTGAAGAATGTGTGGAAGTCGAGAACATTATCTCGGAAAGCAAAAATGGGTATGTTTGAAGGAATAGTGGTTCCAACAATTTGTATGGTTGCGAGGCGTGGGCTATGGATAGAGTTGTGCCCAGGAGGATGGATGTGCTGGAAATGAGATGTTTGAGGACAATGTGTGGTGTGAGGTGGTTTGATCGAGTAAGTAACGTAAGGGTAAGAGAGATGTGTGGAAATAAAAAGAGCGTGGTTGAGAGAGCAGAAGAGAGTGTTTTGAATGGTTTGGGCACATGCAGAGAATGAGTGAGGAAAGATTGACCAAGAGGATATATGTGTCGGAGATGGAGGGAACGAGGAGAAGTGGGAGACCAAATTGGAGGTGGAAAGATGGAGTGAAAAAGATTTTGTGTGATCGGGGCCTGAACGTGCAGGAGGGTGAAAGGAGGGCAAGGAATAGAGTGAATTGGATCGATGTGATATACCGGGGTTGACGTGCTGTCAGTGGATTGAATCAGGGCATGTGAAGCGTCTGGGGTAAACCATGGAAAGCTGTGTAGGTATGTATATTTGCGTGTGTGGACATATGTATATACATGTGTATGGGGGTGGGTTGGGCCATTTCTTTCGTCTGTTTCCTTGCGCTACCTCGCAAACGCGGGAGACAGCGGCAAAAAAAAAAAAAAAATATATATATATATATATATATATATATATATATATATATATATATATATATATATATATATATGTATATTTTAGACATCTGGGAGTGGATTTGGCAGCGGATGGAACCATGGAAGCGGAAGTGAATCATAGGGTGGGGGAGGGGGCGAAAGTTCTAGGAGCATTGAAAAATGCGTGGAAGTCGCGAACGTTATTTCGGAAAGCAAAAATGGGTATGTTTGAAGGAATAGTGGTTCCATCAATGTTATATGGTTGCGAGGCGTGGGCTGTAGATTGAATTGTGCGGAGGAGGGTGGATGTGTTGGAAATGAGATGTTTAAGACAATATGTGGTGTGAGGTGGTTTGATCGAGTAAGTAATAAAGGGTAAGAGAGATGTGTGGTAATAAAAAGACTGTGGTTGAGTGAGCAGAAGATGGTTTATTGAAATGGTTTGGTCACATGGAGAGAGTAAGTGAGGAAAGATTGACCAAGAGGATATATGTGTCAGAGATGAAGGGAACAAGGAGAAGTGGGAGACTAAATTGGAGGTGGAAGGATGAAGTGAAAAAGATTTTGAGTGATTGGGGCCTGAACATGCATGAGGGTGAAAGGCGTGCATGGAATAGAGTGAATTGGAACGATGTGATATACCGGGGTCGGCATGCTCTCAGTGGATTGAACCAGGGCATGTGAGGCATGTGGGCCTGGATGTGGCGAGGGAGTTCTGGTTTCGGTGCATTATTACATGACAGCTAGAGACTGAGTGCGAAAGAATGTGGCCTTTGTTGTCTTTTTCTAATGCCACCTCGCACACATGTGGGGGGAGGGGGTTGTCATTTCATGTGTGGCGGGGTGGCGATGGGAATGAATGAGGGTAGACAGTATGAATTATGTACATGGATATATATATATATATATATATATATATATATATATATATATATATATATATATATATATATATATATATATGTATATATATATATATATATATATATATATATATATATATATATATGTATATATATGAATATATATATATATGTCTGTACGAATAAAGTGTATATGAACGCGCACCTTCATAGAACATACAACCGATAGACCCCGTTGCTCACCATTGTGAGACGAAGGGTATTCGAGTACTTAGTATTTCGAATAGTTGTTTCCTATTATACAGTCCCTTAGCCTAGCGGTTAGCATGCCTGCCTCTTGCACAAGGGGTCCCAGGTTCGATCCTGGCTGTTGGAGCTTTGTATGATATATGTCTGTGTGTACATATATATATATATATATATATATATATATATATATATATACGTTGAGATGTATAGGTATGTATATGTGCAAGTGTGGACGTGTATCTATATACCTGTGTATGTGGGTGGGTTGGGCCATTCTTTTGTCGGAGGTGGAGGGAACGAGGAGAAGTGGGAGACCAAATTGGAGGTGGAAAGATGGAGTGAAAAAGATTTTGTGTGATCGGGGCCTGAACATGCAGGAGGGTGAAAGGAGGGCAAGGAATAGAGTGAATTGGAGCGATGTGGCATACCGGGGTTGACGTGCTGTCAGTGGATTGAATCAAGGCATGTGAAGCGTCTGGGGTAAACCATGGAAAGCTGTGTAGGTATGTATATTTGCGTGTGTGGACGTATGTATATACATGTGTATGGGGGTGGGTTGGGCCATTTCTTTCGTCTGTTTCCTTGCGCTACCTCGCAAACGCGGGAGACAGTGACAAAGCAAAAAAAAAAATATATATATATATATATATATATATATATATATATATATATATATATATATATATATATATATATTATCCCTGGGGATAGGGGAGAAAGAATACTTCCCACGTATTCCCTGCGTGTCGTAGAAGGCGACTAAAAGGGGAGGGAGCGGGTGGCTGGAAATCCTCCCCTCTCGTTTTTTTTTAATTTTCCAAAAGAAGGAACAGAGAAGGGGGCCAGGTGAGGATTTTCCCTCTAAGGACCAGTCCTCTGTTCTTAACGCTACCTCGCAAATGCGGGAAATGGCGAATCGTATAAAAAAAAAATATATATATATATATATATATATATATATATATATATATATATATATATATATATATATATATATATATATGCAGAACCTTCACTTCATTGTGAAAAGATATATTCACAATCACCAATGGAAAGAGAAAATAAAAACGGTGAGTACTTGCATTTAATACATCCTCAGTGTGAGATGTATAAACGAAAGTACTACTAGTGGTGTATATATATATATATATATATATATATATATATATATATATATATATATATATAAATACATATGATGAATACGAGATATGTTCTTGTAAAAAGTGTACGAGCAATATCAGGTAACATCGCCATCCTCTCCCTCCGGCAATGAAAATGGAAATAAAGTCGAGATTTAGTCTGGGTGACACCGCTCGAGTTAACGGGAGGGGATGGTATTCTCCAGAGAATATTTCCTCTGGGGAAGTTTCCCCTGCCAAGGTTTTCCTCTTAATGGGATTTCCTCGGGTTGGCTTCCTCTGGGGAGGGTTTCCTTTGAAAGGAAGGTTACTTTTTATAGAAGATTTCTCCTTGGGAAGGGATTTTTCTATGGGCAGGGGTACCAAGAGTCACCAGACACCTGTTTCCTGCCCTGTCTCGCGACCGTATTCCCCATTATCCTGCCTCCTAGACATCTATTTCCTTCCCTACCTCCATGACATCCGTTCCCTGCCCAACCTTCAAGACACCAGTTCCCTGCCCTGCTTCCCCATACACTTACCCTCTGCCGTGCCTCCGAGACACGCAGCTGAGGCTGTCCTCTCCCTCCACTGATCACACGTGAGATTGGAAAATCTTGGCAGGATTATTATTAGTGTTGATTGTGTTATGATACAGAGAGGAATCTGCCGAGGGTGAGTTCTCACTCTGCCCAGCGAGGCTTCTCTGAGTGTTATGCTGGGGGGGGGGGGGGGGGGGGGGGTGGGGGCTTCCTGTTGTGTTGTGGGGAGGGGGGTCCGGGAGAGGGATACAGGTTTATTCTCTATAATGATCCTTAGCTTTCTTTTCTATAGTGATCCTTAACTTTGCGTACGGTTTCCATCTCTCGCTGAGCATTGGCAGTCATGATGGCTATGTTATTTTGCTATCATATCTCTCTATATCTATATATACATACTAGCTATTTTTGCGTTGTTCCAAACTGCTTTTGCAAAGAATTCACATGACTGAAACTACCTATTTGTATTTGCCTGTTTGTACTGTACGGGGAGGGAGTTTTGCACTCGTGGGGCCCCATCTTTTGAACGTTCTCCACTGTCATACATCATGTTAAACACATGTATGCTGCTCACATTAACCACAACCCTTTTAATCATTTTCATTCATCCATTATTCTTCTGCTGTAAACGTACTTCTTTGTCTTTTTAAACAATATTTCTGCCTACCTTCACCCTGTGCCCTCTTGTTGTTGTATTTCAGTGTCTTTCAAATAACTGTTCATTTTTTGCATCATCATTATGGTTTACATACTTAAAGTTACGATAAGGTCACCCTTCACTTTTCTCTCATGGTGGGCAAATGTAAGGCGTCTAGCCTTACCCTCCTCTGGACCGTCTCTGTTAGCTCACAGTGCTTGCCGTACGTGGGTGCATTATTCAAACTTGAGAAGTAGACTCTAGTTTTAATGTTATGTAGGATGTGAAATGCTTGCTCATTATTTCCTTATCATTATACTTGAAAGTAATTCTGCAGTTCGTTGTTGTCGTAGTGTGAGAGGCTGGCGACAAGTGAACTACCACGTCAACTCCCAATTTTCTTTTATACACAGAATCTCGAAGTTTATTTCTTACTAAATAATCTTCGTAATGAGATCTTCTTTCATCGAGACGCATCCTCATAACTTTACATATATATTCTCAACAATCATACAACATAACAACCATACATCACACCATGCATCCTCACACCATACAACAACCATACAACATCACACAGTGCATCTTCACACCATACAACAACCATACAACATCACAACCATACAACAACCATACAACATCACAACCATACAACAACCATACAACATCACAACCATACAACATCACAACCATACAACAACCATACAGCATCACACCATACAACAACCATACAACATCACACCATACAACAACCATACATCACACCATACAACAACCATACAACATCACACCATACAACAACCATCCAACATCACATCATACAACAACCATCCAACATCACATCATACAACAACCATACAACATCACAACCATACAACATCACACCATACAACAACCATACAACATCACATCATACAACAACCATCCAACATCACATCATACAACAACCATACAACATCACACCATACAACAACCATACAACATCACATCATACAACAACCATCCAACATCACATCATACAACAACCATCCAACATCACAACATACAACTATACAACATCACACCATACAACAACCATACAACATCACATCATACAACAACCATACAACATCACACCATACAACAACCATCCAACATCACATCATACAACAACCATACAACATCACACCATACAACAACCATCCAACATCACATCATACAACAACCATCCAACATCACACCATACAACAACCATCCAACATCACATCATACAACAACCATCCAACATCACATCATACAACAACCATCCAACATTACACCATACAACAACCATCCAACATCACATCATACAACAACCATCCAACATCACACCATACAACAACCATACAACATCACATCATACAACAACCATACAACATCACATCATACAACAACCATCCGACATCACATCATACAACAACCATCCAACAACACATCATACAACAACTATACAACATCACATCATACAACAACCATACAACATCACTCCATACAACAAACATACAAATCACACCATACAACAACCATCCAACATCACACCATACAACAACCATCCAACATCACATCATACAACAACCATACAATATCACATCATACAACAAATATACATCACACCATACAACAACCATACAACATCACACCATACAACAACCATTCAACATCACACCATACAACAACCATCCAACATCACATCATACAACAACCATACAACATCACACCATACAACAATCATCCAACATCATATCATACAAAAGCCATACAACATCATACCATACAACATCCATCCAACAACACACCATACAACAACCATCCAACATCACATCATACAACAACCATCCAGCATCACACCATACAACAACCATCCAACATCACATCATACAACAACCATACAACATCACATCATACAACAACCATACAACATCACATCATACAACAACCATCCAACATCACATCATACAACAACCATACAACATCACACCATACAACAACCATCCAACATCACATCATACAACAACCATACAACATCACATCATACAACAACCATACAACATCATATCATACAACAACCATCCAACATCACATCATACAACAACCATACAACATCACATTATACAACAACCATACATCACATCATACAACAACCATACAACATCACAACCATACGACAACCATCCAACATCACATCATACAACAACCATACAACATCACATCATACAACAACCATCCAACATCACATCATACAACAACCATCCAACATCACATCATACAACAACCATACAACATCACATCATACAACAACCATACAACATCACACCATACAACAACCATCCAACATCACACCATACAACAACCATCCAACATCACAACCATACAACAACCATCCAACATCACATCATACAACAACCATACAACATCACATCATACAACAACCATCCAACATCACAACCATACAACAACCATCCAACATCACAACCATACAACAACCATACAACATCACATCATACAACAACCATCCAACATCACAACCATACAACAACCATCCAACTTCACAACCATACAACAACCATACAACATCACATCATAAAACAACCATCCAACATCACACCATCTTTGCAATGTCAAGATTGTGTTGTAGTGCTCCTCGAGTTTCACGTCTCACTTGATCTTAGCATCAGGTCCCACATTACCTTACCATCATCAGCAGGTGGCACTCCATCCATACCTTCTGACAAGTTCAGATTTGTAATTATTAGTTGTAATTACTATTTGTAAATACTTTTTGTTATTACTATTTGTGATTCCTATTTGTAATCACTATTTGTGATTTCTATTTGTGATTAATATTTGTGCTTCCTATTTGTAATTATTATTTGTGATTACTATTTGTGATTACTATTTGTGATTCCTATTTGTGATTACTATTTTTTTTTCACTATTTGTGGTTACTATTTGTGATTAGTATTTATGCGTTACGGGAAGAAACTTTTACATTCATGTTGCCCCTTTTTAACATTTAACAGAAAATAAACAAACAAAAAGCTGAGGCCAGGTGTGCGTCTGATTATTATATGTGTTACGAGGGGAGAAGTATGCGCTAGTGTTGCTCCGCCTCTATACTATGAATCTACCCCTATGTACACACACACACTCTCCCTCTCTCTCTCTCTCTCTCTCTCTCTCTCTCTCTAGCTAATGCCAGATACCTATTTTATCGACCAATCCCTTGGGGAAGATGAGCATCTGGGTGGAATGCGGACCGGCTGCCGAGACCAGGATTTGAATCTGTTCGGATTTGATCCCAGGCGGCCGGTACATGCGAGACGGTCAGTAACGCTGACAGTTTTATCACGGTGTGCGTGTATGTGTGTGTGTGTGTGTGTGTGTGTGTGTGTGTGTGTGTTCAGTTAGTATTTACTGCGATTTGCGTGCTACTGGAGAGAGCTTTACACCTGTGTTGCCCCGTCTCTTAACCTTGTATATATGTATTCCTCACATCATGTATTATGAACCATCCATCAATGTTCCTGACACTTTTTATCCCCGATCATGAGGGCTAGTGCCTCCTCCCTCCCTCCTTGGCTCTTTATGTTCCCTTCCAGACACATTCGATCAGATCTTTATATCGTTTGTATGGTTCATGTCCACAGTTTCCACTATATCAAGTCTTTTATCGGGATTCACTCATTAAATCCCGTTTTTTTCCATGTTATACCACTCTACGTACGTCTTCACGTTAATTACTTTCAGTCTAAGTCCAGCACTAATTTGGATATCTAGCCACGTTTAACCACTGTGTCGGGGCTCATTTGATTCCTCATGTTGGGTGTCTTATGATCACTCTTTACTTCTCACATATTCTTCTTTTGTCTTACCGGCTTTCATGTATACCTTTCTTATATCCTCATATTTAACGTTTCCTCGCCTGATGTAGTACTTGCGGACGCTCTCATTGTACCTACCACTTCTCATTCATTGCTTTACCTCGAGAATTGCACTCATCATTTCCGTAGCCTGTAGCAATTAATCTGTAGTTTCCTTGTCTTTGACAATGCTTTCTTCTGTGGCTGGAATATAGTTTTTCTGTTCCCCAACTTGGAAATAATCCAGAACGTACGTGTGACATCCTGACGCTGCAGTGTCTCTCTTGGTTCTGCTGCAGTCCACCTGCCAATACTAGTTGTGATTCCTCTGCCTCCGTGACCTTGATTCAATTAGAATCCACGTGTTCACCATCATATGTTTAGAGAGGATGCTCTACCTTCTGGCAAACCTTCCATTTAATCACCCATAAATTTGCCTGATTGTTTTGTCCCTAACAATGAATCCTGCTTTCTATATGATTCTGTTTAGTAAGTCACCTCATCCTTCTGATTCAGTGTCCCATGACCCCCTCTGTCCCTGGCTGCTCTGGCTCCCTCTTCTTTAACTCAAAACTCGTTTCCCATTTTCTGCTTTTTCTTTCTTTCCATATTGTGTGATTAATAGATAGCTGTGTTTGACTTACTTAGTCTATGACTTTCTCTACCAAATAAGCTTACTTTCCTCCACACTTTTTGTGATGGTTCTGTTCTGTCACTTGTGATGTTAGAGTCATGTTCCTTACACTGGACTTTAACTCCCTTGTTTACATTTTTCATGATCCATGACTTTTTCCTCAAGGTGACTAGTGCCTCCTGGTACGTCACCAGAATCGTAATTTTCTTCAACATAGAGATGATAATGAATTCACCCACACGTCTCTCCTCCATCTTTCTATACATTGTTGAAGAAATAAAATCTTCAAATAATCAAAATGTAGATTTATTTCACCAGTTAGAACGTGACGTCATGTTAATCTCATCACAGGACCTATGATTAACTTACCTCACACTACAACGTTGTCGAAATTGGTTCACAGAACCGCGAACTGTTATCTGAATTCCACACCCATGTAGGTATATTTGGATGTAGGTGTTCGTTTAGGTGTATCGGGAAGTAGATGCCCATGTAGGTGTACCAGGGTGTAGACGCCCATGTAGGTGTACCATGCTGTAGATGCCCATGGGAGAAACCTAATGAAACACAGAAACCAATTTCCCATCACCATAACTTTGTCACACAGTTTTAACTTGCCTGTAGCCGAGATAATCACAAAATTGGAATTCGATAATGTTAAGATTACGTGTAAGGTAGGGAACCTCTCCCTCATCCATCCCTCTTTCCCTCGTTCTCTCTTACCTTATTTTCCCTTCCCTCCGATCTTTACCCCAGCCTCTCTCTCTCTCTCTCTCTCTCTCTCTCTCTCTCTCTCTCTCTCTCTCTCTCTCTCTCTCCCCACACTGTGATCATTGTTGTTGGATTATACTCAATTTTTGCTTGTGTTGCCCCGGGGGAGGTCTCCCTGCTCCCCAGCTATGGGGTTAGTCTCCCTTGCTTCCCAACCATGGGAATTGCCTCCCATGATCCCTCGCCAAGTGGGTGCACCCCCCCCCCCCCCCCCTTGATCCTCCAGCTAGAGTGGAAGTCTGAAATAGGCGCTAGACTCAGTGTGGGAGGGTTACTGACTCTCGTATGAAAATTGAAGGCAACTTTGAAAAATCTTGTGAGGGTAAAGTTACCAAAGTTATGACAGGAAAGTTATCTCCGGTTATGAGGCAGTAAAGGTTTACACTCGCTGGTGAATAAAGATTAGAGAAAGTATTGATACTGATTAAGTCGCAGCAGAAAGTTTCTTGGTTATACAGAGAAGAAATGTGTAGATGGAGTGATGAAAATAATCACTGTAGAGATTTCAGAAAGTTTGGGAAGGAAAGTATGTGAGATATTCTTAGAAGAAACAGTCATGGTAAACGGGGGAGAGGGGAGGCTTATCACCTCCCATAGACTTGCTCCCAAGTGAGGCCTTGTTAGGTCATGTCAGGTTAATTAGCATAGCAGGGCTCGGCTCCATGTTGCTGAAGTTGTCAGCTGGTACGGCAGGGGTTGGCCCCCTTGTGGTTTCTATTGTCACTTTGACACAATTACCGACACTTTCACATTTTCTGAACCTTATCAGGATGTTCAAAACTTCACAGTCTGGATCACAGCGACCACTGACAACAACACTCCGGTCCCTTGACCATATAAGTTTAATTTCAACATCAGAACTTATACCTGACCTGACCATCTCAAATACCTGGACCAAAAACAAAAAATGAAAGCAGCATATCGATAAGGGAAGGCAAGAATAACATCAGCAAGAGATGGCAAGAGTGACATCAACAAGAGATTGGCAAGAGGAACATCAACAAGAGATGATAAAACCAAACCGAACTAGAAACAGGTATGAAAACGCTAAGACAAAGAGAAAAAGAGCTTAGGAAGAAGATAAGATAGGTAATTTATGGGATAAAAGAGAACTCCGATAAAGGAGAGGAATAAAGAAACGGCAGAGATTAAGATAACAATGTATTCAGTAAGATAAAGCTGAAGAAGAGAGGGTACAAAAACTAGTGAAGAAAACTCGAAGGTAAAGTTCTGACAGAAGAGATAAGACGGTTGGTGTGACGGGTGTTCTGGTTTCTTGGTGGACTGGTGGAGAGTTGAAGAGTTACTGGAAGGGATGGTGGAGGACTGGGAAGACACTAGTCGGGTGGTGGAAAGGAGGGGATGTATTAGGGCGGGTGGAAGGTTAGAGAGGTACTGCTAGGGTGATGAATGATTGTGGAGACTCCGACATAGGGTTAGGAAGACACTGATCGAGGATGGGAGAGCCACTTGTGGGATGGTACAAGTTGAAAAGACATTGCTTGGGTATTGATGGGTCGGAGTATACTAGAGGGGTGGCAGAAGGTTGGAGGGACACTAGCCTCCCTGTAGGTATAAGATTTTAGACGGCAGCCACACAGGGAAGTCCTACCCTCCTGACTTGGGAGGATTGAAGTGTTGCCAGGAACCATCTTGCATACTCCGTGACAGCATGTTGTAAATAGCAGCTCCTCAGGGAAGTATTTCTCTCCTGAGTTGAGTATTGAAAGTACTATCTTGTATCATCCGTGTCAAGAGTTCTGGCCATACTCTCCATCTCTCACATGTCCTCCTCTTGTCTTGTTCCTTTCTTCACACACTATCCTTCCATTCTCTTTTTTATTATGAACCTACCAGTGGTCAGGGATCACACTAACCAGCGGTCAGAAGGCGCACCAGCCAGTGGTCAGGGGCTGCACCAACCAATGGTCAGAGGTTGCACCAACCAGTGGTCAGTAGCCACACCAACCAGTGGTCAGGGGCTGCACCAACCAGTGGTCAGTGGCCACACCAACCAGTGGTCAGGGGCTGCACCAACCAGTGGTCACGGGCTGCCCCAACCAGACTGTCGTCTTTAACATGGAATATAACTCTGAAGCGGAACATTTTGCTAAACTTGGGTTTTGTGTGGGTGAATGTGGGCGGACGAGCTTTTGGGTTGGTGAGGGATACGGGGATTGTCTTTGTTTCTACGAGGATCTCTGTGTGTGCTGTCTTTGTTTGCTTGCCTAGAGACATGCATGGGGAGTGGATATATATATATGTATATAACTATATATATAACTATATATATATATATATATATATATATATATATATATATATATATATATATATATATATATATATATAAGTGCGTAAGACAAGAGAACAAATGGGAACATCGGTGAAGGGGGCTAATGGGGAGGTAATAACAATTAGTGGTAATGTCAAAAGGAGATGGAGTGAATATTTTCAAGGTTTGTTGAATGTGTTCGATGATAGAGTGGCAGATATAGGGTCTTTTGGTCAAGGTGGTGTGCGAAGTGAGAGGGGTCAGGGAGAATGGTCTGATAAACAGGGAAGTAGTGAAAGCTTTGCGGAAGATGAAGGCCGGCAAGGCGGCGAATTTGGACGGTATTGCAGTGGAATTTATTAACAAAGGGGGTGACTGTGCTGTTGACTGGTTGGTGAGGATATTCAATGTATGTATGGCTCATGATGAAGTACCTGAGGATTAGCAGAATGCATGCATAATGCCATTGTACAAAGGCAAAGGGGCTAAAGGTGAGTGTTCAAATTACAGAGGTATACGTTTGTTGAGTTCAATTCCTGGGATATTATATAGGAGGGTATTGATTGAGAGGGTGAAGGCATGTACAGAGCATCAGATTAAGGAAGAGCAGCGTGGTTTCAGAAGTGGTAGATGATGTGTGGATCAGGCGTTTGCTTTGAAGAATTTATGTGAGAAATACTTAGAAAAACAAATGAATTTTTATGTAGCATTTATGGATCTGGAGAAGGCATATGGTAAAACTGATAGAGATGCTCTGTGGAAGGTATTAAGAATATATGGTGTTGGAGGCAAGTTGTTAGAAGCAGTGAAAAGTTTTTATCGAGGATGTAAGGCATATGTACGAGTAGGAAGAGAGGAAAGTGATTGGTTCTCAGTGAATGTCGGTTTGCGTCAGGGGTGCGTGATGCCTCCATAGTTATCTAATTTTTTTATGGTTGGGGTTATTAGGAAGGTAAATGGAAGAGTTTTGGAGAGAGGGGCAAGCATGCAGTCTGTTGTGGATGAGAGGGCTTGGGAAGTGAGTCAGTTGTTGTTCGCTGATGATACATCGCTGGTGGCTGATTCGGGTGAGGAACTGCAGAAGCTGGTGACTGAGTTTGGTAAAGTGTGTGAAAGGAGAAAGCTGAGAACAAATGTGAATAAGAGCAAGGTTATTGTGTACAGTAGGGTTGAGGGACAAGTCATTTGGGAGGTAAGTCTGAATGGAGAAAAGCTGGAGGAAGTGAAGTGTTTTAGATATCTGGGAGTGGATTTAACAGCAGATGGAACTATGTAAGCGGAAGTGAGTCACAAGGTGGTGGAGGGGGTGAAGGTTCTGGGAGCGTTGTAGAATGTGTGGAAGGCGAGAACCTTATCTTGGACAGCAAAAATGAGTATGTTTGAAGGAATAGTGGTTCCAACAATGCTATATGGTTGCGAGGTGTGGGCTATAGATAGGGTTGTGCAGAGGAGGGTGGATGTGTTGGAAATGAGATGTTTGAGGGCAATATGTGGTGTGAGGTGGTTTGATCGAGTAAGTAATGAAAGGATAAGAGAGGTATGTGGTAATAAAAGAAGTGTGGTTGAGAGAGCAGAATATTGAAATCGTATTGTCACATGGATAGAACTGAGTGAGGACAGCTTGATAAGGAGGTTATATGTGTCAGAGGTGGAGGGAACGAGGGGAAGTGGGAGACCAAATTGAAGATGGAAGGATGGAGTGAAAAAGATTTTCAGCGATCGGGGCCTAAACATGTAGGAGGGTGAAAGGCGTGCAAGGAATAGAGTGAATTGGAACGATGTGGTATACCGGGGTCGACATGCTGTCAATGGATTGAAAGAGGGCATGTGAAGCGTCTGGAGGCCTAGATGTGGAAAGGGAGCTGTGGTTTCGGTGCATTACACATGACAGCTAGAGACTGAGTGTGAACATATGTGGCCTTTGTTGTCTTTTCCTAGCGCTACCTCGCGCACATGCGGAGGGGGGAGGGGGTTGTCATTTCATGTGTGGCGTGGTGGCGACGGGAATGAATCAGGGCAGACAGTATGAATTATGTGCATGTGTATATATGTATATGTCTGTGTGTGTGTATATATATGTATACGTTGAGATCTATAGGTATGTATATGTGCGTGTGTGGACGTGTATGTATATACACGTGTATGTGGATGGGTTGGGCCATTCTTTCGTCTGTTTCCTTGCGCTACCTCGCTAACACGGGAGACAGCGACAAAATATAATAAATGAATAATATATATATATATATATATATATATATATATATATATATATATATATATATATATATATATATATATATATATACTATTCGCCATTTCCCGCACTAGCAAGGTAGCGCCAGGAACAGAGGACTGGGCCTTTGAGGGAATATCCTCACCTGGCCCCCTTCTCTGTTCCTTCTTTTGGAAAATTAAAAAAAAACGAGAGGGGAGGATTTCCAGCCACCCGCTCCCTCCCCTTTTAGTCGCCTTCTACGACACGCAGGGAATACGTGGGAAGTATTCTTTCTCCCCTATCCCCAGGGATAATCCCCAGGGATATATATATATATATATATATATATCCTTCCATTCTCTTTTTTATTATGAACCTACCAGTGGTCAGGGATCACACTAACCAGCGGTCAGAAGGCGCACCAGCCAGTGGTCAGGGGCTGCACCAACCATATATATATATATATATATATATATATATATATATATATATATATATATACATTAGCCTGAGCCAGATACCCATTTTATCGACCAACCCCGTGAATGCGGCCCGTGAATGCGTCACTTATTTGTACTGTCCTGCACGGGGCGGGAGGTCTTCACTTATGGGTTCTTCACTCTTGGCATTTCGCTATCATCACCTAACTGTAAACTTCCGTGCACTATCATCACCTAACTGTAAACTTTCGTGCACTATCATCACCTAACTATAAACTTCCGTGCACTATCATCACCTAACCATAAACTTCCGTGTACTATCATCACCTAACCATAAACTTCCGTGTACTATCATCAGTTACAATTTCGTTACTAAAGCTGGTCAGTTAATTACCATTGTCTGACCGTAAAGGTTCGTCTTTCCATGCTTTCTAACAAGTTTCTTGCTTAGTTTTCGACAGTGTCCACCAGTTGCTCTATCCTTATATCTTTTCTAACAACATTCTTTTGCACACCCGTTCAGTGTCGACATCATCAAACTGATTAAGAATCATAAAGATCGTGCTGGTCACCCCTGAATCCTTTCTCTTCCGTAGAAGACAAGTTTATGGCATCTTACTGCTCACTGTAACTCAGTTTCCTTAATATAAGTGACCTGTTACCCATGTTCTCTATATACTTCTTATAGTGCAAGTCTGCTTGTGCGTATCTTTGATTTCCTAATTGTCATTAATCAATTATACACTATGATTGGAACTATAATTACAAGAGGCCTTACGTCTTAATCTTGCATTTATGTTCTACAAACATGTAGTTCCAAGCGCTGGCAACATCATTATCTAGCTTAATCCATATGTACCCAGCTCTACTGACGAAGATATGTTACCAAGCCCGAAGACGGTTATGGATATCATGTGTTCCCCTCTCCTCCACTGTGGGTAATGGAGGACGTCCCTCCTCTCCTTAAGTATGAGTAAAGAACGACGTTCCCCTACTCCAGCGTTGGTGATGGAGAAAGCCCCTCCCGCCCTCTCCTTCAGTGTTGGTAGTGAAGAGCAACCTTCCTGTCTCTGTAACTCATTCCTTTTAATTTTGGCACCATCCTTGAAGCGTTCCTCAGGCATTCAGACAAGTTCTGGGTTGTTTCAAGTAGTGAGGTCAGAATGGGATCGAGTACAGTTTGTAGATATCTTCCTTCTTTGAGTCGAAGGTTCCAGTCATGGACAGAGGTCCAGGTCCGTACAGGGAATATTGATGATCACTTAGATGTCTCTTCTGTTAAGACTCTCCTAATTTCATTTTCTAACGAATTAAACAATGTGTAGTTCTGTGTTCCCTATTACAGGATAATTCTTATATCTTATTTCTCCCAATACATAACAGGCTGAGTGTGGCTTATGTTAACCTTCCTTACTTTGATCACGTTTGGTATCATTTTCATTTGTCTGGTCACTGCTGCATATTCATCCAGGTCTCTTTGATATTTTGTACTTCATTCATGAATGTAGCATCACCGGAAAACATAAGCAGGTATGATTAACTTTCTTCTAACAAGTCTTCGACCATGATTAGGACAACGGTGATTTTAACACCAGCCCTGAGGGACCCCCACTTGTTATATTTGTATCACATCGTTTTTATTGTCCCATTTAAAAGCACTACAACTATAAAGAACAATTCTTTTTTCTACTGAGCCAACTTCAGAGCCTGATATCCTTCTTGTACAGTAAACTTTAATAGTCACGTCGTGGTTCCTCATTCTATGCACCTCGTTCGGGAAAAATTTCATGATTTGACATGATTTGGTCCTACGAACGATTGCATACCATCTGTGACAACTGTATCCCGTCTCTCGCGGGCTCTGTAGACTGTAGCCATCAATATGAGACCCAGTTTTGTAGCTTAGTTATGTGAGTGTGACACGCTAGACCCTACCTCTGTTGCCACATCTGCTGTGAGAATTACCCTGGATCTCACCTGATGGTGTGTGTGAGTACAGCAGGAGATGAAGTGAAGATAACCACGGTGCGGTCATAACATTGGTCCTAGTCAAATAATTGATAGTTAAACCCTAGGTGTGAAATGTTTGGGACTGGACATAGGCAAGCACAGTGCTCTAGGCTAGATATCATCTCCAAATTCTGAATTAACATTTATTAAGCTATTCAGGTTCTCAAATACGATACTTGAGCATACGCCGTGACGCGTAGATATGATGGTGTGACGTTTAACCCGACCTTTAAGGGTTATTGGGTAGCTGACACTTGATCATAATAACTCTCTCTCTCTCTCTCTCTCTCTCTCTCTCTCTCTCTCTCTCTCTCTCTCTCTCTCTCTCTCTCTCTCCCCGACTGTGTCCCCTCTGGCAAACTGGTTCAAGTGCCGAAAAGGCAATATTTACATTAGTTAAATTCCATTAACGATGCCTCGCTCCATTTCCCTACCAATCCTGCCAACAGTAAACAATATTAATGGCCTCCACCCCAGACACACAACACCAACACATTTTACACATTTGCTCCCCGTCAACGTTTGCAACCGTCCGTCAATATTCATATGAAAATCTAACACAAGTCAAACACATAACTTTTTATAGAAAATGGGGAGGGGTTGTGATTTATATTTGCTTTTGTCACGTAATGGAAGTTCCTGATATTCAGATTAAACATAATATGTTTTGTTTGTTTATTATTTAGATATGACCCAATTTTTATACAGAACTAATGGTCAATAACAGCATTAAATAGTTGAATGAATAGTGACAGCAAAATGCATTCTACAGAAATAAACTTCAGCACATCATCGGATATATTGGAAAAAACATTTGACTCAATTTGGTGTTGTGTACATTTTTCATTGGGAAACTCTCAGGGTGAAGGTAGATTAGGATTCCCCTAAGATGTTGTCAGTGATAGTTAGAGGTCTCAAAGGAAAGCGCAAAAGAGCCTGAGGGGGAGACAGATGAAATGAAATCTTAGGGATGATTTGTTAGAGGAAAGGGGCGTGTGGTAAGGGGAGTGTGGTAAGGGGTGTGTGGTAAGGTATGTGTGGTAAGGGGAGTGTGATAGGGAGAGTATGGTAAGGGGAATGTGGTAAGGGGAGTGTGGTAATGGAAGTGAAGTAAGGGGAGTGTGTTAGGGGGAGTCCAGTAGAAAAGGGAAGGATCTGCTGAGGTGAACGGCTGATGGGTTGGCTGCTCACAGTATGATGACAGTGGGTTAACCTCTCTATAGCGGTAGGGATAAAAGGCTGCCATCAGTAAAGGAAAGAAATAAAGAGGTATTACCGGCAGAGGGAAGAAGTAAAGAAATGACATCGGTGAAGGCAAGCAGGTGGAACCGGCAGCTGTGAAGGGGGTCAAGGCTCGGGGCAAGAGAGTCGCTTCTCACAGGAAGCCATTGTAAGCCTCGGCTTGTTAAGCTAAGAGCCTTATTATAATATTAGCCCCCTCAATCACAAGGCAAGGAAACGAGTTAACTCGCGGGATGATGTAGGTCTCCCCTCCTGCTGACGCACCTGTAGACCCTCCTGCTGATGTAAGTCCTCCCTCCTGCTGATCCTCCCATTGACATTCGTACTAACAATCCTGCTGATGAAGGTGTCCCTTCCTGCTGATATGTTTCTCCTTCTCTGCAGAACTTCCTGCTGATGTGTGTCTCTGCCGCTATTCAGCTATTTTCCAGCTGCGTCTTATGGCAGAGGAAGTGGTGAGTAGTGAGGTGCCTCCTGCTTTACTATCCTGGTTTTATGTGTTACTAACTCAGTATACAGTTACTGTTTTGTTATTGAGTACCTGCCCAGGTACTGTCCTCCAGCAGATAACCTGATCATGGACCATCAGACCTCCTGTTATCTCTCTTGCCCAGGTACTTTCACAATCTCTTATACAAACAGTCCCGTCACAACCATTGGAAACGTCATCAGTAATCGTTACCCTGCCAATACAGTGTTTGTGTAAAGCCATTTAAACCTTCCCACATTTTATAACCACACTGTTATTTCTACTGCTAGTGTTTTCTGTGTGTATTTTCAGTCTCTGGCCGCAGTCTGTTCATAAACTCTTCATTCCTCTTTTTATTATAATTGTTATTATCATTATATATATATATATATATATATATATATATATATATATATATATATATATATATATATATATATATATATATATATATATAATATATATATATATATTATATATATATATATATATATATATATATATTATATTATATATAAATATATATATATATATTATATATATAATATATATATATATATATATATATATATATATATTATTTTATTCCCTGGGGATAGGGGAGAAAGAATACTTCCCACGTATTCCCTGCGTGTCGTAGAAGGCGACTAAAAGGGAAGGGAGCGGGAGGCTGGAAATCCTCCCCTCTCGTTTTTTTTTTTTTTTCTTTTTTTTCCAAAAGAAGGAACAGAGAAGAGGGCCAGGTGAGGATATTCCCTCAAAGACCCAGTCCTCTGTTCTTAACGCTACCTCGCTATCGCGGGAAATGGCAAATAGTATGAAAGAAAGAATATAAATTATTTTATCTATCTATATGTATGCATGTATGTATGTATGTATGTATGTATGTATGTATGTATGTATGTATGTATGTGTCTATCTATATATCTGTATCTATATATATATATATTTTTATATTATTTATTATACTTTGTCGCTGTCTCCCGCGTCTGCGAGGTAGCGCAAGGAAACAGACGAAAGAAATGGCCCAACCCCCCCATACACATGTATATACATACGTCCACACACGCAAATATACATACCAACACAGCTTTCCATGGTTTACCCCAGACGCTTCACATGCCTTGATTCAATCCACTGACAGCACGTCAACCCCGGTATACCACATCGCTCCAATTCACTCTATTCCTTGCCCTCCTTTCACCCTCCTGCATGTTCAGGCCCCGATCCCACAAAATCTTTTTCACTCCATCTTTCCACCTCCAATTTGGTCTCCCTCTTCTCCTCGTTCCCTCCACCTCCGACACATATATCCTCTTGGTCAATCTTTCATCACTCATTCTCTCCATGTGCCCAAACCACTTCAAAACACCCTCTTCTGCTCTCTCAACCACGCTCTTTTTATTTCCACACATCTCTCTTACCCTTACGTTACTCACTCGATCAAACCACCTCACACCACACAATGTCCTCAAACATCTCATTTCCAGCACATCCATCCTCCTGCGCACAACTCTATCCATAGCCCACGCCTCGCAACCATACAACATTGTTGGAACCACTATTCCTTCAAACATACCCATTTTTGCTTTCCGAGATAATGTTCTCGACTTCCACACATTCTTCAAGGCCCCCAGAATTTTCGCCCCCTCCCCCACCCTATGATCCACTTCCGCTTCCATGGTTCCATCCGCTGCCAGATCCACTCCCAGATATCTAAAACACTTCACTTCCTCCAGTTTTTCTCCATTCAAACTCACCTCCCAATTGACTTGACCCTCAACCCTACTGTACCTAATAACCTTGCTCTTATTCACATTTACTCTTAACTTTCTTCTTCCACACACTTTACCAAACTCAGTCACCAGCTTCTGCAGTTTCTCACATGAATCAGCCACCAGCGCTGTATCATCAGCGAACAACAACTGACTCACTTCCCAAGCTCTCTCATCCCCAACAGACTTCATACTTGCCCCTCTTTCCAAAACTCTTGCATTTACCTCCCTAACAACCCCATCCATAAACAAATTAAACAACCATGGAGACATCACACACCCCTGCCGCAAACCTATATATATATACATATTTCAATTTCTGTGATAGGTATTTTCCAATTGTCTGATCATACCATTATGTGTAAAGTCGGGATGTGAGAGGCATGTGGGAGAGTGGACGTGGGTTTCTGAGAGAGGGAGCTCCGTAAGAGGGAAGAAGAGTATCAGGCGGATGGAAAGGGAGGTGAATGGGAGGAGAGAAGGGAAGGGGATAGGAGGGGAGAGGCAAACAGATAAGGAGAAAGAAAGAGGAGAGTAAGAAAGAGGAGGGGAGGGGAGAGCAAGAACTGTCGCGGAGAGGAAGAGACATGAGCAAAGGGGAGATGAAATCAGGGGAGGGTATTAGAGGTTAGGGGAGTTGCAGGTGGGGAGAGAAAAGGGAAGGGAAGAGAAATGAACGGGATGGAAATTGAGAGTCGGGAGATAAGAGGAAGAGGAGGAGGAAGGAGAAGGGAGAGGTAAGGAGAGGGAGACAAAGGGGAGGGAGAGAGGAAAGGAGGGTGAAATCTGTAGGGAGTAAAATGACGAAGCAAATAAAGAGAAAACATTAGAAGGGATGCCATAATGTGGAAGGTGAAGTGAGGCAGGTTGCAGGGAGAGAGGAAAGCCGCAGGGAAGACAGATGCTGAGATAATGCAGAGTTAAGACTGGGAAGAAGGGGGGAGATGGGAAGGATTTACGTACAGAGGAGAACAGGAACGTTCCACCATGGGATGAAGAATCAAAGAACGTGGGAAGTCAGCTGAAAAGGAGAGTAGGGTGGGGATGAGGAGTAGGGAAGAGTAAAGAGAGGAGGAGGAGGAAGAAGAAGAGATGGAAGACAAAGATAAATAAATATTTATGCCTCATCCAGCAGAGGGCCTCGTAAGGTGGTGTTACGACGAGCATCTCCAGCTGGTGGGGTCATCTGTGGGGGCAGGGGACCTGCAGCAGTTGATGGGCAAACGATGAGATGGGGAGCCTACTAGTGTGTGTGTGTGTGTATGTGTGTGTAGGCTCTTTTTGTATGTATGCTTGGATCACTGTGCATATGTTTCTTGTTGTGTTTGTATGTCTGATTTTCTGGATCTGTTTTACCCCAGCGTCTGTGTCGCCGTGTGTCTGAATACCTTGGTGTCTGTATCGTTGTATAAAGAAATCCTAAAAGAGAAATCATTACCAAAATCAGAGTGGCTCCTGTATACAGGTAAACCTAACCTACATCTTGATAGCTGACCTCTCGCTTCACTATAGTTCTTCTCTCCCCACTTCCTCCCCTCTCTCTCTCTCTCTCTCTCTCTCTCTCTCTCTCTCTCTCTCTCTCTCTCTCTCTCTCTCTCTCTCTCTCATCTAGCTTCCCCCTGCTGCCCTCCTGCTCCAGTATTGTTGAGATCCGTGATGGAAGCCCGACCATATTGTGCCCAGGTTGGAGTGAGGGAAGCAGAGCACGACCGGACGTCGTGTATGAGTCCTAGCCAGACCCAGCACAGTACAGTATGCCCTGATAATAAACAGGTGCAGAGGAGAGCATGCAAGGTAAACACATTGATGACAGTTTTCAGGAACTGAGCAGTAATGAGACAGACTTGGGAAGTACAGGAATGTATTGAGGTGAAACTTATCTGGCGATGAGATGACATATGAAAGGCGTCTCTAGCAGTCCAAAAGGGCACTAGACAAAAATATAAACAAAGCAGGGTGGATCTAGTGCCCACCATAATTTCTAGACAAATATTAAGAATATGGCAGCTCCTGGTGGCCACTACATCCTAGCCACGCTTCGTTCCATGTTTAATTAAGCTAACTGTCTAATTAGTAACGAGGGGGACAACCCTGAAACTAATCATATCTAAATCTCATCAAGATGAAACTTGATACCAAGTTTCATAATATTTGGTCGCATGGAGTCGATGTGACAGGAATCTGTTACACACACACACACACACACACACACACACACACACACACACATACACACACACACACACACACACACACACACACACACACACACACAAGCTCTGCTCTTTGCAATGTGGAGCCAAACGAGAGAGTCCAGCCCGAGCAGCTTTGCTACAAAAATATATATCAAGATACAAAAGAGCCATTAGTGGTGCGGGCGACACAATGACATAAACACAGTAAAAAGAAACAGTGAAAAGATTATTATGAAAAAAAACAGATTCGTCTGCACAATCGCCAGCTTTATCAGGAAGACTTTTTTTTTCGTTTTCCCCAAGAAAGGCTAACATTGAAAAGCTTAAGATCGTCTCGAAAGAGGGGATAGAACGTTGCCAGGATGAGAGAGGACGAAAAGATAAGAAAACAAACGATGAAAGGAGGCACAGAAGAGGGCGAAAGAAGGGAATCATGCGTTAGGGCGCCTCCTGCAGCAGTTATATGATGGAGCAACTCCTGCAGGAGTTATTTGATGGGACGGGTTCTGCAGGAGTTACATGATGGAGCGCCTGCTGCAGGAGTTATTTGATGGGACGGGTTCTGCAGGAGTTATATGGTGGAGCAGATCCTGCTGGAGTCATGTTATGGCAGGTTCTGATGTAATTACGTGTTGGTGCGGGTCCTCTATGCTTGATGTGTTGATGCAGGTCCTTTAGGCATCATGTGTCAGAAGGCTGAGTCCGGAGGCGAGAATAGAGAGAGATACAGGAATGACTTAAAGAAGATTTAGGGATAGACAGATGTTTAGGAGTGAGGAGAGACAGTGTGACAGAGGGAGAGGCAGATGATTGAGTGAAAGACACATAATGGAGAATCTCCTGCCTGTTGAAGAGAGACTTTATGAGTTGAGAAATGTGAAAGGTAAAGGAAGTGAGAGGTTAGAGAGAGAGAGAGAGAGAGAGAGAGAGAGAGAGAGAGAGAGAGAGAGAGAGAGAGAGAGAGAGAGTAGGACAACAGAATATAGCCTGGCAGGAACATATTGAAGATGGAACATGGAACTATACGAGGCAGGAAGGATGGGCACGGGCAGATGGACGCTTGGGAGGAATTAAGAGGACGTGTTGCTGGTGCGTGATGGGAGACGACCGCCGTGAGCAGGAAGACAGGCATCATGACAATGGCAGTTGTTCGGATCCTGAGAAACAAATGGAAAAATGTATGAAATGATGAAGACAAAATGACTGTAGATGTGAGCATAGTTAAGGAAGTATATAAGGATAGATAAAGACATTTTGCGAGAGGATGCGAGATACATTAGCTGCAGGTGCCTTATTTGTCTGACAGAGAAAGTCATACATGAGATAGTAATCAATTATCATAATCAGATCTTGGAGTGGCATAAGATAGTGAGCAAAGAAGGACTAGTATAATGAGCAGGACTTTGGTCATGCAGATTGTAATAGTGGACCGTAAGCAGTGCCTTCATAAAGTGTCTTTCCTCACCCTGCACGACGCTGGAGACGAGATACACAGGACGAACGACGATCGTCGGGTCGTGTCACGTGCCAACCTAAAGTGGAGGGAAAGTGTCCAGAAAAGAACTGTTGGTTCTGTTTTGTTTTGCATCAAGATCGTTACATCTGTAGCAGGGCTCTTAAACACAACCGGACGACCCTTCAGTACTGGGGCACGACCCTTCAGTACTGAGGCACGACCCTCTAGTAAGGGGGCACGACACTTCGGTACGGGGACACGACTCTCCAGTACGGGGGCACGACCCTTCAGTACAGGGGCACGACCCTTCAGTACGGGGAAACGACCCTTCAGTCCGGGGGCACGACACTTCAGTACGAGGGCACGACCCTCCAGTACGGGGGCACGACCCTTCAGTACGGGGGAACGACCCTTCAGTACGAGGGCACGACCCTCCAGTACGGGGGCACGACCCTTCAGTACGGGGGAACGACCCTTCAGTACGCGGGCACGACACCAGTACGAAGGCACGACCCTTCAGTACGGGGGCACGACCCTTCAGTACGGGGGAACGACCCTTCAGTACGGGGGCACGACCCTTCAGTATGGGGGCACGACCTTTCACACGACTGTTTTGCTCTTCAATATCATAACGTGAATTTTATTCAACTTGAACTTTGTGTGTGTGTGTGTGGTGTGTGTGTGTTTGTGTGTGTGTGTGTGTGTGTGTGTGTGTGTGGTTGGTGTGTGTGTGTGTGTATGTGTATATGTCTGTGGTTTGTGTGTGTATGTGTGTGTGTGTGGTGTGGTGTGTGTGTGTGTGTGTGTGTGTGTGTGTGTGTGTGGTTGTGTGTGTGGTGTGTGTGTGTGTGTGTGTGTGTGTGTGTGTGTGTGTGTGTGGTGTATGTGTGGTGTGTGTGTGTGTGTGTGTGTGTGTGTGTGGTTTGTGTGTGTATGTGTGTGGTGTGTGGCGTGTGTGTGTGTGTGTGTGTGTGTGTGTGTATGTGCGTGGTGTGTGTATGTGCGTGGTGTGTGTATATGTGTGTGTGTGTGTGTGTGTGTGTGTGTGTGTGTGTGTGTGTGTGTGTGTGTACTTGGCTAAACTGGTTCTGAATCGACCTATATTTCATGGTTAGAGAGACTCTGAAATATGAATGAGCCAATAATCATTGATATTTGAGAGCGGAATGAGAAGACATAGTCAGGATCAAAGGTCACAAATCACAGTCACAGTCCAGGTGAGAGTCAGAGGGCACAGGTCGCAATGTTGTCATTATGGAATGTGTAAAAGTCAACAGTGGAAGATAAACTCTCAACCGTAGAGTTGTTAAATAGCCTAGTGGGAGAGGTGTGTTGGGGTGAGGCGATGATACTGTGTTTGGGTGATAGGGGTAGGATGATGATGCTCTTTTTGGGTGGCGTGAATGGGGCAGCATTGGCATTATGGATGATATGCAAGGGGTTAGAATAGTGGATGACGTGCGTGGGGTGATGATGGTGTGTTGATTTGACGTGGCTGAGGTGATGGAATGTTGAGGTGACGTGGGTGGGGCGATATTGGTGTGGTGGGTGACGTGGGTGGGGCGATATTGGTGTTGTGGGTGGCGTGGAAGGGGATAATGTGGTGGGTAACGTAGGTGGAGCGGTGATGGTGTGATGGATTGACAGGGGTGGGAAGTTGATGATATGATGGGTAACTTGAACGGGATGGGGATGATGTGGTGAGGTGACTAGGGTAGGGAGGGAATGGTGTGGTAGGGTAATGTTGATGGGGAGGGGATGGTGTAGTGGGGCGACATGAATGGGAAAGTGATGATGTAGTGGGATGATAGGGATGGGGAGATGCTAGTATGGTGGGGTGACATCAATGGGTAGGGAATAGTGTGACGTGGGTGGAGAGGGGATTGCGTGATGGGGTGACCGAGCTAGGGAGAGAGGGGAGGATAACCATTTGTAGGACATGTCAACAGAGAACTGTTGGTCTATGACGAGGTTATCTGCTTCAGGAAACCTTCTCGATCTGTATATAACTGGAGACAGAGTAGTAAGGCAGCTGGCTCTCTCCACCCCTCAACTCCCACCATCATATCATTCAGACGGAAAATAGATAATAAAGAACACTATGTAGCAGAGAGAGAGAGAGAGAGAGAGAGAGAATGTGTGCTTTACAGGAAAGGAAGAATGGAGAGCAAAACATGCTGATCCAATTTTAGGTACCAATACTCTGTGGAGGAAGTATTTTACCCGTACATCTGTGAATGAGGCGCCTCGTTTTCTATTAATGATTGTCATTTTCATTAAACGAGACAGCCACTCGTGAAGCAAATATAATGACAGTCTTCACCAGACACCAGCTTCTACAACCTTTGGCCCTCACCACACCTGCCCTCAGTGCCCTGCATGTATAACCATTGGCCATCACCCTGAGGCATCAACCCGGACAACATAAACTCCAAGATCATGGAACCTCTGCACTATAAGCCATAATGCCTAAATGTCTCCAAGATGTCTCAAGTCTCTCTCCACGGTGTCTCAAGTCACTCTTCAGATCTCTTCAGGAAAGTGAGAGAAAAGAACATCTCGTGTCAAGCTCAACACAAGTTCTCTCATCTCAAACTTAGAATAGAATTTACCTTCTGCAAAAAGTGGCGGTCAGTCTTAGTGTGGCCCCAGCTATCCTGCTATACCTGTTGGTTTCCACACTTGTGATGTCTTCAATGGCGTTGTAATTATTATCATAGTATCATTATTACCCGAAGTAACAATGAACCCTTCGTATGGCCTGGTCATCCCTAGTTATGGTTGGTCATGTGTTCACACTAGCAAGTGTTCACAACAGCCACTGTTTACACGAACCAATGTTCAAACCAGCCAGTGTTCAGAACACCCAAGGAACTATGGTGTTCCCACCAAATTGTCTTTTGTTCTAGAGTCATTAGACTATACCTGTTGGTTTCCACACTTGTGATGTCTTCAATGGCGTTGTAATTATTATCATAGTATCATTATTACCCGAAGTAACAATGAACCCTTCGTATGGCCTGGTCATCCCTAGTTATGGTTGGTCATGTGTTCACACTAGCAAGTGTTCACAACAGCCACTGTTTACACGAACCAATGTTCAAACCAGCCAGTGTTCAGAACACCCAAGGAACTATGGTGTTCCCACCAAATTGTCTTTTGTTCTAGAGTCATTAGACTTGACAGAGCTTCACAATGTGTCAAGTGAATAATTACCTGTTCTCTTCCTTTATTTCAGCTTTGATAATTACGGAACCCTTTTTATTGGAAATTGGAAGCTTCTCTTGTATCCATTAATCAAGTAGGGTACACTAATGAAAAAAAATCTTAGATGTGTCAGGAAATCGTGATCTTGGTGCTTCATCCCCCTATACGGGAAAAAGAAGACACTGAAATGTGAAGATCATAATATAGATGAGAATGGCTGAATACCATTTAGAAAGAGGTTTTTGTACAATAGCAAAGAGAGGCAAAAAGGAGAACATCACCTTAGGCACAGCAGAAGCTCTAATCTTATCGTTTAACTCTCATTTAGAAGGAACATCATAGAGACACATGTACTGATCCACGTATGGCTGCCATAACCTGTGGCCGAATCATGCGATGGTATGATTCATTACCTCTGCCCTCCATGCAGGTAGTTAGGACACCTCCTGAGTGTGCAGGATCATACAGATGGTGTAAGTGATTGCACTTTTCTTACTGATCCTGTATGACTAGCGTGCACTGTGGTGTTATCCCTGGCCTCTATAGGTTCATATTGCTGGTACAAACCTAACACATTCTGTCACAAGTGGGTACTATATTGATTTTTTTCTTTCACTGTGACACTTTAGAATAACTTGTATTCAAAAATGCTCAGACTCCAGAGGAGGTGTAGTCATTAGACTGCGGGGTACGTTATTGTTAAACATTTCCAGGTTGTTAAGAGTAAGGCTAAATATGGAAGTACTGAGGGAATAGTGTTGTGTTGGGCACCAGCAGTTGATGAGAAGGATGTGGTGGGCACCAGCATGTAATTGCCCGCCATGGGTGATATAACTCCGTAAACACGAGGGAACTGGTCGTGTGGGCGGGTGATAAAACTGCAGGTTTGAATGGACGACAGCAGGATAACTAGACCAGACGGCAGGATAACTAGAACAGACGGTAAGATGACTAGATTAGGCGGCAAGATTTCTCGAGAAGATTAGACGGCAGGATGAATAGACCAGGTGGCAGGATGAGAAGATTAGACGGGAGAAACTGTAGATTCGACAGCTGGATGAATAGAATGTACAGCACAATGAATAGACTGGACAGCAGGACGAATAGGTTGGACACCAGCATTGACAGACTGAACAACAACATGAATATGTTGGCCAGAGACAGCAGTCAAGTGGGGAATGATGAAACCATCAAGAGGATGACGGGGCCAGGATGTAGTAGAGAAAGGTTTATCACGAGACGGCGAAAATATTATTGTGTGATCAACAGTGACAGTAGTGATGATGAGGGAATTTTTGACCCACATCAGGGGTGCTAGACAGATGCTAGACACCTGTTAGGATAAAGAACATTACAGGACAATAAGATGCATAAGAAATTCTGAAACATTATTACAGATGTTGCAGAAAAGAGTAGACGGTGGATGAGGATAGGAAGAAGCAATAGCAGAGAAGAGACGTATCAGATTATCAAATGATGATTGCAATGGGAGGTGTGCGTAAAGTAGAAAAACGAAAAGTTAATATAGAGCAGCACCAGAGAAAGAAACCGGGTTTGTAAGAGATACCTACATGAATATAAGGTTTCGGAGAACTTTTATGTTACGAGTTTAGCTACAGTACGAGGAGACATTTAAATATTTTCAAAAGAGTGAAAAGAAAGTCTGTAGTGGGAGAAGATTAGACTTGTTGGCTGTTACCGAGGTCACAGAATGTTTAGCGGAGACAGAAGAAAAATTTTGAAGAATCTTCTTTCATGCGAGAAGCTCTGGGAAGTTGGGGTCCACACCAAGCTATGAAATGGAGGAGAGGGGCAGTCATGGAGACGAGGAGAATGTTTCAAGTCAGTTGGAAAGGAAGTTTTGAAGGCAATAAAGATGGTGAAGTCCTTTTATGTCCCGGGAGTGGATAGAGCTGGGAGGCTGGACTGTATACAAGTTATTTAGGAAATAAGGCTCAAGAAACTGGACTAACTGCCTTGTTGCAAGGGATTGGACGATTGCAAGCCAGCACGCTAGGGATGGTACTTTTGTTCACAGAAAAGGTTCTATGAGTTATTTGAAAACCCATACAGGAATAGTTTACAAAAATACACAATGGAACTATATTAATTTCTAAATAGTCAGATTAGTGTGAGCAAATACAAATGTACTTATAGTAATTAAAGTAGCATTTGTGAGAGCGTCATATGGACCCCTAGTGCAGGTCTGCCTTCAGACCCAGCGTCTCGGGGAGGAAAGCACAGTTAACACTCGAGCCTCTGAACAGCCCTCATAAACTCTCGGGACTCGTTCATCAAACTCGGAATTATAAAACCTGGCCAACGTAAAATTCGTCACACTATTTCCACTGCAGATCAAAATTTAGTCTTCTTTGAAGTTGTCATACGACAGTTTGCGGGAAATTATAAGACTTTCTCAAAGGGCTGGTACAGATATATGACATGACGTGTTATACTGTCTGTATATATAACTTAGTACTAAGCAGTTATTGTGATAAGAGCTAGAATGAAAGAAAAAAGTAATCGTCGTGGCTCTGGCAGAGTGGAGCTTGGTTCTGCATCGTGATACATGAGGCATCTCCACGACCTTTGCCGGGATCTCTTACTTCTTCCCTTCCTCAAAGAATCTCCGGTGATTTTACGACGATGAACCTGGAGAATGATACACGGTAAAAGATTTTATTCCCGGAAAAATTCCTTTTAAAGGAGAGTAATCTGGTTTTTAATGCCGTCGCGAGATGTAGAGGAGAGGTTTCGACTCGTCCCTGCCGTGAGGGTGTTAACGAAGGCGCCTGGTGTGTCGTGTGCCATGTTGCTGTTGTTGTCTGCAGACGGCTGGCTGGTGATGAATTATGAAGACTGTTTATCATTAAGTGTGGGCTGGCGCTAATGGTACACGAACCTTCTCCACACATAACACTAATTAGTACTCTGGAACACTTAACACTTACATTAGTCAATTTCCATATGGAGTTTGTGTCTGTGTCTGTAATCATCTGTTTGCACAGAACGGGGAGAGTTTTACATACTTGGAGCCTCATCTATTGAAGTTTTTCTACCATCAAGAAGCGTTTCAAACCTCTGTAAACTGCCGGCATTCATGGTTTCCTTGTTTAGTCTGTTATGACCATCTAACATCTTTAAATCCTTTCTGTCTAGCTTCTTACCTAGTCCCTTGTCATGGCCTCTGAATACTTTGAATATTTTGGTACAATATTTCATGTACAAATTTTCGTTGTCGACGCCATCCAACTTATTCAAATACTCGAGGACTGTAATCAGGTCACCCTTTCTCTTCTCTCGTCCATGTTGGTCAAAGATATAGCCCTCAGCCTCGCACTGTAGCTCAGCTCTTATCATAACTGCTCTTCCATGTAATGACTACATTTTAGAGGCATAATTCTGTTTTGGACTTAACTATGTTCTGAAAAGCTTAGCAAACGTTTCCTTATCCACATACTTGAATCCGATTCTGAGATTTACCAGCAGTATGGCTCTTTCTCATTTACCAGCAGTATGGCTCTTTCTCATTTACCAGCATTATGGCTCTTTCTCATTTCTCCTGATGTGGTGGTCTGGTGACAGTTTCGTTACATTGTCAACTCTAAGGTCTCTTACAGATAGAATCCTTTGATTTACTTCCCACCAAACAATAATGACATTGATGCCTTCGTTCACTGTGCCCCAAATTTATCACCTCGCATTTATTCGGACAGCATTTCATCACCCATTTTTCAAACAAACCTTGGAATTTGGCCAGAACCATTTGTCATCTTTCTTTCATGGCTTTGGCATTATCCGCAAACATGATTACGCAAAGATCCAATCATTCAGGAAAATCATTTACATACACCAGAAGCAGCAGTGGGCCCAAGGCCCAGCCCTGCGGCACGCCAACGGTGACTCCAACACATTTTGAGAATTCTTCTACGTGAGTCATTTGTTCCCTTCTGGTAAGGTAAACTTGTATCCAGTGACGTAGTCTCTCCTTTATTTATGTTTTCTTGTAGATATAGCTCCTTAATCAACTTCCGATGGGGTACATCTCCGTCAAAACTCTTTGACAATCTAGGAGTACATAGTCTACTCAGTCATTTCTTTAATCCTTGATGGAGTTGACCCTGTTTTTATTTATTTCCATACATGAATAGGGAACACTCCATTTGTGGGCCCCACTTGTTATCCTTGCATTTTTATGATCTACTTATTTTTTCTTGCGTCCCTCGCTTTTAGTTCCTCTTTGTCTGGCTATTTCTACGAGTCCTTCCTCCCTCCATACGCTTCTTTTGCCTGGATCATCACTTAGCTGAAATGAACTTCGTAATCATTTTTCATTTCACTTGAATAGGTTGTTCCAGTGAAGAACCTTTCTATCTTTATCCCTCTTGATAATGTTCGCTAGTATAGTTTAGGTCATCTACCCAAGTAATAGCAGTCTAAAATTTTGGGCTTCTCTGAATATTGATGCTAGAGTACGTTAGTTCTCTTTCATTTCACCAGCTTCAGTGATTGAGATCACGAACAGCCCAAGTTATATGACGATGGTCTCCGTGCAGTTATAGAACACAAATGCCATTGCCAGAGGGTTTATTTCAATATATCTTATAGGTCTACCTTAAGACCGCCTTATTGTTCCCTTCCTTTTCTTGTATTATAATCAGATGGTGTTCCATTCCTCCCTTCCAGTATATCGTCATCATTCTTGTCCTTTCTGTCACTATAGTTAAGAAAATCATGCCTAAAATGTTTCTACCATGTCCACGACTTGCTTCATCTGCTTCTGACTCCTGTCTTTCGTAAAAAATTTATGCTTCATCTGATGTCCGGATAACAAAACTGAACTACTTTTCCTAGTTTGCATCTATCAGTATAGTACTTGTTTTTACACTCCCTTCCAATGTTGCAATTTCCTTCAAACTCTCAAGTATTGCCGACAATGATTTTCACAGCAAGATTTTTGACGTTTTCTATCAATTTTCTCTTACCTTCTTTTGGTCCATTTCTCTTGTGGTCGACTTCCCTACCTCAACATCCTCGGGCTGGAGACGCTTCCTTCAGTTATTTCTTTCGTTTTTGTTCACGTTCTCAACCTTGGTGCCCCTGGTGCTCTCAGGGATGTCTCCATATTGACCATTTTCTTGTTGTGTTACTCCATAATTTGCTTGTCGTTAATTTTTCATGACACACTGATCTCACCTCCCTCCTTGACCATGCTAACTCTACCTTCTGTTTTTTCTAACATCTTCTCTCCTATACTGCATCATCCTATGCTGCTCATCTATGAACTCGAGTGAACTATGAAGGGTAATCAGCCTTACCGAACTGGTGTTTCCCGTGCGCCCCTGCTTGACCCAATGCAAGACACATCCTCTACTTCTCGCCTGTGGCCCCGTCCACTACTGGTTCCACAGGTGTTACAACCATAGTGCGGCATCACTGCAACCTTTATCCTGGCTTACACACACACATCTACATCACATTTTTCTGTCTTTTTAAGATTAACTTTCTGATGTTAGGCTCTCTAGTGAGAGCTGGGTAGCATACACTTCTCTGGATACATCAAGTAACTTAATATCTTTCAACATAGCTCTTTCCACCTCCAAGGCCTACGATCTTAGTACTGCATATATCATCAACGTGATTGATCTTGTTGTTTAATCTTAAATGTTTCAGAAATAGTAGGTTTATATGTGCCTGCATGATTATGCTTGTTTGTCTGTTTTTATGGATATGTGTGAGTCTGAGTTTTTGTGTTTAAGTGATGCATACCTGGAGGGTCTGTCACTGTTAGGGCTACATATCTTTGCTTTTCATTTGTGTCATACAACTTTTTAGTTTTCGATTCTCATTGTGTTCACCTCATGTTCACTGCATTTTTCTACCCATTCGCTTCCTGTCCCTAAAATCTTGTTCCACGTGTCAAGTTCCTCTCCATTCAGCTCAGCTGTGTCCAAGACTATATCTGTAAAGTATTTTTGACTCGTGTTATGATTCTTGCTTGTTTCTTGTTGTGATATTTAGTTATTACCACTATGAAACAATTACTCAACAGTCACGTTAAAGAGTTTATGAAGGAATGTTACATATAGTCGTACTGTCCCCTAGCATGGGCTGGTCCAGGGCTGCCATGGTATGTGTAACTCAGATCTCAAAGTTTAGTTACCTCGTTTCTTGCAAAATCGCCTTTCGAATGTTGTCGTCGTTCTCATAATGTGCGGTCGCCTCTTTCCTTGTGTAGTTGTCTACATGGGCCGTGTTGTCATCACCATGGATCGTGTGGTCATTTTCCTGGGCTGTGTGTGGTCGTATTGCTGGGCTATTTTGTCTCGTTGGGTCATGCAGTCGTTCGTTGGGTCATGCAGTCGTTCGTTGGGTCGTGCAGTCGTTCGTTGGGTCGTGCAGTCATTCGTTGGGTCGTGCAGTCGTTCGTTTGAATCATGTGGTCGTTTACAAGTCGATCTGTATATCCAGCGTCGTCTCTCGGCGCCTTGGTGCCTTTAATAGTCGCTCCACATTTTGCCCTCCCTCCCGCCATATACCACTCTACATCATTCTGAAATATCACTTTGCGCCTTTTTTTTTTTTTTTCTTGGCGACAACTTTGGCATTAAAATCTGTGCGGCACTTATGTTTGAGGTCGTTTTTTGGGGTGTTTAGAATCTGTAGGGAAGGGAAAGCTGCTGTGTAATGCAGAGCCACACTTCTCCCTCACCACCCGTACCACTTGCCATTTTGTTCTAAAAAAAAAAAAAAAAAATAGATTGTTTGGGGAGCAACTTTGGCAGAGTTCGAGAGTCCAGGAAATAAATTGTCGAGTTAGTCGTGCACCTGACGACCCGGGAGCTGCGCTCTAGCCTTCACTGGAGGTTTTCCTGTTATGTACGTTGTCCATCGCTTTTTATGATGCAAAGTCAGTTTGGAGTGATGACTGGCAGCCGGAACATTTGCTTTGCCGAGTTTCTCTTGTACGTTGCGGTATGGCATTTACACTCTTTTCTCTCTCTCTCTCTCATATATATATATATATATATATATATATATATATATATATATATATATATATATATATATATATGTATATATATATATATATATATATATATATATATATATATATATATATATATATATATATATAGATATATATATATATATATATATATAGATATATATATAGATATATATATATATATATATATATATATATATATATATATATATATGTACATAATTCATACTTGCTGCCTTTATTCATTCTCTTCACCACCCCGCCACACATGAAAGGACAACCACCTTCCCCCGCACGCGTGTGAAGTAGAGCTAGGAAAAGACAACAAAGGCCACATTCGTTCACGCTCAGCTTCTAACTGTCATGTATAATGCACCGAAACCACAGCTCCCTTTCTACATCCAGGCTCCACAAAACTTTCCGTGGTTTACCCCAGACGCGTCACATGTTCTGGTTCAATCCATTGACAGCACGTCGACCTCGGTATACCACATCGTTCCAATTCACTCTATTCCTTGCACGCATTTCACCCTCCTGCATGTTCAGGCCCATATCGCTCAAAATCTTTTTCACTCCATCCTTCCACCTCCAAATTGGTCTCTCACTTCTCCTCGTTCCCTCCACCTCTGACACATATATCCTCTTTGTCATTCTTTCCTCTCATTCTCTCCATGTGACCAAACCATTTCAATACACCGTCTTCTATTCTTTCAGCCACACTCTTTTCATTACCACACATCTCTTTTACCCTTTCATTACTTACTCGATCAAACCACCTCACACCACTTATTGTCCTCAAACATCTCATTTCCAACACATCCACCCTACTCCGCACAGCCCTATGTATAGCCCACGCCTCGCAGCCATATGACATTGTTGGAATCACTATTCTTTCAAACATACCCATTTTTGCTTTCCGAGATAATGTTCTCGATTTCCACACATTTTTCAACGCTCCCAGAACTTTTCGCTACCTCGCGCGCGTGCGGAGGGAGGGGTTTGTCATTTCATGTGTGGCTGGATGGCGACGGGATTGAATAAAGGCAGCAAGTATGAATTATGTACATGTGTATATATGTATATGTCTGTGTATGTCTATATATGTCTGTGTATGTCTATATATGTATACGTTGAAATGTATAGGTATGTATATGTGCGTGTGTGGACGTGTATGTATATACATGTGTATGTAGGTGGGTTGGGCCATTCTTTCGTCTGTTTCCTTGCGCTACCTCGCTAACGCTGGAGACAGCGACAAAGTATAACAATAATGATAATAATGTATCAGTTTCTCTATTTGTCTGAATCAGTTGACCGTATCCAACAAACAGAAACATAAACATAAACATAATAATAATGGGAATATTCTCCTGCGTCAGTCACTTGTCTTCCTCCCAGGGTCGTATGTTCACCTGTTAAGTCGTCCGGGGTCGTTTCTTGTGTCCGCGACATGTTCACTCGTCCGTTAGGAATTTATGGACATGTTCCAGATCATGTGGCCTTTCTACACATTCTCTCGTTTATTCGTCTCTCTGGTTGTTTGTCGTCTTTTGTGTATTTTGCCTGAGCCATTTGCTTTGGTCGTTTCCTTTGTACATCTCCGTTGGTTGTCTCCCCTTGTTGTCGGGTCTCGTCTAGGGGTCCGGGGACCAGCATCGTATGGACTTATGGTCAATATTCACCGGTGTGTCAGGCTGATCGGTCAGCCCACTGGTTTAGAGGACACTGATGTCCACTTCTTATTGATGCTACTGGGCAGGACAACCGCCCAATATTACATAGCCTTTGCAGTAGAAAATGCCCCAGGATAGATGTCCGCCACTTATATGAAATATTGGGCCAAGAACAAGTCCCGATGATAGATGTCTGTCCCTAAAAGGAGACACTATGCCAAGTACAAGGCCCCAGGGTTGATGTCAGTCCTATGTTGGAAATGCTGTGCAAGGACGAGGTTCTATGATACATGGCCGCCCCTGATAGGAAATACTGTGCCAAGGACAAATTTTGAAAATAAAGACCCTTACATATACAACAGGTTCCTACGAGATATAAAGAACTGACCTGGAAGTGATTAACACCTTAGAGGTTGAATTGCTTGGGAGATAAGATGCTGCTCAACAGAACAAAAATATGAAATAAGGAAATATCTCAGAGACGAAACACTGCCTTATATGAAACATCTACCTTGGACATGAAATACTTCCCTAACCCTTCAAGAACGAGATGAAACACTGACCTGGAGATAAAACAGTCCTGGAGATAAAACACTGTCCTGGAGATAAAACACCGACCTGGAGATAACACAATCCTGGAGATAAAACACTGACCTGGAGATGAATTAGTTCTCGAGAGGAGCACGTAGGGGTTGGCTGAGGCAGGGAACCTGCCGGGCGGAACAGTGTGGTGCTGCGTCGAGTGGGTCAGCGAGGCGACAGTAAACATGAGGAACCAGCTTCGACGCCCGCCCCAATACCCTCTTGTGCCAAATTTTCCAGCTGAGAGAACGACAGTCTAAACCACAAGCGCCATTATGGTCATATTTTGCCTCCTAAAGCAGTGCAATAAACGGCCTGAAAATGCTCTGGTGCTCAGCCCAGCCAGTCATGTTAATGTGGTTCACCGTGCGTCGTGGGGCGACAATAGAAGCGACCAACTCGAGCAGGAATTGGTCGTTTACCTCGTCTAGTCCGTCTGTCGGGTGGTTGTATTGTTTCCTTTATGACAGTGAGGCGCTAACCCTTCCCCTCCTCTTCCATTACCCTCCCTCCCACCTCTGTTCACCCTGCATACTGGGCGTTACAAACCAAGGCCCCAGAGACCTTTTCATGGTCCCCGGATATTTCACATGCCCTGGATCAGTCCATTGACTGCATGTCGACCCCAGTATACTACATCGTTCCAATGCTTACTATCCCTTGCAAGCCTTTCACCCTCCTACGTGTTCAGGCTCCGATCGCTTAAAATCTTTTTCATTCCACCTTCCATCAATTTGTTCTCAATTTTCTCCAGTTACACACTCTTCCAAACTTACTCACCAACTTCTGCAGTTTCTCACTCAAATCTGCCACCATCAGCAAACAAAAACTGTCTTACTTCCCAGGCCCTCACATCCTCCAGACTAAATACTCGCTCCTCTCTCCGAGACTCGCATTTACCTCCATCACCACCCCATCCATAAACAAATTAAACAACCATGGTGACATCATCCACCCGTGTCATTGACCAATTTTCACTTGTATCCTCCATTCACTCTCCTCTCTACACTCTTCTCACTGCTTCTAGCAGCTTAACTATCACACCATATATTCTTAAGACCTTCCACGAAGCATCTCTATCAACCCTATCATATGCCGTCTCCAGATCCATAAATGCTACATAAAAATCCCTCTGATTTTCTAAGTATTTCTCACATACATTCTTCAAAGCAAACACCTGATCCACACATCCTCTACCACTTCTGACACCACACTGCTCTTCCCCAATCTGATGCTCTGTACATGCCTTCATCCTCTCGATCAATACCCTTGCATACAATTTACTAGGTATACTCGACTAGCTTCTTCCTCTATAGTTTGAACACTTTCTTTTATCTCCTTTGCCTTTATATAGTGGCACTATACATGCATTCCGACATTTCTCAGGCAGTTCACCATGATCCAAATATCCAATGAATATTCTTACCAACCAATCAAAAACAGTCACCTCTTTCCAAATGATCTGAACATCAATACTATCCACTCCAGCTGCCTTGCTGCAGTTCATGTAACGCAATGCTTTCACCACATCTTCCTTCTTTTCCAAACCACTCTTCATGATTATATCACTTCGCATAACACCTTAACCAAAACACCCTTCACCCGCCATTCTATAATATAACATTTCAAAATCCTTCAAAATACTCACTCCATGTCCCTCTCATTTCATCCCTGCCCGTTATCACTTCCCCATTTTGCCTTTTCACCGATGTTCCCATTTGTTCTCTTGTCTCTCGCACATTATCCATCTCCTTCCAAATCATCTTATTCTCCCAAAAGTTTGCTAATGCTCTTCATTCCAACTCTCAATTGCACTCTTTTCCAACCCCTGCACTCCCAGGCTTGGTTTTGAAAGAAAAGGTTCAAATATAGATCATGGTGATTTAGTCGTCCATTTTTAGATTTGCAAGAAAATCTAGATGGTAACAGGTTGACTGTGATACCTTACCGTCCTGGCGGGAGAGAGAGGATCTTGCCGTGTTTAGATGTGGCACCAGTTGGTAAGAGTGACACTGCTCGCTTCAGGCACTGGTCGAAGAGTAGCCGCCGAGTTTACTGGCTCCCTTCTTGGGGTGATCCGAGTGACTGGCTGGGTGAATGGGGTACATTGAATGAGTGATTGTGTAAAGGGGAGCGCTGGATGACTGACTAGGTGACTGAAGAGCGCCGGATGACTGCATTGATGACTGTATCGCGGGATGTCTGATTGGATAATTGGATGAGGTACTTTGGTTGGCTGAGGGTCAGACTCCCGGACAGGGTGTATGCTCGGGACGCTGAGGGTTACTGTGGGTTGAGGGTTTACTAGGGAGCAAGAGGATGCTGTGGGCGGGGGGAGTGATAGGATAAAGAGAGTGCCATGCAGCAGGAGACAGAGGGGAGACCAGGGAAGAAGGATAAGGAAGATAAGAGGAGAAACCATGGCGAAAGTGACATTTGATGGTGAGGGGAAGTGAATGGGAAGAAATTAATTCATTTTGAAAGACGGAGGACATTGGTCATTATGGGAGTGGTGTGGAAGAGGCAGTTATGTGACTATTGTACATGTGTCTCCCTGTCCATGTGCCGGTGTACATGTGTCTCCCTGTCCATGTGCTGGTGTACATGTGTCTCCCTGTCCATGTGCTGGTGTACATGTGTCTCCCTGTCCATGTGCTGGTGTACATGTGTCTCCCCGTCCATGTGCTGGTGTACATGTGTCTCCCTGTCCATGTGCTGGTGTACATGTGTCTCCCTGTGCATGTGTTGGTGTACATGTGTCTCCCTGTGCATGTGTTGGTGTACATGTGTCAACCTGTGCATGTGTTGGTGTACATGTGTCTCTCTGTGCATGTGCTGGTGTACATGTGTACATGTGAACTAGTGGTTCAGTAACTTTCCTCCTAGTGTTAGTGCAAGTATGTTGGGTCCTCAGCCATCCTTCACCAGGGGTTTATGGTCTCCAGCTGTCCTCCACCAGGGGTGTATGGTCCACCAACCATCCTCCACCAGGGGTGTATGGTCCACCAACCATCCTCCACCAGGGGTGTATGGTCCCTAGACATCCTCCACCAGGGGTGTGTGGTCCCCAGCCATCCTCCACCAGGAGTGTATGGTCCTCAGCCATCCACCAGGGGTGTGTGGTCCCCAGCCACCCTCCACCAAGGGTGTATGGTCCCCAACCATCCTTAAACAGGGTTGTGTGGTCCCCAACCATCCTCCACCAGGGGTGACCTGGGGTATGAAGTCAGCAGTGACAGGGGTCCCTAGGAGTGTGAAGTCAACAGGGATAGTGATCGCCTGGAGAAAATGATAAAGTTCATATAAACATAATCTCCGTGGAACGTCGAGCAACGACCTCCTCTGAGCTCATTACTTAAGCAGCGAGGCTTGTCTAGCTTCCCCAGGGTAGTAAACAGGCTTGTTTTGTGTGGGTGTCACTGAACTCCGGCACCAGATCATGCTATGCAAATTAACTTCTCTTGGGGATGTATTTACTTCTCAGAGAGAGAGAGAGAGAGAGAGAGAGAGAGAGAGAGAGAGAGAGAGAGAGAGAGAGAGAGAGAGCTTATTAGCGATTACTTACGAAGAGATTTTAGCAAATGGCAGGGCGAGTGCACATTGCTCACTCCTGGAAAATCTGAGATTACGAAGAACGAGTCGTGGGATTTAAGTAATGTCAGGTGTTTTGCGAGGTGAAGATACTGTATGTTTGTGCACTACATGTCAGCAGCCCACGTGTAGGTAAGGCAGAAAGATAAGACAATCTCTTGGGCCGAAGGAATGAAACTTAACAGTCAATGAACTGCTGGTATTACAGCCATTACTAACCCTCTGGATAGTTAGGCGGGTATTACTGGTAGAGGTACCTGGTCGGTGGCTGCACGAGAGAGAGAGAGAGAGAGAGAGAGAGAGAGAGAGAGAGAGAGAGAGAGAGAGAGAGAGAGAGAGGGAGAGAGAGAGAGAGAGAGAGGGGGGGGGGAGGGAGTTGCTGGCTGACTATCATGAATAAGTTAGCAAGATGTGAGAGCCCAGGAACAGCTTGTCACTATCTTGCCTGCAACACCAGCATTCGAGTTCGTCCGACATTTGCCTTTAAATAGCATATATAAGGCCTCACACGAGTGAGTATGGGTGATGGGTAACACACATAACTAAAAAATGCTGGCAATTTGTCTGTTAACCTGGTGGTACAGCCACTCATACAGACAGACAGATAGGAGCACAGGCAATCTTTTTTTTTGAAGCCTCCTGTCAAGGACAAAAGTCCACGTCAAGGTCTGGCCTTAACTGAAATATAGAGAAAACCAAGCAAGGGAAAAAGGAGAGACAAATGATAGCATTTACAAATTTTGGAAGTGAAAAACTTATATTTTTAGAATATACCAGGTCACAGTTATTGGGAATACATGAGAGGGTAGAGTTCCAAAGCGGCGAGTTGTAGGGAAAGAAACAGTTATCAAAAACGGCCCACCCCTGAGCTGCCAAAAGCCAAACAGTAATGATTTAACGTAGCAGCTTGTTGAGTATTGCGTGGTCTAGCAAGTGGTGGGGAACGCAAGCGGCCAACTCTTGGGTTCAAAAACCAAAGTAATACCCACAGAACAGGGAAAGTGAACCAACAGTGAGGGTTAGGGCAAGCGGGTCAAGTTTTGAAGTTAGGTTAGGAAATAGTGTATAAGTCGGACTGCTTTTGATTCAACTCTGTCAAGTAAGGATGCGGAGCTAGAACCATTCCAGATGCGAGAGCAGTACTCCATACAAGGACGGATCACTCCTTTGTATAAACAGAATAACTGTTCAAAAGAAAAGAAATTTCTACATCTAATTAGGAATCCCAGTTTCTTAGAGGCAGACTTAGCTATTTCCGTAGTGTGGGATTTCCAAGAAAGAATGGATGTTACAGTAATGCCAAAAATGTTCATGGAGTCTAGAGGTTGAATTACAGAACCGTCAAAGGAGAGAGGAAAGTTGTGAAGAATTTTCGATAGACGTGTAGAAAATGGGTCTTGGAGGCATTGAACTTCATGAGATTTCGACTACCCACTGAGATATCCTGTTTAAGTCTAAATCTATTAAGGAAGTTGCGCCGAGACGAGATGCAGATCGAGTAAGAAGGAACAGAATTGAAGGATGTTTGCATAAGTTTACATGAGAAAGACAGACAACATGAGGCCTGAGTTGACCCACGACAGGTTTGTCTGAAAAACAAAAGGAGTTTAACTTGACAAGAAAATGTAATTTCGCCAAGCAGTTTTAAACCTATCACCGACTTCCCGCTGTCTCCGTTACCGCTGTCGTTTATACAGTTTATTTCCGGCGTTTTCCTCAGAGTATACCTGAATTTATAGAATACTTACCTAAACGACTTTTGAAGGTATCTACAGTCTTAATATTCATTACGTCTCACGGTAATGTAATCCAGTGCTCAACACACCTGTAGGAAAAGCTTTCTCCTATGTCCGTACTACAGCTTTTAGCTTTGAAATTTATTCCCTTTGTCCTGGAAACCGTATTTTCTTGCATTTTGAAAAGACGTTCGTGATTTACGTGATCGAGTTTGTTCATAATTTTGAACACTTGGATTAAATCGCCGCGAAGTCTACGTTTTTGTAAGGGAGAAGAGACCCAATAGTTTAAGCCTCTCTTCGTACGCCAGATTTCTAAGGGATGGGATCAATTTTATCGTGCTTCTTGTACTTGCTCTAATTTTTTCTCGTATTTCTAATAGTTCGGTGACCAAAACTGGACTGCATATGCAAGGTGTGGTCTCACTAGAGAATTATATAGTGTGAGAATTGTTTTTTTTTTTTTTGTCTTATAATCTATGTTCCTGACTATGAAACCTAACATTTGGTTGCCTTTTTTACTTGCTGCCTGACGCTGTTTAGTGTACTTCAGATTGTTGGTAATGACAACTCCAAGGTACTTTTATTCATTTACTTTAGTTAAAGAGTTTCCGAATAGTTTGTATTCGTAATGTATATTTTTGCCTCCAAAGTGCATAACTTTACACTTGTCTGCATCATACATTATATGCCATCTGTCTGACCACTCTGCTAGTAAGATTTCTTGAATACTTTTGCAACCCGCCTATTTACAGCTCTGCCTCCTAGTTTTATTTCATCAGCAAATTTCGAGATTCTAGATATGAGACCAATTTCTAGGTCATTAATGTACATTATGAAAAAAATGGGGCCTAGGACTACCCCCTGTGGCACACCACTCGTTACGTTTAGCCAATCTGAGGTTTTGCAATTTATTACAACTCGCTGCTTTCTTCCGGTAAGACAGTCTCTGATCCATGTACAGAATTCTTCACCGATTCCGTGTGCTTTGAGTTTATGTAAAAGTCTCTTGTGAGATACCTCATCGAAAGCCTTTTGGAAATCTAAATATAGTAAATCAGACAGTACTTTTTCGACCCAATTCTGATAAATAACATTTAAAAATTCCAGCAGATTTGTCAAGCAGGATCTTTTATTGCGGAGACCGTGGTGGTTGTCCGATATAATTTTGTGTTCTAGAAACGTGACAATCTTATCTCGTATTATTTTTTCCATCATTTTACCTAACACTGACGTAAAGCTAATTGGGCGGTAGTTCAAGGCACACTTTTTGTCTCTTTTTTCATATGTAGGAGTAGCATTTGCTTGTTTCCAGTCAGTTGGCACCTAATCATCCGATAGAGATTTGTTAAATGTTTCTATGGGGTATATCAGGTGTCCCCTGACCTTTTTTAGAAATCTTGGAGCTAACTTATCTGGGTCGTTAGAATTGATAGGATTTCATTAATTGGTCCAGGTATCTAAGTACATACTTCAGAGCTCTTTATTTCTCTAACCTTCAACATTTTTATTGTTGGTGGCATTCGAGATGTTACTTTGATTGTAAATACGGAATTAAATGAATAATTCAGTGTGGTAGCCATTTCTTTGTTGTCAGTAATTAGTGTGTCATGTACGTTTCGTAACAAAAACATAAGAACACAAGTAGTGAGGGCACTGCATGAGGTCTATGCCCTATGCTAGGCAGTAGATTTATGGAACAAGCTGCCAAATACAGTTGTGGAAGCTAGGACTTTAGGTAGCTTCAAACGAAGGTTAGATGTGTTTATGTGTTCAGGGGGATACTTGTAGGGTGGACAGACTCAGGACCTGCCTAGCATGGGCCAGTAGGCCTCTTGCAGTGTCCTCACTTCTTATGTTCTTATACTTCGCTAGTATTTCTTCCGAGCTCCCAGTAACTGCATAGTTCGTCCCCACCTAAACAATAAAAATCACATTCTCGGGATTGTTAGAGAATATGTCATCAAACTTATCTAGGACGTGTTCTGTCCTAGCTCCTGATAACACAAGTTCTTCCTGTTTCTACTCTTCGCACACAACTCCTGGTCCTGATGCCTGACTCTATATAGAGTCCGCGACCACGATGATGGCTACGATCATCCTGTAGTTCATTATTTATTACGCTGAACCTATTGTGAGTGAAGAGTTCGTTGCCAGTAGGTTGTTCGATAATGCGGAGACAAATTTTCCTCGCAGGCTGGGAGGTGGAAGTATCTTCCAACTTCTTTTCAATGGTTGGTATCCTACCATCTAAGCTGTCTACCCTAGACGCTGTACCTCTGTTTCCTGTATTACGACGCTTTTGCTGCCCAAAACCCGGCTTCCTCTTCTTACCCTTTCATCCTAACATCTAGTTTCTCCGAGGCTTCGCTGTTATTCTTAATATCTACAGGAAGCTTATCAAACACGTCGTAGAACAAACAAGAAGTGTACTCACCTTCTCTGAACAAGATATCCCTGGTGAACTCCCGAAAGCATCTAGGGCAGGCAACTCGAGAAGTTGGAGCTATCTTCAAGGATTTCACTAAGATTCAAAATTTCACAAAAAATTCAAAAATTTCACCCAGTGGAAGTGGGTTACTATGCAGCACACAAAAAGACCTGTTTGAAACTGGGTCGGAGAGCGTGTCGCTAGAGCGCGTCTGTCCTCGACAAGGGCTGACGGGCAAGTTGGAGGAATGCAGTGAATCGTAAGCCCATGAGTGCATCTGGTTATTTGTGAAAGAAAGTAAATCGTTGATGAAAAGGATAAAAACTGTAGGGGACAGGAAGCCAGATATGAGGGAGAAAAGTGAAGGAGGGAAGGCAAAAGAGGGAAGCTTAAAGATAAGACCCCGATGCCATATCCGGCCAAAAGCGATGGATATGTCAAGGGTAACTAAACAGAATTCTCCAGATCTTTCAGGGATGATGACCAGAGATTAGTAAGATGTGTGTGTGTGTGTGTGTAGGTGCAAGGATACGTAGGTTGAGAGGCTATTCTCCACTTGAGGTCGCACGTTCGATGTCAGAATTCATGGTGATCGTTATGATGGCCTCATTAGTATTCTGTCCACAGCTGGCACCTGTAGCTCATCCATTATCCAGGCAAATCTGACTTCCTACCAAGTAGGAAAAGATTAAACAGAAACTGACATTTTACCGTTCTGCCTCCTCAACATTGTCTAAAAGAACTTTAAGAAATAAATGTCAACAGTAACATTGACTCCCGGCGACGAGAATGGGAAAATATCAGCCTTTTGTTCGGTGTGTGTGTGGACACCAGCTGGGTGGACAGTGTGTGGGGACGGAGATGAGTGAGGGGCGCTCGTGTTTCTAAATCTAAAGGATGAGATATTGGTGACACTGAGGGAGGAAGGATTGAGTAAAATCGTTTGAAAAAGTTCCTGTGGGTATGGATATGTACGTGTGTGTGTGTGTGTGTGTGTGTGTGTGTGTGTGTGTCTGTGTGTGTGTGTGTCTGTGTGTATGTGTGTGTGTGTGTGTGTGTGTGTGTGTGTGTGTGTGTGTGTGAGTTGACATCCTGATGTGTTCTTGTGTGTACATTTTTTTTTTACCAAGAAAAATCAAAATCAACGCAATATACATCAAGACATGGACTTAGCCAAATCTAGTCCCTCATTCACTTCTATGGTAATCAATACATAAACAGCCAGTAAACTCGAGTACCTGTTGATGGTTTGGTCCCCCTGGCCTCACACTTATCTCAAAGAATTTCCAGTGTCTGTTATTGTGGTTACTTAAGAATGACAGGAAATTTACTGTACAACAATCGAGTTGTCTCGATATTTGATTAATTTCTTAAAGACATAAGCCACTTCATTCATTAGGATGACAAGTACTTCCCTGTAACGCTCAACACACGCCACTTCCCTCTAACGCTCAGCACAAGCCACTTCCCTCTGACGCTCAGCACACGACACTTCCCTCTAACGCCCAGCACACGCCACTTCCTTCTAACGCTCAGCACACGCCACTTCCCTCTAACGCTCAGCACACGCCACTTCCCTCTAGTGCTCAGGATACGTAGGTACTCTCCTACAGGGTTCACTGCTCACCATGTATTGTATTGCATCCTCTCAGCGACTCTGCCAGGGTAACGAGCCTCTCTGCTGACAAGTTTTTTCTTCCTCTCCTCTAATCAACCTGTCAAAAAAGAAAAGGCAGTGTGGTGGTTGTTGTGTCTTACATCTCAACACACTAATCATTTCATTTAAATAACCCCCCCCCCTTCCCCCCACCCCTCATCCCCGGTACTGGCCAGAGCTGACCTTGGCTAGGAGAGAGTGGCCCTTGTTGACCCCAGTACTGGCGGCCACTGCTGATAGATCCGGGTGATGGATGGATTATTATCTGCTGGGGGATTAATGATGATATTTCAATATAATTTGGAGATAAGAATTAATTTTCCAGCCTGTACGTAATTTGCCCGTAAATCAGGAATAATCTTTTCCCCGGTGATGCATGAGCCAGCTGAGTTTACCCCGGACTCCAGTTGGTCACATAACCAGCTGGGTTTATCCCGGACTCCGGTCGGTCACATGACCAGCTGGGTTTACCTGAGGCTCCGGTCGGTCTCGGCAGACAGATGGATTTATCCCAGGCTCCAGCCGGCCATATAGCCATCTGGGTTAAACTCGGCCTCCGGCTGGTCACATATATAGCTGGATTTATCCCAGGCTCCGGGCAGTCACATAGCCAGCTGGGTTTACCCAGGGCACCGAACAGTCACATAGCCAGCTGGGTTAGCCCCGGCTTTAGACGACCATATGAGCCAGCTGGGTTTACCCAGGGCTCAGACCGGCTACATCAGCCCTCATAATTAGGTGATTATAGCTCAATGGATTATAGAACGAGGACATAAATCATACAAAATAATATTAATATTTGGGGGACTTGATGCATCACAGTATTATCTGTATTTTCATGGAATAGAATATATCCTCATACTTGTGATAGGAGTACACCCTCACCATCATACTAGTAATGAAAATATACCCTCACAATGACACTAGAGATGAGTGTATACCCTCACCAATAAAGTTGTGATGAGGATATACCCACACAATCACATTAGTAATGAGAGTATACCCTCACCATTACACAAGTAATGAGACTATACCCTCACCATCACACTAGTACATAAGAGTATACCTTCACCATCACACTAGTGGTGAGAGTATATCCTCACCATCACACTACTTATCAGAATAGATCTACACCATCAAACTAGTGATCAGAATACATCTTCACCATCACACTAGTGATCAGGATACATCTACACCATCAAACTAGTGATCAGAATACACCTTCACCATCACACGTGATCAGGATACATCTACACCATCACACTAGTGATCAGGATACAGCCTAACCATCACACAAGTGATCAGGATACATCTTCACCATCACACTCATGATCAGGATACATCTTCATCATCACATTAGTGATCAGAATACATCCTCACCATCACACTGGTGATCAGGAGACATCTTCACCATCACACTAGTGATCAGAATACAGCCTCACCATCACACTAGTGATCAGAATACATCTTCACCATCACTTTAGTGATCAGAATACATCCTCACCATCGCAGTGGTGATCAGAATACAGCTTCACTTTCACATTAGTGATCAGAATACAGCCTCACCATCACACTAGTGATCAGGATACATCTTCACCATCACACTAGTGATCAGAATACATCTTCACTATCACATTAGTGATCAGAATACATCCTCATCATCACACTGGTGATAAGAATACATCCTCACCATGAAAAATACGAAAAACCTAAGATTTTAGATGAATAATTTTTAGATATATGGCGAAAACTGAATTTGTTCAAGGTATTTGTCTGGCCAAAATCCTCATACTGAAGGGAGGCCTGGCCGGTCTGGCTCTGCGTACATATACCTGAGTAAATAAGAGGAAGGCAAGAGTACATGTGAGATTGCACGTTGGGAAACGTGGGAATATATATATATATATATATATATATATATATATATATATATATATATATATATATATATATATATATATATATATATATATATACATATATACACACATATATATACGCACATATAGGTACCTATACATCTCAATGTATACATATATATACATCCACAGACATATACATATATACACAAGTACATATTTCATACTTGCTGCCTTTATTCATTCCAGTCGCCACCCCGCCACACATGAAATGACAACCCCCTCCCCCAACACGCGCGCGAGGTAGAGCTAGGAAAAGACAACAAAGGCCACATTCGTTCACACTCAGTCTCTAGCTGTCATGTATAATGTACCGAAACCACAGCTCCCTCTCCACATCCAGGCCCCACAAAACTTTCCATGGTTTACCCCAGATGCTTCACATGCCCTGGTTCAATTTACTGACAGCACGTCGATCCCGGTATACCACATCGATCCAATTCACTCCATTCCTTGCATGCCCTCCAACCTCCTGCATGTTCAGGCCCCGATCGCTCAAAATCTTTTTCACTCCATCTTTCCACCTCCAATTTGGTCTCCCACTTCTCCTCGTTCCTTCCACCTCTGACATATATATCCTCTTTGACAATCTTTCCTAATTCATTCTCTCCATGTGACCAAACCATTTCAAAACACCCTTTTCTGCTCTCTCAACCACTCTTTTTATTACCACACATCTCATACCCTTTCATTACTTACTCGATCAAACCATCTGACACCACATATTGTCCTCAAACATCTCATTTCCAACACATCCACCTTCCTCCGCACAACCCTATCTATAGCACACGCCTCGCAACCATATACCATTGTTGGAACCACTATTCCTTCAAACATACCCATTTTTGCTTTCCGAGGTACTGTTTTCGCCTTCCACACATTTTTCAACGCTCCCAGAACTTTCGCCCCCTCCCCCACCCTGTGACTCACTTCCGCTTCCATGGTTTCATCCGCTGCCAAATCCACTCCCAGATATCTAAAATACTTCTCTTCCTCCAGTTTTTCACCATTCAAACTTACCTCCCAATTGACTTGTCCCTCAATCCTACTGTACCTAATAACCTTGCTCTTATCCACATTTACTCTCAGCTTCCTTCTTTCACACACTTTACCAAACTCAGTCACCAGCTTATGCAGTTTCTCACCCGAATCAGCCACCAGCGCAGTATCATCTGCGAACAACAGAGAGAGAGAGAGAGAGAGAGAGAGAGAGAGAGAGAGAGAGAGAGAGAGAGAGAGTTACATAGATATATTGCAGTTAAACACAAAAGCAGTAAGAACAAGTTTCAACTACTCAGAACCCGTTGCACCAAATGAGGTTGGGTAAGACACGGACTGCAGGACTGCAGTGCATTTATGCCTAGATTCACCTAGCCATTTAATTCAAAACTATCTGATTTGAGAGACCTAACCTAACCATTTAATTCAAAACTAGTTTTGACAACTGCTTTGAGAGACCTAACCTAACCTAACCTAACCTAACCTAACCTAACCTTGACCTAACCTAACCTAGATTCCATCACACTACTGGGAGTGTCCTTTATCTTGTGGTCCATTAATTCATAGTTGAATTTTTGTTGAGGTTTTCTACCTGTAAGAGGCGGCATTCATCAACGTTAAATTGCAGTTGACATTTTCTAGACTGTTCAATGATTTTATCATGATCCTCTCGTAATTCTAGCGCAACTCCTTCAGTTAATAAGGCACTGCCGACCTTTGTATCATCTGCAAATTTTGACTAAATTATTTAGCCTTACGTTAATACCGTTAAAGTAAATGTTGAAAAGTATAGGCCCGAGTACAGATCCCTGAGGGACCACGGTGGTAATTTATCATTCGTTACGAGACTATCTGATATCACGTATCTAGGATTCTATCCAATATCCTATGCAACCAGCAGTCCCCAAGACCCGGGCTTGATGCATCAAGTTAACGTGGGGTACTTTGTCGGATGCTTTCTGGAAGTCCAAAAATATATCTATTGCTTTCGTCTTGTCCTGGTATGGATAATTCATGACAAAAGTCGAGGAGGTTTGTAAGGCATGATCCTAACCCATGCCGTGTATCATGATCCTAACCCATGCCGTGTATCATGATCCTAACCCATGCTGTGTATCATTGATCAGATTGTGTTGTTCCAGGTAGGTTACAATTTTATCTCTAATAATCGCCTCTTAGAAGACTGTATATAAGTGATGCTAGGCTAATAAGACGGGAATTATCAGGGAATTCACGGCTTTCCTTTTTTCACATAAGAGTCACGTCTGCCAGTCTCCAGGCCTGAGGGTCTATTCCATCCTGGAGAGGTTTATTGAAAATATAGGTCAACGGTTTAACAATATCGTGTTTAAAGTTTTTAGTCACATGTGCATGGAAACAATCAGGGCCTGGACTTTTATTAGTCTTCAACATACGTAACTATGTTAGTGCTTCTGTGACTGTGATGGTAAACTCTGGTATGATGTGCGTGCTGTATATCATTGTCTCAAACGTCGTGTTGATGCTTCCTTATGTAAAAACAGAAGAAAAAACTTGTTCAGGGTTGTTGATATTCTTTTATCATCCACTATAGGTTACCCATCCTCGTTTACTAAGGGTCCTATCCCGCTTATATAGTTTGTGTAAAATGAAGAAAATTCAATGTGAAGATGCTATATATATATATATATATATATATATATATATATATATATATATATATATATATATATATATTTTTTTTTTCTTTTTTTTTTTTTTTTTTGCTTTGTCGCTGTCTCCCGCGTTTGCGAGGTAGCGCCAGGAAACAGACGAAAGAAATGGCCCAACCACCCCCATACACATGTATATACATACGTCCACACACGCAAATATACATACCTACACAGCTTTCCATGGTTTACCCCAGACGCTTCACATGCCCCGATTCAATCCACTGACAGCACGTCAACCCCGGTATACCACATCGCTCCAATTCACTCCATTCCTTGCCCTCCTTTCACCCTCCTGCATGTTCAGGCCCCGATCACACAAAATCTTTTTCACTCCATCTTTCCACCTCCAATTTGGTCTCCCTCTTCTCCTCGTTCCCTCCACCTCCGACACATATATCCTCTTGGTCAATCTTTCCTCACTCATTCTCTCCATGTGTCCAAACCATTTCAAAACACCCTCTTCTGCTCTCTAAACCACGCTCTTTTTATTTCCACACATCTCTCTTACCCTTACGTTACTTACTCGATCAAACCACCTCACACCACACATTGTCCTCAAACATCTCATTTCCAGCACATCCATCCTCCTGCGCACAACTCTATCCATAGCCCACGCCTCGCAACCATACAACATTGTTGGAACCACTATTCCTTCAAACATACCCATTTTTGCTTTCCGAGATAATGTTCTCGACTTCCACACATTCTTCAAGGCTCCCAGAATTTTCGCCCACTCCCCCACCCTATGATCCACTTCCGCTTCCATGGTTCCATCCGCTGCCAGATCCACTCCCAGATATCTAAAACACTTCACTTCCTCCAGTTTTTCTCCATTCAAACTCACCTCCCAATTGACTTGACCCTCAACCCTACTGTACCTAATAACCTTGCTCTTATTCACATTTACTCTTAACTTTCTTCTTTCACACACTTTACCAAACTCAGTCACCAGCTTTTGCAGTTTCTCACATGAATCAGCCACCAGCGCTGTATCATCAGCGAACAACAACTGACTCACTTCCCAAGCTCTCTCATCCCCAACAGACTTCATACTTGCCCCTCTTTCCAAAACTCTTGCATTCACCTCCCTAACAACCCCATCCATAAACAAATTAAACAACCATGGAGACATCACACACCCCTGCCGCAAACCTACATTCACTGAGAACCAATCACTTTCCTCTCTTCCTACACGTACACATGCCTTACATCCTCGATAAAAACTTTTCACTGCTTCTAACAACTTGCCTCCCACACCATATATTCTTAATACCTTCCACAGAGCATCTCTATCAACTCTATCATATGCCTTCTCCAGATCCATAAATGCTACATACAAATCCATTTGCTTTTCTAAGTATTTCTCACATACATTCTTCAAAGCAAACACCTGATCCACACATCCTCTACCACTTCTGAAACCACACTGCTCTTCCCCAATCTGATGCTCTGTACATGCCTTCACCCTCTCAATCAATACCCTCCCATATAATTTACCAGGAATACTCAACAAACTTATACCTCTGTAATTTGAGCACTCACTCTTATCCCCTTTGCCTTTGTACAATGGCACTATGCACGCATTCCGCCAATCCTCAGGCACCTCACCGTGAGTCATACATACATTAAATAACCTTACCAACCAGTCAACAATACAGTCACCCCCTTTTTTAATAAATTCCACTGCAATACCATCCAAACCTGCTGCCTTGCCGGCTTTCATCTTCCGCAAAGCTTTTACTACCTCTTCTCTGTTTACCAAATCATTTTCCCTAACCCTCTCACTTTGCACACCACCTCGACCAAAACACCCTATATCTGCCACTCTATCATCAAACACATTCAACAAACCTTCAAAATACTCACTCCATCTCCTTCTCACATCACCACTACTTGTTATCACCTCCCCATATATACATATATATATATATATATATATATATATATATATATATATATATATATATATATATATATATATATATTTTTTTTTTTTTTTTTATACTTTGTCGCTGTCTCCCGCGTTTGCGAGGTAGCGCAAGGAAACAGACGAAAGAAATGGCCCAACCCCCCCCATACACATGTACATACACACGTCCACACACGCAAATATACATACCTACACAGCTTTCCTTGGTTTACCCCGGACGCTTCACATGCCTTGATTCAATCCACTGACAGCACGTCAACCCCTGTATACCACATCGCTCCAATTCACTCTATTCCTTGCCCTCCTTTCACCCTCCTGCATGTTCAGGCCCCGATCACACAAAATCCTTTTCACTCCATCTTTCCACCTCCAATTTGGTCTCCCTCTTCTCCTCGTTCCCTCCACCTCCGACACATATATCCTCTTGGTCAGTCTTTCCTCACTCATTCTCTCCATGTGCCCAAACCATTTCAAAACACCCTCTTCTGCTCTCTCAACCACGCTCTTTTTATTTCCACACATCTCTCTTACCCTTACGTTACTTACTCGATCAAACCACCTCACACCACACATTGTCCTCAAACATCTCATTTCCAGCACATCCATCCTCCTGCGCACAACTCTATCCATAGCCCACGCCTCGCAACCATACAACATTGTTGGAACTACTATTCCTTCAAACATACCCATTTTTGCTTTCCGAGATAATGTTCTCGACTTCCACACATTTTTCAAGGCTCCCAAAATTTTCGCCCCCTCCCCCACCCTATGATCCACTTCCGCTTCCATGGTTCCATCCGCTGCCAGATCCACTCCCAGATATCTAAAACACTTCACTTCCTCCAGTTTTTCTCCATTCAAACTCACCTCCCAATTGACTTGACCCTCAACCCTACTGTACCTAATAACCTTGCTCTTATTCACATTTACTCTTAACTTTCTTCTTCCACACACTTTACCAAACTCCGTCACCAGCTTCTGCAGTTTCTCACATGAATCCGCCACCAGCGCTGTATCATCAGCGAACAACAACTGACTCACTTCCCAAGCTCTCTCATCCCCAACAGACTTCATACTTGCCCCTCTTTCCAAGACTCTTGCATTTACCTCCCTAACAACCCCATCCATAAACAAATTAAACAACCATGGAGACATCACACACCCCTGCCGCAAACCTACATTCACTGAGAACCAATCACTTTCCTCTCTTCCTACACGTACACATGCCTTACATCCTATATATATATATATATATATATATATATTTATATATATTTCAATCATATTTCAATCAAGGTCGGGCCTTAATTGAAATATGAAGAGAATAATGAAACGAAAAAAAAAGACAAGGGAAAGTATTTACGATTTTTTTTTTATTTGATTTGTGCCAGTAACTCTGGCAAATTCATTGTTCACCCCATGCTCAGCCTGTGAGCGGTTGTACAAAAGGTTTACAGAGGTCTCAAAGGGTCTTTTGAAAAAGTTAGAAACCTGTCTTTTGAAATGTACTAGGTCATAGGTATTGGTAAAGACATGAGAGGGTAGAGAGTTCCAAAGTTCCAAGGTGTAGGGAAAGAAGCAGGTATCAAAACGGCCCACTTGTGAGTTGCTGGTGGCCGCACAATAATCATATGACGCAGCAGCTTGCCGAGTATTGCTTGGTCTAGTTAGTGGTGGGGGCACACTAGCAACCAGCTCTTGGGAGCAAAAACCAAAGTAATACTTATAGAAGAGGGAAAATAAACCAATATTGCAACGTTTTCGACTCAACTCTGTCAAGTAAGGAAGCACAGAACCACCTCAAATATGAGAGCAGCACTCGATACTAGGACAAATCAATCCCTTGTATACGTGGAGCAATAGTTTCTTAGAATCAGACTTATCTATATATGGAGTTTTCATAGGTGAGTCAGTATCTATTTGTACTGTATGGGGAGGGAGATCTACTCGCGTGAGGACCCATCTCTTGTACTGTGCGAGCTGGAATTCTATACTCGAGGAGCCTCATCTCTTGAACATTCTCTACCATTATATTAAAACTTTTTAGACTTGTTTACTGTCCACAACCACAATTTAGTGGCTCTCTTAATCCGCTAATCCGTTCATCTAGTGTTCTTATACTGTAAATTTACTTCTTTATATCTTTCCTAAGAGGCATTTTGGTTGATTTCATGTTATGGTTTGTGTTTGTTGTCCTTGCATGTTTCGAAGAACTAGTTGTTCATCGTCTTCCTTGTTGGACAAAGTTAAGGGAGGACATCTGGTGACATTTTTGTTGCTTCTGTTGGACCTTTTCCATATGTTCTCTGTGCTTCTGTAAATTTGGTGGCCACACCCTAGAAGTATATTGTAGTTTTGGCTTAATATAGGACATGAACTGCTTATTCGATAAATCATGATTCATAGTTATTTATTGCTATTCTAATGTTTGTTAGCAGACAGCTTGTCTCCTTTGCTATTATCCTAATGTGAGACTCTGATGATACGTTAGGGATAATGCCTCCTCTTAAGCCCTTCACTGATTCCCTTTGCTATTTTTTCTGCTAAATGATATTCGCTTCGAGGCCATTTTGTGTTGTTCTCCCATTTGCTGTGTGTGTGTGTGTGTGTGTGTGTGTGTGTGTGTGTGTGTGCATCAGCTGCAAATGTCTACATATGTGAGCTTGGTATACACAAGGTGGTATACCAGATCAGCTGTAGCTGCAGAGGGTAACGTGTAGAGCTGCAGGGAGCTGCACCTCCACAACACATTACCTCTGGACAGAAAACTGAAGATTTTTTAGTCAGGATAAAGATATTCCCCGAAGACTGAAATATTTTGCTTTCCTTCCTACGTATCTTTGCATCAATTTATCGTATGAAGTTAGAGATATGTTCAAATAGCAAGCTGTTACGTTTCTTCAATGCCGAAGAGAATAGATGAGAACTAATAACACATAACACATGTGCGTTCCAACCTCAAATAGCAACTCTGGGGCGCTGAACTAGAAAGATGGCTGCTTTATCGTCCCTTGTTTATCCCATAAGCCAGAAGTCAGACAAGGAAAATCAAAATATATCTATTCCCTTAAGTCTCTCATGACACATTAAGTTGCTGGACTAAGTGTTGGCCAGACAAGGGTGCTTACTCACGCCCAAACTAATATGAATGAACCTACGATATCGAGCTGTTGACCTGGAGTATAGAACACAACTGGATTATATATCGATCCGTTCGTGTGTCATGGTTGGGTCTCCTAGCATAAAGACGACGCTAGTGAAAATCACGAGTCACTACAAAATGTTATCAATCATAATAAAAGTGAAAAACTGAGAGGGGAAGAAGTAAATACACTGCACGTCACACAGGTATATAACTGTACTCGAAGATGCTCCTACGCATACGCAATGCACCACACACATGCATAGGGACCCAGATATAAACGGTCATTTTCCTGTAGAATTAAGAAAAATGGCAAAATGCATTGAAATGAGAACCTTTCAACCAGGTATTTTGAAATATGCTCCAAATTCCCGGAGGCACTCTTTTCCCGCGTCTTTTTCGCGCGTTGGCAATTGTTGGCCAGAGTAAACAAAAGCAAAGCGCTTCTGGGAACATTTAACTGGTAAACGTTTTCTGTGAATTTTCTGAATTTCCTGGGTGAGTGTAGTGTGTTGCTGCTGAGTTGACAGGTGGGAATGAGTTATATGATTTACAAATATATGTACATCCGTGTGCAGTGGAAGTAATCCCTAGTGTTCAAGATCTACTGAAATTAATTGTGTTGGTTGATATGAACATATGAGTACACGTGGAAAGCATTGAGCTACTAGGCTCTTGTGGTGAGATGTAGGACTTAAGATACAGGGGCCCAGGACAGACACTCCAGACAGAGGACTCGCACAGCGGTTACTCGTACAGTGTCCCCGGACAGAGGTTCCGGACAACTGGCTTAGACGGTGGCCTCAAACAGATGTAGGGAGAGTCCCCGTGTAGATGGCCGTGACAAAGCTCCCGTACTGATGTTCCAGACGATTCACTGGATTGGATCTAATATCCTTTTGCTGTGATTTTTCAGTGTTTTATTACTGCATCACTTTAATCTGAACTATATTTGTGTTTTAGTGTTCAGCGAGTTGAATATCACAATGTAGTGCTGAAAAATGCCATAAATTGTGAGATGGTGAGAGGTATCCACCATTCCTGGTCAATACGCCCTCCTGGCTTGCGGTCATGAACCAAAGGCAGCAAACTCCTCTGGCGACCAAAGAATGCAGCCGACCACTAAGGGACGAACAAAGTTTCCACAGAGTTGCCTCGCCGTCAACCGGAGTTTCAGGACTGCAGGCAAGTGTCATGCGTGGACGACCCATCACAGAGAACGTCTCGCCACTAAACTTGGCGGTGCAGGTGGACAACTTGCGAGTCTTGGTGGGGTGTTGCCGCCAGAACACGCCACACAAACTACCTGCCGCCGACACGAGAGACACGCCAAGAATGCCAGGTATAACGAACAAAACAGACACCTTAATCATTACAGGCACGATGGACGCCAAAAAGTCTAGAAATACCATTCATGCCAGACACACAGGTATACGGACACTGCAGACATATTCGCATTCAAGAGGTTGAATCATTATGTGGTCTTCATCGTTCTCAAAGGATTAAGTCATCGTACTCAAGGGTTAAGCCATAGTACCCAAAAGGTTGAATACAAAGAATACAAAGGATTTCAAACAGCAACAGACGATTTGGTCCTTTTGAGGCTGTTTGTGGTGGTGGATGATATCAGAAACTGACAATTACATATAGTGAAATTTTAAAGCCATACAGATAATTCATATAGAATTACCTGCAAATTGTCTGGCTCAAATAAAGTAAGTCATGGATTTGAGCAAAATATTTGTTAAGTGTATTCTTAAGCGTATCTATGGTACTGTTTTCAACCATTCTGTCAAATCGTTCCTTATGTTAACAACCTGTTGAAGGAAATGTGCTTTGCCTCATTCGAGGTAAAACGTTTATCCTCCAGTTTGGATCTATTACTGTGAGTGAAGTCAGACGAATCAAGTCTTATATAACTTGTCAGATCGACATTATCGAAGTCTTTGGTAATTCTGAATACTTGTATTAGATCACCCCTTAACTTTGTTAATTAGCTTAATAGATTCGACCCATTTAATCTGCTCCCATAGCATTTGTTTCTCAGTCCGGGAATCATCTTGATAGGTCGGCGCAGCACTCACTCCATTCTGTCTCATTTTTTTAGGTAGGATGACCAAAAGTGAACACAATATTCAAGACTGAGACGAACCTAATAACAGTAAAGAGTAAGGATGATTTCCCTGGACATAAATTGAAAGGTCCTACCTATGAACCCAAGAATTTTGTTTCCTCCTTTTACTGCTTCTCTGCACCCTTCACCTGGTCACCAGAGATTATTACGCCAAGTCCCTTTCACCATTTACCTTCTGCATTTAACTGAATTCATAATGTAGTGAACAGAAATTTTCTATTACTGAGAAATAAAGATTAGTAAGTGACCTTTAGAAAACGGACAATTGTCCTGTCTTAAAAGATTGTGATAACAGAAAAAACTCACAGAAAAGACTAATTTATGAGAGTTCCACGTACTCAGAAATCCGCACATTGTTCGTCAAACAAACGTGCAGGAGGAGACGAGAAACGTTGGTATGGAGAAGTAATTTAGATTAGGTATTATCATTGCCTTGACTAGAAGTAAATTTTGATTCTCTGAGAGGTTTCCTTGATAATGTGATCTATTTTTAAAGATGCTGTTGTTAATGTGCGACACAGGATTCTGCAAGTCTTCTTATGAGCTATATAATTACTTTCTATGGTTAAATCTTTCGGTTTTATTCTTCGTGAGCGCCACTAGCATAGTATTTTTTATGTTTATTTATCTTTTCTCCCAGTCCTTTACGAATTTGTTTAGTCTGGTTGCCTCTGCTTGTACTAAAATGGGTATGTTTGGGATTGAGTTGTACGAGATTACTGCTTGAGTGGCTACATCGGTATTAGACGTCCACGCTCATGGCACCAACCTGCAGTGGAATGTCAGCTGTGCAAACAATAGATATTACTGGTGACTGTCGCTGCCATGGGTGACCCTGCTCAGTAGAGGGAATTTGAGTGACGTATCAGAGTTGATATCTGCGGTGCGTTTGTTTAAAAGGTTACACGGTGGTCTGTCTGTCTGTGATGTTTGAGATGACCAGTTCTACGTAGTAGTTTATGTTGTAGGTCGGTGGTCCACACTGTGCTTATATCTCTTTTCATACCTGTACAATTTAGTTCTTGTCCTCTGAAGATCACGATTTTTTCTACAACAATCGCGATCTCTGTGGTGGTGCTTTGCCTCGCCGGAAGCCATATTGATTAGGGTTATTGAGGATTGTTGTTTTCACGGTGTCCCTCTAATCTTAGGTGTGTCATTCTTTCAGAAAGGTTCCTTGGGATTTCTAGGAGGGATATGAGGCGGTAGTTTTGAGGGTCTGTTTCTGACATTCCTGCTTTTGGTATTACCGTTACTCTTGCCTATGAAACTCTGACCATTGTTACCAGTAACAACACGAGTCAGGCCTCACCAGACGACAACAGTAAAGATAATATTGTTCATATACAAGTTCGTCCAGTGAGGTCAAGTTCGGTCAGGCTGAGGAGGGATGTCATATATCCATCACTGAAGCACGACGGTACAAACACACGTATGAGAGAGCCTGGCTAATTACCCAGGGTCAAGTTAAAGTCTAGACAATTTTGCCCATGTATCGCATCAAGGGTTAGCTATCTCGGAAATAGTCCTCGTTAGGCTGTGGACACGTAGTCCTTGAAAGGCTGGGGACACGTAGTCCTTGTGAGGCTGGGGACACGTAGTCCTTGTGAGGCTGGGGACACGTAGTCCTTGTTAGGCTGTGGACACATAGTCCTTGTTAGGCTGGGGACACGTAGTCCTTGTGAGGCTGGGGACACGTAGTCCTTGTGAGGCTGGGGACACGTAGTCCTTGTGAGGCTGGGGACACGTAGTCCTTGTGAGGCTGGGGACACGTAGTCCTTGTGAGGCTGGGGACACGTAGTCCTTGTGAGGCTGGGGACACGTAGTCCTTGTGAGGCTGGGGACACGTAGTCCTTGTAAGGCTGGGGACACGTAGTCCTTGTGAGGCTGGGGACACGTAGTCCTTGTTAGGCTGGGGACACGTAGTCCTTGTAAGGCTGGGGACACGTAGTCCTTGTGAGGCTGGGGACACGTAGTCCTTGTGAGGCTGGGGACACGTAGTCCTTGTGAGGCTGGGGACACGTAGTCCTTGTGAGGCTGGGGACACGTAGTCCTTGTGAGGCTGGGGACACGTAGTCCTTGTTAGGCTGTGGACACGTGGTCCGTATGAGGCTGGATCATGTGAGACTGAGGGGGCACGTGGTCTGTATGAGGCTGGATCATGTGAGACTGAGGGGGCACGTGGTCCGTATGAGGCTGGGTCATGTGAGACTGAGGGGACACGTGGTCCGTATGAGGCTGGGTCATGTGAGACTGAGGGGACACGTGGTCCGTATGAGGCTGGGTCATGTGAGACTGAGGGGACACGTGGTCCGTATGAGGCTGGGTCATGTGAGACTGAGGGGACACGTGGTCCGTATGAGGCTGGGTCATGTGACTGTGAGACTGAGGGGACACGTGGTCCGTATGAGGCTGGGTCATGTGAGACTGAGGGGACACGTGGTCCGTATGAGGCTGGGTCATGTGAGACTGAGGGGACACGTGGTCCGTATGAGGCTGGGTCATGTGAGACTGAGGGGACACGTGGTCCGTATGAGGCTGGGTCATGTGAGACTGAGGGGACACGTGGTCCGTATGAGGCTGGGTCATGTGAGACTGAGGGGACACGTGGTCCGTATGAGGCTGGGTCATGTGAGACTGAGGGGGCACGTGGTCCGTATGAGGCTGGGTCATGTGAGACTGAGGGGACACGTGGTCCGTATGAGGCTGGGTCATGTGAGACTGAGGGGACACGTGGTCCGTATGAGGCTGGGTCATGTGAGACTGAGGGGACACGTGGTCTGAGAGTTTCTTCACGTTAGAGAGATTCAACGACCAGAATAACAGTATGTAGCTAAAAGAAAGATGTTATACCAATTTGATCGAAGTAGAATTGTAAAACAATGGAAAGAATTGCCTATCAGATGTTGTCAGTGCGAAGACTTTAAATCCAGGATAGACAAATGCTTATCATCAGTAAATGGAATTGTTACAAGAGGGAAAAACAAAACTCTAGATTTGTCATTTTTTAATTCGACAACTATTCAGTGTCACATTTGAGCCTCCTCCCAAGGGATGCCCTTATCAGTCACACTGAGAAACTTTTTCTTACACTTTCTGATACAATTTCCATGACAGTATATCCTAACTATATTGCATGGTATTCTTTTCACCAGAATGTAAGAAAGTAAATTCTCGATTAATATGGGTAAAATTGAAAGTTGATGGAGAGAGGTGGGTGATTATTGGTGCATATGCACCTGGGCATGAGAAGAAAGATCATGAGAGGCAAGTGTTTTGGGAGCAGCTGAATGAGTGTGTTAGCGGTTTTGATGCACGAGACCGGGTTATAGTGATGGGTGATTTGAATGCAAAGGTGAGTAATGTGGCAGTTGAGGGAATAATTGGTATGCATGGGGTGTTCAGTGTTGTAAATGGAAATGGTGAAGAGCTTGTAGATTTATGTGCTGAAAAAGGACTGATGATTGGGAATACCTGGTTTAAAAAGCGAGATATACATAAGTATACTTATGTAAGTAGGAGAGATGGCCAGAGAGCGTTATTGGATTACGTGTTAATTGACAGGCGTGCGAAAGAGAGACTTTTGGATGTTAATGTGCTGAGAGGTGCAACTGGAGGGATGTCTGATCATTATCTTGTGGAGGCTAAGGTGAAGATTAGTATGGGTTTTCAGAAAAGAGGAGTGAATGTTGGGGTGAAGAAGGTGGTGAGAGCAAGTGAGCTTGGGAAGGAGACCTGTGTGGGGAAGTACCAGGAGAGACTGTGTACAGAATGGAAAAAGGTGAGAACAATGGAAGTAAGGGGAGTGGGGGAGGAATGGGATGTATTTAGGGAATCAGTGATGGATTGCGCAAAAGATGCTTGTGGCATGAGAAGAGTGGGAGGTGGGCTGTTTAGAAAGGGTAGTGAGTGGTGGGATGAAGAAGTAAGAGTATTAGTGAAAGAGAAGAGAGAGGCATTTGGACGATTTTTGCAGGGAAAAAATGCAATTGAGTGGGAGAAGTATAAAAGAAAGAGACAGGAGGTCAAGAGAAAGGTGCAAGAGGTGAAAAAAAGGGCAAATGAGAGTTGGGGTGAGAGACTATCAGTAAATTTTAGGGAGAATAAAAAGATGTTCTGGAAGGAGGTAAATAGGGTGCGTAAGACAAGGGAGCAAATGGGAACTTCAGTGAAGGGCGTAAATGGGGAGGTGATAACAAGTAGTGGTGATGTGAGAAGGAGATGGAATGAGTATTTTGAAGGTTTGTTGAATGTGTCTGATGACAGAGTGGCAGATATAGGGTGTTTTGGTCGAGGTGGTGTGCAAAGTGAGAGGGTTAGGGAAAATGATTTGGTAAACAGAGAAGAGGTAGTAAAAGCTTTGCGGAAGATGAAAGCCGGCAAGGCAGCAGGTTTGGATGGTATTGCAGTGGAATTTATTAAAAAAGGGGGTGACTGTATTGTTGACTGGTTGGTAAGGTTATTTAATGTATGTATGACTCATGGTGAGGTGCCTGAGGATTGGCGGAATGCGTGCATAGTGCCATTGTACAAAGGCAAAGGGGATAAGAGTGAGTGCTCAAATTACAGAGGTATAAGTTTGTTGAGTATTCCTGGTAAATTATATGGGAGGGTATTGATTGAGAGGGTGAAGGCATGTACAGAGCATCAGATTGGGGAAGAGCAGTGCGGTTTCAGAAGTGGTAGAGGATGTGTGGATCAGGTGTTTGCTTTGAAGAATGTATGTGAGAAATACTTAGAAAAGCAAATGGATTTGTATGTAGCATTTATGGATCTGGAGAAGGCATATGATAGAGTTGATAGGGATGCTCTGTGGAAGGTATTAAGAATATATGGTGTGGGAGGTAAGTTGTTAGAAGCAGTGAAAAGTTTTTATCGAGGATGTAAGGCATGTGTACGTGTAGGAAGAGAGGAAAGTGATTGGTTCTCAGTGAATGTAGGTTTGCGGCAGGGGTGTGTGATGTCTCCATGGTTGTTTAATTTGTTTATGGATGGGGTTGTTAGGGAGGTAAATGCAAGAGTCCTGGAAAGAGGGGCAAGTATGAAGTCTGTTGGGGATGAGAGAGCTTGGGAAGTGAGTCAGTTGTTGTTCGCTGATGATACAGCGCTGGTGGCTGATTCATGTGAGAAACTGCAGAAGCTGGTGACTGAGTTTGGTAAAGTGTGTGGAAGAAGAAAGTTAAGAGTAAATGTGAATAAGAGCAAGGTTATTAGGTACAGTAGGGTTGAGGGTCAAGTCAATTGGGAGGTGAGTTTGAATGGAGAAAAACTGGAGGAAGTGAGGTGTTTTAGATATCTGGGAGTGGATCTGTCAGCGGATGGAACCATGGAAGCGGAAGTGGATCATAGGGTGGGGGAGGGGGCGAAAATTTTGGGAGCCTTGAAAAATGTGTGGAAGTCGAGAACAGTATCTCGGAAAGCAAAAATGGGTATGTTTGAAGGAATAGTGGTTCCAACAATGTTGTATGGTTGCGAGGCGTGGGCTATGGATAGAGTTGTGCGCAGGAGGATGGATGTGCTGGAAATGAGATGTTTGAGGACAATGTGTGGTGTGAGGTGGTTTGATCGAGTAAGTAACGTAAGGGTAAGAGAGATGTGTGGAAATAAAAAGAGCGTGGTTGAGAGAGCAGAAGAGGGTGTTTTGAAATGGTTTGGTCACATGGAGAGAATGAGTGAGGAAAGATTGACCAAGAGGATATATGTGTCGGAGGTGGAGGGAACGAGGAGAAGAGGGAGACCAAATTGGAGGTGGAAAGATGGAGTGAAAAAGATTTTGTGTGATCGGGGCCTGAACATGCAGGAGGGTGTAAGGAGGGCAAGGAATAGAGTGAATTGGAGCGATGTGGTATACAGGGGTTGACGTGCTGTCAGTGGAGTGAATCAGGGCATGTGAAGCGTCTGGGGTAAACCATGGAAAGGTGTGTAGGTATGTATATTTGCGTGTGTGGACGTGTGTATGTACATGTGTATGGGGGAGGGGTTGGGCCATTTCTTTCGTCTGTTTCCTTGCGCTACCTCGCAAACGCGGGAGACAGCGACAAAGTATAAAAAAAAAAAAAAAAAAAAAAAATTCTTTTCACCCTTTTTCCTACTGGCTAGTGTACTGGAGGGGGTGGTGGGTGAGGGGGGTGGCCTCTGCTTTACCATCCTGTCTCTATGAAAAGAAATCTGGTTTCAGGACTCTGCTACTGTCCTTCAGCAGATAACCTCGTCAGGGACCTCACGTCTCCTCGTGTCCTCCATAACCACTGTTACCGATTCCCTGACCCTCTAGTCGTCCTGAAGGCTCCGTCCCACCCAACTGTTGACGACCACTGGCTCATTGGAGGCTTCCTTCCGCACGACTGTTGACGACCTCTGGCCCCCGTTGGTCGACCTGAAAGCTTCCTCCCACACGACTAATGACGACTCCTAACCCACTGGTCGTCATGAAGGTTCCCTCTGGCGAGCTGGGTGAGCAGGTCTTACTACAGAGATACTGGGTCAATGGACCAACTGGTTGCCACTCACTCCATGGCCATGTAGATCAACCTCTGTTTACATACCTCCCCCAACACCCACACACTTTCCGACAAGACTTACATACTTTCCTCAGCACATACAAGTCTTCCTCCAGTACCCACATACCTTCCCTAACGTCACATGTCTTCCTCAATACCTACACTATTTTCAAAGCACTTTCCACAGTGATGCCTTTCCTGAGTTGTTGTCTCTTCCCCAGCCACGCCCCTGACCTCCCGCCCTCACCACCTGCCCCTCTCCTCTCCTCACCTCTCGCCTCTTCCACATGACTCCGCCCCACCTTCCTAGATCATTCCCTGACCACATCCTCTACCCTTCCCTCTCTTGTAAATCCCTACCCCTCTCCTAATCCTATTCCTTGGGATCCCCCAGATATTCCAAGCTCACCATTTAGTCCCTTTCCCCCAACAATGCTTCCACTCTCCTTTCACCCTTCAACCCCTCCCCCTTTGCTATCTCAGTTACACATCATCCCAGATACCTGCCCCTTTAGCAACAATCCATCTCTCCATCATTCTCCTCTGCTCTCCTTGAGACCACAATCTCCACTCCAATCCCCTCCATTCTATCTAATACCTCTACTCCCAAGCCCCCCCCCCCCCCCCCATTTCCACACCCTTTACTTCGCAGTACACTTGCCGGTTCCTTACCCTCGGCTACGCCCCCTCCACATGGACCATCCTCCTGACCACACCCTCCTACCCTTTGGACCCTTCCCCCGGCCAAATCCCACAACCCCCGGGCCCTCCACCAGGCCTTCAACTTGTGGGCCCTCTTCCCTGGCCACTTCCCCACCTCTTACCACTCCTCCCTAGCCACAACTTACCTCTAACGCCTCCCTTAGGCCACATCCCCACTCCCTGGCCATGTCCCCCACCATAACATTCACCCTAGCTCCCTCCCGGCCTTACTCATGGCCAAACGCCAATCACCGGGTTCCACCCTCTAGCTACGCCTCCTAGTCTCGGCAACGCCCTCTACCCCAGTCCCCTGCCCACCGGCCACGCCCACATGATGGAGAGCACACTTACCACCGTCATAACCGCCAATTACCGCCACTACAAGTGTCGTCAGAGATAATTACTTCAGGAAGGGAATGGCTGGGTGCTGGAGGCCGGTGAGAGAGAGAGAGAGAGCGAGAGAGAGAGAGAGAGAGAGAGAGAGAGAGAGAGAGAGAGAGAGAGAGAGAGAGAGAGAGAGAGAGAGTCACTAACCTAGGAAGGGGAGCACATGTTCTGGAAGTTAGTAGTAGCAGTTACCAAAGGTGGAGGTAGTGATGCCATGATGACGTGATGCCAGCCAGTCACACCTGTCTCCTGGTGACCTACTCCAGTGATGCTACACCCTGAGGCAGTGGCTGGCACACACGGCCAGAGATTGGAGACATACAGGGCCAGAGATGGGAGACTTACAGGACCAGAGATGGGAGACATACAGGGCCAGAGATGGAAAATATACAGGGCAAGAGATGGAAGACATACAGGGCCAGAGATGGGAGACATACAGGGCCAGAGGTGGAAGACATAAAGGGCCCAATATAGGAGACATAGAAGGCTAGAGGCAGAGGAGGAAGCAGATGTGGGCAGTGGGACAAAATAAAGAGATTTAAGCTGACGTCCATCAGAACACTCGAGATGTTATATAGTTCAGCAGTTGGCGGATATAAACTGTGTACGTCCTTCTTGGAGATATTCAAGATTCTAAGCGATCGGGGCCTGAACATGCAGGAGGGTAAAAGACCTACACAGAATAGAGCGAATTAGAAGAATGTGATATACTGTGGTCGACGTGCTGTTAGTGGACTGAACCAGAACATGTAAAACATCCGGGATAAACCATGAAAAAGTGTGGGACCTGGTGGTGGATATATATATATATATATATATATATATATATATATATATATATATATATATATATATATATATATATATATATACATATATATATATATATATATAGGCATGTGTACGTGTAGGAAGAGAGGAAAGTGATTGGTTCTCAGTGAATGTAGGTTTGCGGCAGGGGTGTGTGATGTCTCCATGGTTGTTTAATTTGTTTATGGATGGGGTTGTTAGGGAGGTGAATGCAAGAGTTTTGGAAAGAGGGGCAAGTATGAAGTCTGTTGGGGATGAGAGAGCTTGGGAAGTGAGTCAGTTGTTGTTCGCTGATGATACAGCGCTGGTGGCTGATTCATGTGAGAAACTGCAGAAGCTGGTGACTGAGTTTGGTAAAGTGTGTGAAAGAAGAAAGTTAAGAGTAAATGTGAATAAGAGCAAGGTTATTAGGTACAGTAGGCTTGAGGGTCAAGTCAATTGGGAGGTGAGTTTGAATGGAGAAAAACTGGAGGAAGTGAAGTGTTTTAGATATCTGGGAGTGGATCTGGCAGCGGATGGAACCATGGAAGCGGAAGTGGATCATAGGGTGGGGGAGGGGGCGAAAATTCTGGGAGCCTTGAAGAATGTGTGGAAGTCGAGAACATTATCTCGAAAAGCAAAAATGGGTATGTTTGAAGGAATAGTGGTTCCAACAATGTTGTATGGTTGCGAGGCGTGGACTGTGGATAGAGTTGTGCGCAGGAGGATGGATGTGCTGGAAATGAGATGTTTGAGGACAATGTGTGGTGTGAGGTGGTTTGATCGAGTAAGTAACGTAAGGGTAAGAGAGATGTGTGGAAATAAAAAGAGCGTGGTTGAGAGAGCAGAAGAGGGTGTTTTGAAATGGTTTGGGCACATGGAGAGAATGAGTGAGGAAAGATTGACCAAGATATGTGTCGGAGGTGGAGAGAACGAGGAGAAGAGGGAGACCAAATTGGAGGTGGAAAGATGGAGTGAAAAAGATTTTGTGTGATCGGGGCTGAACATCAGGAGGGTGTATGGGAGGGAAGGAATAGCAGTGAATTGGAGCGATGTGGTATACAGGGGTTGACGTGCTGTCAGTGGAGTGATCAGGGCGTGAAGCGTTCGGGGGTAAACATTGAAGGTGTGTAGGTATGTATTATTTGCGTGTGTGGACGTGTGTATGTAACATGTGTATGGGGGAAGGGGGGGGGTTGGGCATGTCTTTCGTCTGTTTCCTTGCGCTTACCTCCGCAAACGGGCGGAGACAGCGACAAAAGTATAAAAAAAAATAAAAAAAAACAAAAAAAATTCTTTTCCTCCCTTTTTCTACTGGCTAGTGACTGGAGGGGGGGTGGGTGTGGGGGGTGGCCTCTGCTTTAACCATCCTGTCTCTATGAAAAAGAAATCTGGTTTCAGACTCTGCTACTGTCCTTCAGCAGATAACCTCGTCAGGGACCTCACGTCTTCGTGTCCTCCATAACCACTGTTACCGATGCCCTGACACCTAGTTGTCGTCCTGAAGGGCTCCGTCCCACCCAACTGTTGACGACCACTGGCTCTTTGGAGCTTCCTTACGCACGGACTGTTGAACGACCTCTGGCCCCGTTGGTCGGACTGAAAGTTTCCTCCACACACGTCTATTGACGACTCCTAACCACTGTGTCTCATGAAGGTTCCTTGGTCGAGCTGGTGTGAGCAGGTCTTACTACAGTGGATACTGGGTCAAGTACCAAAATGGTTGCCACTCACTCCAGGCCATGTAGATCAACACTCTGTTTACAGACCTGCCCCCAACAACCCCACACTTCTCCGACAAGGGACTTCTACTTTCCTCAGCACTCAAGTCTTCTTCTCCAGTACCCACATACTTCCCTAACCGTCACATGTCTTCCTCAAATTCCTACATATTTTCAAAGCACTTTCCACCGTGATGCCTTTCCTGAGTTGTTGTCTTTCCCCAGCCACGCCCCTGACCTCCCGCCCTACCACCTGCCCTTCTCCTCTCCTCACCTCTTTTCGCCTCTTCCACATGACTCGCCCCACCTTCCAGATCATCTCCTGACCACATCCTCTACCCTTCCCTCTCTTTGTAAAATCCCTACCCTCTTCCTAATTCTATTCCTTGGATCCCAGATATTCCAGCTCACCATTTAGTCCCTTTCCCCAACAAAGCTTCCAACTCTCACTTTCACCCTTCACCTCCCCCTTTGTATGCAGGTTAAACATCTTCCCAGATACCTGCCCTTTAGCAACAATCCATCTCTCCAAATTCATTCCTCCTCTGCTCTCCTTAGACCACTATCTCCCTCCAATCCCCTCCATTATATCTAATACTCTACTCCAAGCCCCCCCCCCCCCCATAGTTCACACCCTTTACTTCGGCAGTACACTTGCGGTTTCCCTACCTCGGCTACGCCCCTCCACATGGACCTTCCTCCTGACCACACCCTCCTACCCTTTGGACCCTTCCCCCGGCCAAATCACAACACGGAGCCTCCACCGGCTTTCAACTTGTGGGCCCTCTTCCCTGGCCACATTCCTCACCTCTTACCACTCCTCCCCTAGCCAAACTTACCTCTACGCCTCCCTTAGGCCACATCCTCCACTCTGGCCATGTCCCCCACAATAACAATTACCCTAGCTCTCCGGCCTTACATGGAACATACGCCCCACATACGGGTTCCACCCTCTAGCTACGCCTCCTAGTCTCGGGCACGCCCTTACCCCAGTCCCTGCCCAACCGGCCTCGCCCAATGATGGAGAGCTACCTTACACCGTCTAACCGCCAATTACCGCCACTAACAGTGTCGTAAGAGATTATTACTTCAGGAAGGGATCTGGCTGGGTGCTGGAGGCAGGTGAGAGAGAGAGAGAGCGAGAGAGAGAGAGAGAGAGAGAGAGAGGAGAGGAGAGGAGAGAGAGAGAGAGAGAGAGAGAGAGAGAGAGTACTAACCTAGGGAAGGGGGCACATGTTCTGAAGTTAGTAGTAGCAGGTTACCAAGGTGGAGGTAGTGATGCCATGATGACGTGATGCCAGCCAGTCACACCTGTCTCCTGGTGACCTACTCCAGTGATGCTACACCCTGAGGCAGTGGCTGGCACACACGGCCAGAGATTGGAGACATACAGGGCCAGAGATGGGAGACTTACAGGACCAGAGATGGGAGACATACAGGGCCAGAGATGGAAAATATACAGGGCAAGAGATGGAAGACATACAGGGCCAGAGATGGGAGACATACAGGGCCAGAGGTGGAAGACATAAAGGGCCCAATATAGGAGACATAGAAGGCTAGAGGCAGAGGAGGAAGCAGATGTGGGCAGTGGGACAAAATAAAGAGATTTAAGCTGACGTCCATCAGAACACTCGAGATGTTATATAGTTCAGCAGTTGGCGGATATAAACTGTGTACGTCCTTCTTGGAGATATTCAAGATTCTAAGCGATCGGGGCCTGAACATGCAGGAGGGTAAAAGACCTACACAGAATAGAGCGAATTAGAAGAATGAGATATACTGTGGTCGACGTGCTGTTAGTGGACTGAACCAGAACATGTAAAACATCGGGATAAACCCATGTAAAAGTGTGGGACCTGGTGGTGGTTATATATATATTATATATAATATATATATATATATATATATATTATATATATATATATTATATATTATATATATATTTATATACAATATATATATATATATAGGCATGTGTACGTGTAGGAAGAGAGAAAGTGATTGGTTTCAGTGAATGTAGGTTTGCGGACCCGCCCCCCCGCCCCCCCCCCCCGGCCCCTCTAGCTGTCCTCCTGGTTGTTTAACTTTGTTATGGATGGGGTTGTTAGGGAGGTGAATGCAAGAGTTTTGGAAAGAGGGGCAAGTATGAAGTCTTGGGTTTTTTTGGGGGATGAGAGAGCTTGGGGATGTGAGTCAGTTGTTGTTCGGTGATGATTACAGCGCTGGTGGATGATTCATGTGAGATCTGCATGAACGCTGGTGACTGAGTTTGGTAAAGTGTGTGAAAGAAGAAAGTTAAGAGTAAATGTGAATAAGAGCAAGGTTATTAGGTACAGTAGGCTTGAGGGTCAAGTCAATTGGGAGGTGAGTTTGAATGGAGAAAAACTGGAGGAAGTGAAGTGTTTTAGATATCTGGGAGTGGATCTGGCAGCGGATGGAACCATGGAAGCGGAAGTGGATCATAGGGTGGGGGAGGGGGCGAAAATTCTGGGAGCCTTGAAGAATGTGTGGAAGTCGAGAACATTATCTCGAAAAGCAAAAATGGGTATGTTTGAAGGAATAGTGGTTCCAACAATGTTGTATGGTTGCGAGGCGTGGACTGTGGATAGAGTTGTGCGCAGGAGGATGGATGTGCTGGAAATGAGATGTTTGAGGACAATGTGTGGTGTGAGGTGGTTTGATCGAGTAAGTAACGTAAGGGTAAGAGAGATGTGTGGAAATAAAAAGAGCGTGGTTGAGAGAGCAGAAGAGGGTGTTTTGAATGGTTTGGGCACATGGAGAGGAATGAGTGAGGAAGATTGGACCAAGATTATGTGTTCGGATGTGGGAGAGAACGAGTGAGAAGAGGGAGACCAATTGGAGGTGGAAGATTGGAGTGAAAAAGATTTTGTGTGATCGGGGCCTGAAAACATGCAGGGGTTTTGTAATTGTGTTTTGTGGTGAAAAAAAGGAGTATCTGTTTCTACTGTCATTTCTTTTAGCTCTGATTGGCGAGTTATCTTTCTCTCAGGTAGGGCAATGGATAGAGTGAAAGGGAGCGATGTGGTATACCGGGGTTGACGTGCTGTCAGTGGATTGAATAAGGCATGTAAAGCGTCTGGGGTAACCATGGAAAGCTTGTGGTATGTATATATTTGCGTGTGGACGTATGTATATACATGTGTAGGGGGTGGGTTGGGCCATTTCTTTCGTTCTGTTTCCTTGGCGTACCTCGCAAACGCGGAGACAGCGACAAAGCAAAAAAAAAAAAAAAAAAAAAATATATATATATATATATATATATTATAATATTATATATGTATATATTTATATATATATTATATTATATGATATACATATATATATATATATTATATATATATGATTTATATATATAATTATTTTATATATATATATATATATATTATCCCTGGGGATAGGGGAGAAAGAATACTTCCACGTATTCCCTGCGTGTCGTAGAAGGCGACTAAAGGGGTGGGGCGGGGGGGACCTCCCTACCCCCCCGCTGGGAATCCTCCCCGATCGTTTTCTTTTCTTTTTTTTTTTTTTAATTTCCAAAAGAAGGAACAGAGAAGGGGGCAGGTGAGGATATTCCTCAGGGCCCCAGTCCCTCTGTTCTTATAAACGCTACCTTGCTAACGCGGGAAATGGCGTAATAGTTTGAAAGAAAAGAAAGATATATGTATATATATTCCATGTGAGTCCACGAGGAAAATGAAACCGAAAGTTCCCAAGTGCCTTTCGTGTAATAATCACATCATCAGGGGAGACACAAAAAGAGAAATATAACATGCAGTTGATTATACATCGAAGAGACGGGAGCTTCATAGGGGACGCCATTTGGTTAACATGTGATTGTTCAAAACATACATTGTATGTATGGATATGTTATGTAGCATTTATGGATCTGGTGAAAGGCATTGATAGAGTTGATAGAGATGCTCTGTGGAAGGTATTAAGAATATATGTGTGGGAGGCAAGTTGTTAGGAAGCAGTGAAAAGTTTTCATCGAGGATGTAAGGCATGTGTACGTGTAGGAAGAGAGGGAAAGTGATTGGTTCTCAGTGAATGTAGGTTTGCGGCAGGGGTGTGTGATGTCTCCATGGTTGGTTTAATTTGTTTATGGATGGGGTTGTTGGGGAGGTGAATGCAGAGTTTGGAAAGTTGGGGCAAGTATGAAGTCTGTTGTGGTATGAGAGAGATTGGGAAGTGCGTCAGTTTGTTGTGCGCTGATGGTACAGCGGGTCATGATTCATGTGAGAAACAGCAGAAGCTGGTGACTGTGTTTGGTAAGTGTGTGAAAGACGAAAGTTAGGAGTAAAGTGTGAATAAGAGCAAGGTTATTAGGTACAGGTAGGCTTGAGGGTTAAGTCAATTGGGAGGTGGTAAGTTGAAAGGGTAAGAAAGGGGTAAGAGAGATGGTGGAATAAAAAAGCGGGTTAGGGCAAAGGGGGTGTTTTAAAGGGTTGGGGGCACATGAGAAAAAGATGGGAAAGATTGACCAAGATATGTTCGGAGGTGGGGGAACGAGGAGAAGGGGGACCAAATTTGGAGGGGAAAGATGGAGTGAAAAAGTTTTTGTTTTTGTCGGGGCCTAAAAAGCAGGAGGGTGAAAGGGGGGCAAGGAATAGATTTGAATTGGAGCGATGTGGTATACCGGGGTTGACGTTCTGTCAGGGGATTGAATAAAGGGCATTTTAAGCGTCTGGGGTTTAAACCATGGAAACTTTTTAGGTATGTATATTTGCGTGTGGACGTATTTAATACATGTGTTTTGGGGGGGTTGGGCCTTTTCTTTGTCTGTTTCCTTGCGCTACCTCGAAAAGGGGGGAAGCCCAGGACAAAAGAAAAAAAAAAAAAAAAAAAAAAAAAAAAAATATATATATATATATATATATATTATACAGCGCTGGTGGTGATTCATGTGAGAAACTGCAGAAGCTGTGACTGAGTTTGGTAAAGTGTGTGAAAGAAGAAAGTTAAGAGTAAATGTGAATAAGAGCAAGGTTATTAGGTACAGTAGGCTTGAGGGTCAAGTCAATTAGGAGGTGAGTTTGAATGGAGAAAAACTGGAGGAAGTGAAGTGTTTTAGATATCTGGGAGTGGATCTGGCAGCGGATGGAACCATGGAAGCGGAGTGGATCATAGGGTGGGGGAGGGGGCGAAAATTCTGGGAGCTTGAAGAATGTGTGGAAGTCGAGAACATTATCTCGAAAAGCAAAAATGGGTATGTTTGAAGGAATAGTGGTTCCAACAATGTTGTATGGTTGCGAGGCGTGGACTGTGGATAGAGTTGTGCGCAGGAGGATGGATGTGCTGGAAATGAGATGTTTGAGGACAATGTGTGGTGTGAGGTGGTTTGATCGAGTAAGTAACGTAAGGGTAAGAGAGATGTGTGGAAATAAAAAGAGCGTGGTTGAGAGAGCAGAAGAGGGTGTTTTGAAATGGTTTGGGCACATGGAGAGAATGAGTGAGGAAAGATTGACCAAGATATGTGTCGGAGGTGGAGAGAACGAGGAGAAGAGGGAGACCAAATTGGAGGTGGAAAGATGGAGTGAAAAAGATTTTGTGTGATCGGGGCCTGAACATGCAGGAGGGTGAAAGGAGGGCAAGGAATAGAGTGAATTGGAGCGATGTGGTATACCGGGGTTGACGTGCTGTCAGTGGATTGAATCAAGGCATGTAAAGCGTCTGGGGTAAACCATGGAAAGCTGTGTAGGTATGTATATTTGCGTGTGGACGTATGTATATACATGTGTATGGGGGTGGGTTGGGCCATTTCTTTCGTCTGTTTCCTTGCGCTACCTCGCAAACGCGGGAGACAGCGACAAAGCAAAAAAAAAAAAAAAAAAAAAAATATATATATACATATATATATATATATATATATATATATATATATATTTATATATATATATATATGTATATATATATATATATATATATATATATATATATATATATATATATATATATATATATATATATATATATATATTATCCCTGGGGATAGGGGAGAAAGAATACTTCCCACGTATTCCCTGCGTGTCGTAGAAGGCGACTAAAAGGGGAGGGAGCGGGGGGCTGGAAATCCTCCCCTCTCGTTTTCTTTTCTTTTTTTTTTTTTTTAATTTTCCAAAAGAAGGAACAGAGAAGGGGGCCAGGTGAGGATATTCCCTCAGAGGCCCAGTCCTCTGTTCTTAACGCTACCTTGCTAACGCGGGAAATGGCGAATAGTTTGAAAGAAAAGAAAGATATATGTATATATATTCCTGTGAGTCCACGAGGAAAATGAAACACGAAAAGTTCCCAAGTGCACTTTCGTGTAATAATCACATCATCAGGGGAGACACAAAAGAGAAATATAACATTCAGTTGATATACATCGAAGAGACGGAGCTAGGACGCCATTTGGTAAACATGTGATTGTTCAAAACATACATATGTATGTATGGATTTGTATGTAGCATTTATGGATCTGGAGAAGGCATATGATAGAGTTGATAGAGATGCTCTGTGGAAGGTATTAAGAATATATGGTGTGGGAGGCAAGTTGTTAGAAGCAGTGAAAAGTTTTCATCGAGGATGTAAGGCATGTGTACGTGTAGGAAGAGAGGAAAGTGATTGGTTCTCAGTGAATGTAGGTTTGCGGCAGGGGTGTGTGATGTCTCCATGGTTGTTTAATTTGTTTATGGATGGGGTTGTTAGGGAGGTGAATGCAAGAGTTTTGGAAAGAGGGGCAAGTATGAAGTCTGTTGTGGATGAGAGAGCTTGGGAAGTGAGTCAGTTGTTGTTCGCTGATGGTACAGCGCTGGTCACTGATTCATGTGAGAAACTGCAGAAGCTGGTGACTGAGTTTGGTAAAGTGTGTGAAAGAAGAAAGTTAAGAGTAAATGTGAATAAGGGCAAGGTTATTAGGTACAGTAGGCTTGAGGGTTAAGTCAATTGGGAGGTAAGTTTGAATGGCGAAAAACTGGAGGAAGTAAAGTGTTTTAGATATCTGGGAGTGGATCTGGCAGCGGATGGAACCATGGAAGCGGAAGTGAATCATAGGGTGGGGGAGGGGGCGAAAATCCTGGGAGCCTTGAAGAATGTGTGGAAGTCGAGAACATTATCTCGGAAAGCAAAAATGGGTATGTCTGAAGGAATAGTGGTTCCAACAATGTTGTATGGTTGCGAGGCGTGGGCTATGGATAGAGTTGTGCGCAGGCGGGTGGATGTGCTGGAAATGAGATGTTTGAGGACAATGTGTGGTGTGAGGTGGTTTGATCGAGTAAGTAATGTAAGGGTAAGAGAGATGTGTGGAAATAAAAAGAGCGTGGTTGAGAGGGCAGAAGAGGGTGTTTTGAAATGGTTTGGGCACATGGAGAGAATGAGTGAGGAAAGATTGACCAAGAGGATATATGTGTCGGAGGTGGAGGGAACGAGGAGAAGTGGGAGACCAAACTGGAGGTGGAAAGATGGAGTGAAAAAGATTTTGAGTGATCGGGGCCTGAACATGTAGGAGGGTGAAAGGCGGGCAAGGAATAGAGTGAATTGGATCGATGTGGTATACCGGGGTTGATGTGCTGTCAGTGGATTGAATCAGGGCATGTGAAGCGTCTGGGGTAAACCATGGAAAGTTGTGTGGGGCCTGGATGTGGAAAGGGAGCTGTGGTTTCGGGCATTATTGCATGACAGCTAGAGACTGAGTGTGAACTAATGTGGCCTTTGTTGTCTTTTCCTAGCGCTACCTCGCACACATGAGGGGGAGGGGGATGGTATTCCATGTGTGGCGAGGTGGCGATGGGTATGAATAAAGGTAGACAGTGTGAATTGTGTGCATGGGTATATATGTATGTGTCTGTGTGTGTATATATATGTGTACATTGAGATGTATAGGTATGTATATTTGCGTGTGTGGACGTGTATGTATATACATGTGTATGGGGTTGGGTTGGGCCATTTCTTTCGTCTGGTTCCTTGCGCTTCCTCGCAAACGCGGAAGACAGCGACAAAGCAAGATAAATAATAAATAAATAAATGAATATATATATATATATATATATATATATATATATATATATATATATATATATATATATATATATATATATATATATATATATATTATCAACATGTGTTTATGTACGTTTGTGACAGTGTGAGTACAGATGATAGCAGAAGACTGTAAAAGATTAAAGGAAACCAAAGTGGGAAGATTGAAAGATTTGGGAAAAAATCATTAATGAGGAGCATGACGGTGTCTGGCAGGCCGGATGCATCTATCTGGCAGGCCGCAAGTGTCTGGCAAGCCGGCAGTGTCTGTCTGGCAGGCCGCGATTGTCTGACGGGCCGTGAGTGTCTGTCTGGCAGGCCATGAGTGTCTGGCAAGCCGGGAGTGTCTGTCTGGCAGGCCGGGAGTGTCTGGGAGGCAGGTGGTCAGCTTGGCCTCTGGTGTACAGAGTCTGCAACACTGGAAACAATACGGACAGAGAACAAGAAGGACAAACAGAGCAACAGACAGACAAACAATAAGGGAGACAGATGGATGAGCAGAACGACGGAAAGATAGACAAAGCAATGGATGAAGCTCCTGATATGGCCATCATCTTGGCCACCTGGCCTGTGAGGACACATCAGGGAAGCTGTGTGTGGCCAACATGGACTGTTTCTGAGTGTTTCGTGTTGTTTTTACACCAGCTCATCAGACCCTCAACACCCAAAACAAGACAGTCTAATGAACAGAAAAACAAAGTATCTCTTGTGTTTGTGCAACAAAGAAAAAGAAGTGAATAAGACCCTATGTTTGATATCATGCGTAGTGTCCTAAGACCCTATGTTTGATATCATGCGTAGTGTCCTAAGACTCTATGTTTGATATCATGCGTAGTGTCCTAAGACCCTATGTTTGATATCATGCGTAGTGTCCTAAGACCCTATGTTTGATATCATGCGTAGTGTCCTAAGACCCTATGTTTGATATCATGCGTAGTGTCCTAAGACCCTATGTTTGATATCATGCGTAGTGTCCTAAGACCCTATGTTTGATATCATGCGTAGTGTCCTAAGACCCTATGTTTGATATCATGCGTAGTGTCCTAAGACCCTATGTTTGATATCATGCGTAGTGTCCTAAGACCCTATGTTTGATATCATGCGTAGTGTCCTAAGACCCTATGTTTGATATCATGCGTAGTGTCCTAAGACCCTATGTTTGATATCATGCGTAGTGTCCTAAGACCCTATGTTTGATATCATGCGTAGTGTCCTAAGACCCTATGTTTGATATCATGCGTAGTGTCCTAAGACCCTATGTTTGATATCATGCGTAGTGTCCTAAGACCCTATGTTTGATATCATGCGTAGTGTCTTAAGACCCTATGTTTGATATCATGCGTAGTGTCCTAAGACCCTATGTTTGATATCATGCGTAGTGTCCTAAGACCCTATGTTTGATATCATGCGTAGTGTCCTAAGACCCTATGTTTGATATCATGCGTAGTGTCCTAAGACCCTATGTTTGATATCATGCGTAGTGTCCTAAGACCCTATGTTTGATATCATGCGTAGTGTCCTAAGACCCTATGTTTGATATCATGCGTAGTGTCCTAAGACCCTATGTTTGATATCATGCGTAGTGTCCTAAGACCCTATGTTTGATATCATGCGTAGTGTCCTAAGACCCTATGTTTGATATCATGCGTAGTGTCCTAAGACCCTATGTTTGATATCATGCGTAGTGTCCTAAGACCCTATGTTTGATAGCATGCGTAGTGTCCTAAGACCCTATGTTTGATATCATGCGTAGTGTCCTAAGACCCTATGTTTGATATCATGCGTAGTGTCCTAAGACCCTATGTTTGATATCATGCGTAGTGTCCTAAGACCCTATGTTTGATATCATGCGTAGTGTCCTAAGACCCTATGTTTGATATCATGCGTAGTGTCCTAAGACCTTATGTTTGATATCATGCGTAGTGTCCTAAGACCCTATGTTTGATATCATGCGTAGTGTCCTAAGACCCTATGTTTGATATCATGCGTAGTGTCCTAAGACCCTATGTTTGATATCATGCGTAGTGTCCTAAGACCCTATGTTTGATATCATGCGTAGTGTCCTAAGACCCTATGTTTGATATCATGCGTATTGTCCTAAGACCCTATGTTTGATGTCATGCGTAGTGTCCTAAGACCCTATGTTTGATATCATGCGTAGTGTCCTAAGACCCTATGTTTGATATCATGCGTAGTGTCCTAAGACCCTATGTTTGATATCATGCGTAATGTTATAAGAATGATAAACGAGATAACTTAGGTATGACGTCATAAACCCGATGTCTATCTGTTCGTTTCTTTTCACATACAATAAACTACATCACGTCCATGTAGGCTAACACCTCTCTATCACACACACACACACACACACACACACACACACATACACACACACACACACACACACACACACACACACACACACATACACACACACACACACACACACACACACACACAAACACACACACAGATAAGTAGTTTACGGCCATCACCTACATTAGGACAACGTTACCGTACCTTTTATAAGGATGTAAACTGTCCATCGTCGACAAATATTCTTTGTCTTTCATCGTTAACAAATCTCGCAACAACTTGACAAAATCCTCTTAAATTTCAACGACGCAATCAATTCAATGTCTTCAAGCACTTTTCTTAAAGATATAATGCCTTCAAGGCACTCAAGGATATTGGTACTTCATGCTCCCGGGGTGGTGTCACAGGACATTACTGCAGCAGTATCCTTAAAGATGTAATCCATTTAGGACGCCCATTGACCTTCCTTCCTCCACGTTGTCTTACTACCCTCCTTCCATGACTACCTCGCCCCCAGGCGTCATATCCATCTGCTGCACGATGGTTGGCTAACCGTCTCACCAGCCCAGCCCGACACTACTTGTTACCACACTTAACCATGGGCCATTGACTACGATACCACGACCATTAAGTACGACACAAAGTGAGGCCCTGAAGCACGACGGAGTGACTCTTGAGCATGATGTATGACCCTTGAGCACGTCATTACGATAATTAGGTATAATGGCGTTGCCTTTAGCTGGACGCCTTCATACCAAAGGGTCGCACCATTGTGTCCATGGGTCATAAGTCAAGCTCATAGGACCGAAGGTGTGATCCATCCTGAGTAGCAGGTGGCCACACCCACTTCCTAGGGCTACAGGTGGCCTCACCCGTAGCACCTGATGATACCTCACAGAGACGCAGGTGGCCTCACCCGTAGCACCTGATGATACCTCACAGAGACGCAGGTGGCCTCATCCGTAGCACCTGATGATACCTCACAGAGACGCAGGTGGCCTCACCCGTAGCACCTGATGATACCTCACAGAGACGCAGGTGGCCTCATCCGTAGCACCTGATGATACCTCACAGAGACGCAGGTGGCCTCACCTGTAGCACCTGATGATGCCTCACAATACTGGAGTTGGCTTCACCCGCAGCACCTGACGAGGCCTCACAAGGCTGAAGCCTCGTCAACAGGGAGAGTCGGCTGCCCAAACTAGAAAAGTCTGTTCGTTTCTGTAAGAAAGATACTTGATGATGTCAGGTGTTTGTTTAGATGGTAAATAAAGTTACTGAGTGTCATTGTGACTCCTGTAAAGATACGTCTTATTCGGATCAGTGAATTTGAAGTTCTTTTCTTTTTCTTCTTTGTTTATTTAAGAGAATTTTGTTAATATGAAGATTTCTCCTGAGACGTATGTGCTGGCCGACAGACAGGTAGGTTTCTGGACTTACTTGACGTGTAACGCATCTGCTTCGGTGGAAGATGTTATACCCGACCATGGCTCTGGGGTCCAGTGTGGCTTAGTAGAAGAATGGAGAAAACTCCTGAGTGACTCCCTTAGAAACAGTGGTGCAAGAGGTGTTCAGCTGGTACAAGTGTCCAGCTGGTGCAAGTGTGCAGCTGGTGCAGGTGTCTAGCTGGTGCAAATGTCCAGCTCGTGCAAGCGTGTAGCTGGTGCAGGTGTACAGTTGGTGCAAGTGGCCAGGTCATATTAGGATTACGTTGATAACAGTACTTTGTGGAGAAGGATATTAGGGAGGTATTCTTGCCCTGGTGGTTGCGCCAGGCGAGCATAACGCAAACCCTGAATTACATACAGTGATTATTGATTACTTACTGCATGGAAACACCATCCGATGCTAGGGCACACCGTCAATCATGGGAGGGAGAGGGAGGGATGGTGGGGCGTATCGTCCATCAGAAATTAATAAAAATTCAAATTATGCCTGTATTATTATTATTATTATCATTGATAATAATAATAATAATAATAATGATAATAATAATAATGTAAGGCATGTGTACGAGTAGAAAGAGAGGAAAGTGATAGATTCCCAATGAATGTCGGTTTGCGGCAGGGGTGCATGATGTCTCCATGGTTGTTTAAATTGTTTATGGATGGGGTTGTTAGGGAGGTAAACGCAAGAGTTTTGGAGAGAGGGGCAAGTATGCAGTCTGTTGTGGATGAGAGGGCTTGGGAAGTGAGTCAGATGTTGTTCGCTGATGATACATCGCTGGTGGCTGATTCGGGTGAGAAACTGCAGAAGCTGGTGATTGAGTTTGGTAAAGTGTGTGAAAGAAGAAAACTGAGAGTGAATGTGAATAAGAGCCGGTTATCAGGTACAGTAGGGCTGAGGAACAAGTCATTTGGGAGGTAAGTATAAATGGAGAAAAACTGGAGGAAGTGAAGTGTTTTAGATATCTGAATTTGGCAGCGGATGGAACCATGGAAGCGGGAGTGAGTCATAGGGTGGGGGAGGGGGCAAAGGTTCTGAGAGCGTTGAAGAATGTGTGGAAGGCGAGAACATTATCTCGGGGAGCAAGAATGGGTATGTTTGAAGGAATAGTGGTTCCAACAATGTTATCTGGTTGCGAGGCATGGGCTATAGATGGGGTTGTGCGGAGGCGGGTGGATGTGTTGGAAATGAGATGTTTGAGGACAATATGTGGTGTGAGGTGGTTTGATCGAGTAAGTAATGAAAGGGTAAGAGAGATGTGTGGTAATAAAAAGAGTGTTGTTGAGAAAGCTGAAGAGGGTGTATTGAAATGGTTTGGTCACATGTAGAGAATGAGGGAGGAAAGATTGACAAAGAGGATCTATGTCAGAGATGGAGGGAACGAGGAGAAGTGGGAGACCAAATTGGAGGTGGAAGGATGGAGTGAAAAAGATTTTGAGCGATCGGGGCCTGAACATGCAGGAGGGTGAAAGGCGTGCAAGGAATAGAGCGAATTGGATCGATGTGGTATACCGGGGTCGACGTGCTGTCAATGGAAGCGTCTGGGGTAAACCATGGAAAGTTTTGTGGGGCCTGGATGTGGAAAGGGAGCTGTGGTTTCGGTACATTATACATGACAGCTAGAGACTGAGTGTGAACGAATGCGGTCTTTGTTGTCTTTTCCCAGCCTACCTCAAGCGCGTGCGGGGGGAGGGGGGTGTCATTTCATGTGTGGCGGGGTGGCGACGGAATGAATAAAGGCAGCAAGTATGAATCATGTACGTATGTATATATGTATATGTCTGTGTATGTATGTATATGTATACGTTGAAATGTATAGGTATGTATATGTGCGTGTGGACTTGCATGTATATACATGTGTATGTGGATGGGTTAGGCCATTTTTTTTCGTCTGTTTGCTTGCGGTACCTCGCTAACGTGGGAGACAGCGACAAAGCACAATACATGAAAATAAATATATAATAATAACTAATAACAATAAGAATAATGGTACAGCAAAAGTTATCAGATATCAATAAAGTAACGTAACCAAACTACATGTCTTTACTGTGTACGTATGATCACTTTGAGCTCCAGCGCCGCCGTCGTACCTCACCAAGATATTATCGTACTCAGCGGAAACTTCTGTTTATCTCCGCTTGAGGGCCGTGACGGCCGGCCGTTGCCTCGTAAAATATCTTTTTGGTTATCACTTCTCCTTTTCAAGTGCTCCTCTTCCTCCAGTGTTTGCCATAATACTGCACTACATTTTCTTTTTTATTGACACTAAAAAATAAAAAAGGTGTTGACAAGGCCCACTGACTCTATCACCATTAGGTGGTGCGATAGGCTTTACTCTCCTGCCAGACGTATAATTATTAAAATAACTTTCATCTTTTGCACAAGAAGTTTAACTTTATAGGTACTTCTACGAGGAAATTACTTTATCATAGATAATCAAAGTGTGTTATCCTTCCTGGTGGGAAAAAAGCTCGTATCTTTTTAACATAAGAAAAATCTTTCAGCACCTGATGGACCCCGGACCATAAAGGCAGCTAAGACGCTCTTCCCTCACGCGCGACAGGCAAGACCTCAGTCATATTCCGGTTATAAAACCAAAACTTTTTCCAAGAAACCATTAAATATGGATTATACAGAGGTTAATATGTCTCTCACATTTCTGCCCTCTGGTCGAGTTCGCGCTTATAAATCTCAGACGTAGTTATCTTACATGGAACAACAGATTTATAACATAACAAAGCTGGTGCCTCTTGCAAGGCATTAATGGCCCCCAACATCCAACTCACTAGGATATTTTTTCTAGGGATAATTTATTGAAGGTAAAACAATATTATTAGTTTTGTTTGGATATATTCCTTTTTTCATAAATCATCAACCAGTGAAATTACTAATATTTTTCTAAACTTCTTATGCCACACAAAAGTACGGGAATGAGGATTTCGCTGCATAACCTTAGTACTTAATATTGATTGGTTCATAAGCTGTCGATAATATTATTCCCTCGGTATTTCTAGTAAACTGGAAGCTGACCTAAACTGCAGGCGTAACTTTTTACATTTTTCCATCTTTCATATAATAGTGTATGGAAAGAAATCTTACTCTTTGTTATTGTTAAACTAGTCATGTACAACCAGGAAACAGCCTTTTCGTATGTAGTTTGAATGTAGATTACCTTATTACAATTTGCGATTTTGAAAGATAACTCGGAGTGTGTTATGGAGGAGGGTCAGGTCATCCTGGAGCATCATCATCACCCAGATTATTACACCTGTACATTGGCAGTAGTGCTGCTCCAGTATGCCGTGTACCAGCACTGGTCCCTGGTCACACACCAGACATATCAGAGATATGATGTGATGGAGAGAGTAGATGGGGATCTTCCAAGGAGAGTGTTAGTCGGTACAGGAGAGGATCAGAAGGTTCCTCGTCCCAGCTGAGAGGATTACCGCCGCAGCCCAAATGAATGTGAATCTTACTTAGGATTTATATCACCGCTGAGCCTCTATAATACTTATTTTTTGTCTTCAATTATATTTCACCTTTATTATCAGTTACAATAATTTCGTTTCGTTTATCAGATTATTTTTCACTGTCATTTCTCGTTATTTTACTTCATTTTCCGATTCTCTAATATTTTACAACTTACTTTATTACGTCCTTCAACCCTGAGTGATATTGCTTCCTTTCCATCTTCCTTGTTTACCTTCATCACTCAAGGAGGATGGTGCATCTATCCCATCTATCCCATCACTCTGGGTCAGGCCGCTTCTGTTCCATCTGTCCCGTTACCCTGGGTCAGACTGCAATTGTTCCGTCCGTTCTGTCACCTTGGGTCAGGCTGCACCTGCTCCATCTGTCCCGTCAACCTGGGTCAGCATGCATCTGTTTCGTTTGTTCCGTCATCCTAGGTTAGACTGTATCTATTTCGTATGTCCCGTCACCCTGGGTTAGGCTGCTTCTGTTCCACCTATCCCATCACCCGTCCCTCTGATCTCCCCTGGTCTATACACTCTTATGTTGCTGTCCCGACCCGGGACTGATGAGGTGTCTCATCAAACTGCCATTGTTAACCCAGTGAGCACCGCGGTACGACCCTTGGGCGCGACTGTATGACATAGGCACGACGATACGACCCTTGACAACAATAACAAGCCCTTGGGCATTATGGCCTGGCCATAATACATTATTAGGCTGGAGGGAAGCACAGTGCCATACTGGAGGGAGGAATAGTGCCAGGCTGGAGGGAAATACAGCACCAGACTGGAGGGATATACAGCACCAGACTGGAGGGAAATACAGTGCCAGGCTGAAGGGAAATCCACTGGAACCTTGATTGAAGTACAGTGCCAGGCTGGAGGGTAATGCAGTACCAAACTGGAGGAAAATACAATGCCATCCTTGAGGGAATTACAGTGCCAAGCTGGAGGGTAATGCAGTGTCAGGCTGGAGGAAAGTACAGTGCCAGGCTTGAGAGGAGTATAGTCCCATGATGGAGGATATCACAGTGCTAAGATGGAGGAGAGTACAGTGCCAGGATGGAGGATTGTGCAGTGCCAGAATGGAGGATTGTACAGCACCGGATGGAGAAAAGTACAGTGCCAGACTGGAGGGGAGTATAGTGCCAGGATGGAGGAAAGTACAGTGCTAGGTCAAAGGGGAGTACAGTGCCTGGATGGAGGGGAGTACATTGCCGAAAGGGAGGATAGTGCAGTGCCGGGATGGAGGGATACACAATGCTAAGTTGGAGAGAAGGATGTCCTCCCCGCCAGGACAAGTCCCCCTTCCAGGATGCGTTCCTTCTGCCAGGATACGTTCCTTCTGCCAGAATACGTTCCTTCTGCCAGAATACGTTCCTTCTTCCAGGAAACGTTCCTTCTGCCAGGGTACGTTCCTTCTGCCAGAATACGTTCCTTCTGCCAGAATACGTTCCTTCTGCCAGGAAACGTTCCTTCCGCCAGAATACGTTCCTTCTGCCAGGAAACGTTCCTTCTGCCAGGAAACGTTCCTTCTGCCAGGATACGTTCCTTCTGCCAGGGTACGTTCCTTCTGCCAGGAAACGTTCCTTCCACCAGAATACGTTCCTTCTGCCAGGATACGTTTCTTCTGCCAGGATACGTTTCTTCTGCCAGGATACGTTTCTTCTGCCAGGTTACGTTCTCTCTGTCAGTTTTTTTTTGTTTTGTTTTGTTTTTTGTCCACATAGACAATTTTGGAAATATACCACGTTGGCAAGGAGCTGCAATGATACATAAAAGATTGAAAAATGAGAGAGAAAGACCTTGGATGCCGCCCGCGGATACAAACAGAAAACGACCAATAACCGTGACGGTTACACTGGATGGGCAGTTAGAACTGCGATCATGTTGGTGGAATGTAGAGGGACGGGGCTAGGGAGAAGGGAAGCATATGATGTACGTAAAGAAATCTATCTAAATTACTTCACAAGCAAGGATCCAGAAAAACCCAGGGTCATGTGAAAGAAAAGTGAGTGTATCCATTCGATCAACGACAGAAATAAAGCCACCCACTTCAGGCAGCTGTTCGGCTGAAAGAACACACTTAAGGTACAGATGCTACAGAAATGATTGATTATATATACACGATCTTAAGAGCCAGGCGGGGTGGATATTCCTACGCTTTGAATAAGCATAAGGGTGAGGTACATGTATGTAGTCAGGATGATATATATATATATATATATATATATATATATATATATATATATATATATATATATATATATATAGGGATGTCTACACAGTAAATAGTATGGTTCATACATTTTACACTCTGTTAAACATCAAGTGATGAATAGTTACAGTAGTACAGTAGATGGCATACCACATAGACTAATTAACAGAAGTTGAGCTCTTCACTTACACAGCTATGCAATTGTTCATAATATCTTTGTAAAATTCACATTGGTAAGTATAGCACTGTTCTTATATCTATCTGTAAGAGTTTTGATTGGAACAAATCGATTGTTTGGTGACGAACGGCTGTCCTTGGTACAGGAGCATTGTAAAGTGTGTGTGTGTGTGTGTGTGTGTGTGTGTGTGTGTGTGTTAGGGGGGGGGGTCTCAGTGGCGGAAATGTGTCAGCAGTTTATTGTCAAACTTCCGTGTGAGGTTCCGGTGTTGGTCGGTGAGGGAGGATGGGTCCAGCAAGATGATTACCTGGTAGGTGGTGTAAGATGGGCCCAGGATTATTTTACATGCACTTTTCTGCACACTATCTAGCTGGCACCTGTGTGTAGCTGTTAGTAAGGAATACCAGGTTGGGTAGATAGAGGTGAGCTTAGGTAGATGGTACAGACATTACTGAGCTCAATTAGTGGAACGCCTAGTGATTTCAGTCAGCGGAGAAGGTGCACACTGAATGAACAAGACCTGATGATGGTGCTGACTGAATCTTCCAGCTTAAACCGTCTTCTACAGTGACACCAAGAAGTATGAATTCTCGAACTACATGATGTCCCCTACGGGTGAAGGACACTCCTCGCGGTTGTCCTTCATATAAACTGAGTTCGAGTCCTGCGTACTCATTAGTTCTCCCTTTTAATAATGATTTTACTTCACTTCCTATGTTGCTTAAATCCTTTCATGCAGATGTTGAATTCAGCAACAATAATACTATAAAGAATATCTTAATCAGGAACTCACCAGAAAATTCTCTTGGGTGCATTCATAAATTGCCATGTAGAAATTGATAAGTTTTGTGTTGGGCAGACTGGTCAGGATCTTTCTGTTAGACTTAAGCAACATAGATATGGTATAAGAACAGGACAAGAATCAAATACCTTGCTTAATCACGTTAAAAACTATGATCATTGTACTGACTGGAGTAATGCCATCTCAGTTATTAACTCTAACTACAGTACCACGAGAAATATCATTGAATCTTCTATTACTAAATACACAAAGAATTATAATCTTAATTTTAGTGAAGGTCTATACAAATTGGATAACTTTATTGATAAAATCTGTAAACAATTCACCTTCTTGTCCAATTAATAATTTTATGATATGCTCGTTGTTTGTCTTGGACAATCACATGTTTACCAAATGTCGTCCTAGCTTCGTCTCTTCGATGTATATCAACTGACTGTTATTTCTCTCTTGTGATTATTACACGAAAGTGCACTTGGGAACTTATCGTGTTTCATTTTCCCCGTGGACTCATAGGAATATATATATATATATATATATATATATATATATATATATATATATATATATATATATATATATATATATATGTATATTCTGTTTTCCTGGCGCTTCCTCGCTGAAGCAGGGGGTAGCGAGGCTGTTTCCTGTGGGGCAGAATGGCGCTAGGAATGGATGAAGGTAAGCAAGCACGAATATGTGCATGTATGTATATGTATTTGTATGTATATGTATTGGAAAGGATCACAATTCTGCGCGTGATCAAGATATTCCTATGATTCCACGGGGAAAATGAAACACGATAAGTTCCCGAGTGCACTTTCGTGTAATAATCACATCATCAGGGGAGACACAAGAGAGAAATATAACAGTCAGTTGATATACAACGAAAAGACGTAGCCAGGACGCCATTTGGTAAAAATGGCGTCCTAGCTACGGGGTCTACACCGGTAGCACTCCCGCCTGTTGAGCAGGGGTCTCGGGTTCGATCCTTGCTGTTGGAGGTTTGTATGTTCTATGAAGGTGCGAGTTCATATGCACTTTGTTCGTATTCATATACCTCCGCGTTGTACAATTAGGTTCAGTAAAATGCTATCTGCTGGCTGTGTGAGCCTGATGGGAAATGACCGGTGTAGACACCGTTGCTCACCTTCGCGAGACGAAGGGTATTCGAGTACATAGCATTCAAATAGTCATTTCCCTATTAGAGACGATCATAGTAGCGGTACCGCTCCCGCCTGTTGAACAGGGGTCCTGGGTTCGATCCTGGCTGTTGGAGGTTTGTGTGTTCTGTGAAGGTGCGTGTTCATATGCACTTTTTTCGTGTATATATATATATATATATATATATATATATATATATATATATATATACGTATGTGTGTGTATACGGGTGGAGGGCCATTTCTTCTTCTGTTTCATGGCGCTACTTCGCTGACACAGGATAATAAAAAGATGTTTTGGAAGAAGGTAAATGAAGTGCGTAAGACAAGAGAACAAATGGGAACATCAGAGAGGGAGGCTAATGGGAAGGTGATAACAAGTAGTGGTGATGTGAGAAGGAGATGGAGTAAGTATTTTGAAGGTTTGTTGAATGTGTTCGATGGTAGAGTGGCAGATATAGGGTGTTTTGGTCGAGATGGTGTGCAAAGTGAGAGGGTTAGGGAGAATGATTTGGTAAACAGAGAACAGGTAGTAAAAGCTTTGCGGAAGATGAAAGCCGGCAAGGAAGCGGGTTTGGATGGTATTGCAGTGGAATTTATTAAAACAAGGAGGTGACTGTATTGTTGACTGGTTGGTAAGTATAGTTTATGTATGAACGACTCATGGTGAGGTGCCTGAGGATTGGCGAAATGCTTGCATAGTGCAATTGTACAAAGGCAAAGGGGATAAAAGTGAGTGCTCAAATTACAGAGATATAAGTTTGTTGAGTATTCCTGGGAAATTATATGGGAGGGTATTGATTGAGAGGGTGAAGGCATGTACCGAGCATCAGATTGGGGAAGAGCAGTGTGATTTCAGAAGTGGTAGAGGATGTGTGGATCAAGTGTTTGCTTTGAAGAATGTATGTGAGAAATACTCAGAAAAGCAAATGGAATTGTATGTAGCATTTATGGATCTGGAGAAGGCATATGATAGAGATGATAGAGATGCTCTGTGGAAGGTATTAAGAATATATGGTGTGGGAGGCAAGTTGCTAGAAGCAGTGGAAAGTTTTTATCGAGGATGTAAGGCATGTGTACGAGTAGGAAGAGAGGAAAGTGATTGATTCTCAGTGAATGTTGGTTTCCGGCAGGGATGCGTGATGTCTCCATGGCTGTTTAATTTTTTTATGGATGGGGTTGTTAAGGAGGTGAATGCAAGAGTTTTGGAATGAGGGGCAAGTATGCAGTCTGTTGTGGATGAGAGAGCTTGGGAAATGAGTCAGTTGTTGTTCGCTGATGATACAGCGCTGGTGACTGATTCGGGTGAGAAATTGCAGAAGCTGGTGACTGAGTCTGGTAAAGTGTGTGAAAGAAGAAAGCTGAGAGTAAATGTGAATAAGAGCAAGGTTGTTAGGTACAGTAGGGTTGAGGGACAAGTCCATTGGGAGGTAAGTTTGAATGGAGAAAAGCTGGAGGAAGTGAAGTGTTTTAGATATCTGGGAGTGGATTTGGCAGCGGATGGAACCATGGAAACGGAAGTGAACCATAGAGCGGGGAGGGGGCGAAGGTTTTGGGAGCGTTGGAAAATGTGTGAAAGTCGAGAACGTTATCTTGGAAAGCAAAAATGGGTATGTTTGAAGGAATAGTGGTTCCAACAATGTTATATGGTTGCGAGGCGTAGGCTATAGATAGAGTTGTGCGGAGGAGGGTGGATGTGCTGGAAATGAGATGTTTGAGGACAATATGTGCTGTGAGGTGGTTTGATCGAGTAGATAATGAAAGGGTAAGAGAGATGTGTGTGGTAATTAAAAGAGTGTGGTTGAGAGAGCAGAAGAGGGTGTTTTGAAATGGTTTGGTCACATGGAGAGAATGAGTGAGGAAAGACTGATAAAGAGGATATATGTGTCAGAGGTGGAGGGAACGAGGAGAAGTGGGAGACCAAATTGGAGGTGGAAAGATGGAGTGAAAAAGATTTTGAGCGATCGGGGCCTGAACATGCAGGAGGGTGAAAGGCGTGCAAGGAATAGAGTGAATTGGAACGATGTGGTATACCGTGGTCGACGTGCTGTCAATGGATTGAACCAGGGGATGTGAAGCGTCTGTGGTAAACCATGCAAAGTGTGTGGGGCCTGGATGTGGAAAGGGAGCTGTGGTTTCGGTGCATTATTACATGACAGCTAGAGACTGAGTGTGAACGAATGGGGCCTTTGGTGTTTTTCCGAGCGCTACCTCGCACACATGAGGGGGGAGGGGGTTGTTATTCCATGTGTGGCGAGGTGGCGATGGGAACAAATAAAGGCAGACAGTATGAATTATGTACATGTGTATATATGTATATGTCTGTGTGTGTATATATATGTGTGTACATTGAGATGTATAGGTATGTATATTGTGCGTGTGTGGACATGTATGTATATACATGCGTATGTGGGCGGGTTGGGCCATTCTTTCGTCTGTTTCCTTGCGCTACCTCGCTAACGCGGGAGACAGCGACAAAGCAAAAAAAAAAAAAAATATATATATTTATATATATATGTGTGTGTGTGTGTGTGTGTGTGTGTGTGTGTGTGTGTGTGTGTGTGTGTGTGTGTGCGTGTGTGTATACGCACTTGTGCTTACTAATTAATTTGTCTATGCATCCTGTGTTCAGGAGAGAAAGAGAGCGACACTGCCGTACACACACAGCAGGAGGGCTTCAATACGACAAAGTCTAATAGAAGGGGCAGATCCTCCTCTGGGCGGTAGTAATGGCCTCAATATATCACAGTGTGAGAGGGAAGGAAAAGGGCGCGGCTCTCATCTAGGTGGTGGCGTGGTCGGCACCCTACGACCCAGGGTCCTCCTCCCTCTTCTCTCACTTATTCTGTCCGTCTTACTCTTGGATTTTCACATACCTTATTCCCACTTCTCTCTCTTACTGTCCCCTCGTGTCCGTTAACACAACCTCTCGTCAGGACTGCCTTCCCTTCCACTGCCTCTCCCTATCTCATCCTCTCTCTCTCTCTCTCTCTCTCTCTCTCTCTCTCTCTCTCTCTCTCTCTCTCTCTCTCTCTCTAGCTCCCGCTTTCACAGCCTAGTCAGACGCATGTGTCTTCTTCAGCCCTTTCGAAGGCTGGCCTGGGCGCTAGGGAGATCAGATGTACGACCTCTCCCTCCACCAACACCTCACCGCACCCTTACGAAGCCCGCTGAAGACAGAGTCAGATATCCAAACTGATATATCTGAAATAACGCAGACTCCGAGGAAGTCTAATAAGTTTCAAAATACAAATTAATTCTGACAACACAACCCACGGTAAATTCTTCACATTAGATAGAGATTCAGCGACCAGAAACGTCGGAATGAAGACAAAAGGAAGACGTAACATCAACATGAGCAAATAACAGAAAGCTGCAGAGTTGTAAGATATCAAACAACCACCAGAAGTTGTCAATAACCACCAGATGATGTCAGTAACACCAGATGTTATCAGTAACCACCAGATGACGTCAGTAACCACCAGATGATGTCAGTAATCACCGGATGTTATCAATAACCACCAGATGTTATTAATAGCCATAAGGTGATGTGAATATCTATAAGATATTTCCAATAGCCACAAGATGTTCTCAATAACCACTAGATGTTAGTCTACTAATAATTATAATCAATAAGAACATGTTAAAGAAGGATAAACACATACTTCTCCTTAACATAAAACTCTTCATATCTCATTCTCCACCCGCAGTATCCACATTCACACATAGACACATATATATCCCCGGGGATAAGAGGAGAAGAATACTGCCAACGTATTCCCTGCGTGTTGTAGAAGTCAACCAAGAGCAGCGGAAGCGGGTGGCTCGAAATCCTCTCTTCCTGTATTATTTTCCAAAAGAAGGAACAGAACAAGGAGCAGAGTAAGGAATTTTCCCCCTAAGGCTCATTCATCTGTTCTTATCGCTACCTTGCTAACGCAGGATATGGAGATCATTATGGAATGAACAAGCTGTTGGGCAGTTGGGACCTAAACATGCAGGAGGGTGAAAAGCGTGCACGAAATAGAGTGAATTAGAACAATGTGGTATACCGGGGTCAACGTACCGTCAGTGGACTGAACCAGGGCGTGTGAAACGTCTGGGGTAAACCATGGAAAAGTCTGTGGATAAGGAGCTGTGGTTTCGGTGCATTACACATAACAGATAGAGAATGGATGTGAGCAAATTTGGAGCTGCCTCGCTGTTGCATAGGGTGGGCATGCTGTTCAATGTGGGGTAGGGTGGCGCCAGGAATGGATAAAGGCGAGCAAGTATAAATAAGTATGCGTATGTATATGTATGTATGTTGTGTTGAAATGGTTTGGACACATGGAGAGAGTGAGTACGGAAAGATTGACAGAGTGGATATATGTGTCAGATGTGGAGGGAACGAGAAGCTGGAGACCAAATTGGAGGTGGAAGGATGGAGTGAAAGAGATTTTGAACGATCGGGGCCTGAACATACAGGAAGGTGAAAGGCATGCAAGGAATAGGGTGAATTGAAACGATGTGGTATACCGGGGTCGACAAGCTGTCAATGGATTGAACCAGGGCATATATATATATATATATATATATATATATATATATATATATATATATATATATATATATATATATCTTTCTTTCTTTCATACTATTCGCCATTTCCCGCATTAGCGAGGTAGCGTTAAGAACAGAGGACTGGGCCTTTGAGGGAATATCCTCATCTGGCCCCCTTCTCTGTTCCTTCTTTGAGAAAAAAAAAAAAAAAAAAAAAAAACAAGAGGGGAGGATTTCCAGCCCCCCGCTCCCTTCCCTTTTAGTCGCCTTCTACGACACGCAGGGAATACATGGGAAGTAATATTCATATATTTCTTTTCTTTCATACTATTCGCCATTTCCCGCCTCAGCAAGGTAGCGTTAAGAACAGAGGACCTGACCTCTAAGGGAATATCCTCACCCAGCCCCCTTCTCTGTTCCTTCCTTTGGGAAAAAGAAAAAAGATCATTATTGATATAATACTTAATCGCTGTTTCCCGCGTCAGCGGGATTGCGCCAGGATACAAACGAAAATTGGCCGAACTACTCATATACACATATATATACATAAACGCCCATACCCATATGATATATATATATATATATATATATATATATGTATATATATATATTATACTTTGTCGCTGTCTCCCAGGTAACGAGTTAGCTCAAAGAAACAGATGAAAGAATGGTCCAACCCACCCACACACAAATGCATATACATACACGTCCACACACGCACACATACATACACATACATTTCAACGTATACATATATATACATACACAGACATATTCATATATCGTCGCCACCCCGCCACACATGGAATGACAACCCCCTCCCCCGCATGCGCGCGAAGTAGCGCTAGGAATAGACAAAGGCCAAATTCCTTCACAATCAGTCTCTAGCTGTCATGTATAATGCACCGAAACCACAGCTCCCTTTCCACATTCAGGCCCCACAAAACTTTCCATGGTTTACCCCAAACGCCTCACATGCCTTGGTTCAATCCATTGACAGCACGTCGACCCCGGTATACCACATCGTTCCAATTCACTCTATTCCTTGCACGCTTTTCACCCTCCTGCATGTTCAGGCCCAAATCGCTCAAAATCTTTTTCACTCCAGCCTTCCATCTCCAATTGGGTCTCCCACTTCCCCTCGTTCCCTCTATCTATTCTAACGGCACTTCTTCCCCCAGCAGCGCTTTCTAAGCGTATATACGAGCACCTAAACAAAGCTGACCGGAATAACTTACGTAACTTCTTTTCTGACTTTCCTTGGGTTAATTACTATCTCTTATGTGGTGATGCAACACTGACTCCGCTACACGCATAGCAGAGGTTATTCTTGCAGGACTGGAAGCATTTATAATCTCTTGCTCCAATCCATGGTTCAACCGTCCCTATTCTCAGGCCATTCAGGCAAGGGATCAGGCATGCCGGGCTTGGAAAAATTCTCCTTCCTCTGTCTTTCATTCAGCTTTTATCACTACCCGTAATCGCTGCAAGCACGTTTTCCGTGAGGCGAAGCGTTCCTTTTTTCAAAGGAAGTGCGACAACCTCTCCTCGTCATCCACTGATAGGTCTTTCTGGTCTTTAGCTAAGGGCATCTCTAACAACTTTTGTCGGTCTACCCTTCATTCACTTTTCTGTTCTGACAAAGCAACTCTCTTTGGTTCCCGTTTCTCCTCCAACTCTACCTTGGATAACTTTAACATTCCTACACCCCTTGATCGCTCATCTTACTAATCCTATGCCTCTTCCCGTAATCCCTTTTCAAACTTATGGTCCTGAAGGCATCCATCCTCGTGTGCTGAAAGAGTGTGCCTTTGTATTTTCACCTGTGTTAGCTCGTCTGTTCCGTTTCTGCTTAAAAACCAAAACCTATCGCTAGGAATGGTGACTGTTCTGACCTCTCTAACTATCGTCCTATTGCTTTGACACCTACCATTTCCAAAGTCTTTGAATCCTTCCTCGAAAATCAGTCTTCTGTCTGATCACCAGCATGGCTTCCATAAGGAGATTCACTGGTGACATTCTTTCCTATCTTACTAATATCTCGTTATCATCCCTGAAAGATTCTGGGGAGTCAAATTTAGTTGCCTTTGACATATCGAAGGTTTTTAACAGGATGTGGCATCGAGGTCTCCTCTCTAAGCTCCCCTCTTCTGACTTCCCTTCATCACTTTGCTCCTTCATATCAAGCTTCCTCTCTAGCCGATCAATCTTTGTGGTTGTTGATAGATCAGCCTCCCCCCTTTTTTCCATCAAAAGCGATGTCTCTCAAGGTTCTGTCCTGTCCCCTACACCTTTTCTCCTATTTTCCAACGATTTCCTCTCCTCCACAAGTAATTCAGTACACTCATGCGCTGATACTCAACAATGCATTCATCTACATTTTACATCAGGATATCTCAGTGGGGTAGACACAATGTAGCTAAGTTTAATGCGTCCAAGACCCAGTTTCTACCAGCTCTCAATCGAAAATTCCTCACAACTCTCATCTCTCCATTGACTGTTTTGTAATTCCACCTTTTGACACAATGAACATACTTTTTATTGCTGTAACATCCACTCTTTCTTGGGAACCCCACATCACAGCAATAGTTAAGTCTGCCTCTAAGAAACTGGACGTCCTGTTTAAATGTCGAAACTTCTAAACAGTTGCTCCGTTTATACTAGAGATTGATTCGTCCTTTAATGGAGAACTGGTCTCACATTTGGGATGGTTCTAGCTCTGCATCCTTGCTTCACAGAGTTCAGCCGAAAGCGATCCGACTTGTAAGCTGTCCCAAGCTAACTTCCAAACTTGACCCCCTTGCCCTAAACCGCAGTGTTGGTTCATTTTCCCTCTTCATTACGCATTACCCTGGTTGTTATTCCTGAGAGCTGGCTGCTTGTGTGCCCCACCAGTAGTCAGATCACGCAATACTCGGCAAGCTGCTGCGTCACATGATTATTGTGTGGCCGTCGGCATCTCAAAGGAGAGCTGTTTTGATACCTGTTTCTTTCCCTAAATGTCGAAGCTTTGAAACTCTACCGTCACGAATTTTTCACTATAATTATGACCTGGCACATTTCAAAAGACAGATCTTTCACTTCCTCCAAAATTCGCAAATGTTTTCCTTTGTCTTTTCTTTTCCCTTTTCATAATTCTCTCTAAGCTTCAATGAAGGCCCGGCCTTGTTCTGGACTTTCGTCCGTGACTGGAGCCTTCAACATCAGAGAAAAGAAGAAAAAAGTATTCATATATATATATGTATATATATATATATATATATATATATATATATATATATATATATATATATATATGTGTGTGTGTGTGTGTATGTGTGTGTGTGTGTGTGTGTGTGTGTCATTGTACATATGACTTTAGGGAATTAACATAAATACTAGTAGCTATTATTTCTTAAACAGAACGACCCACCATGGTACATAATGACCAGATACATCAATACAACGTGTAGTTTCCAGGTGGCAGGTACCCATCAGCCTGGCCAACCTCTTCCTGCTGCTATAGGTCGTTCGTAAGGTCGTCTGGACGCTGCCGATCCTGAGGGTAACAAAAGAGAGACGTGGCATTTCCATAAACCTTTATTATTTCCTCCTAAGATCAGCAGATCGTCTGGAAAGTGAAGGGGGAGTCATGAGGGGTCCTTCTACAATCTGGCACCAGCCGGGATATGGCCGAACCCTGACGACCGCCATTATAGACACTTCTCTCTCTCTCTCTCTCTCTCTCTCTCTCTCTCTCTCTCTCTCTCTCTCTCTCTCTCTCTCTCTCTCTCTCTCTCTCTCTATGTTTATATATATATATATATATATATATATATATATATATGATTTTTTTTTTTTTTTTTTTTTGCTTTGTCGCTGTCTCCCGCGTTTGCGAGGTAGCGCACCTCCGACACATATATCCTCTTGGTCAATCTTTCCTCACTCATTCTCTCCATGTGCCCAAACCATTTCAAAACACCCTCTTCTGCTCTCTCAACCACGCTCTTTTTATTTCCACACATCTCTCTTATCCTTACGTTACTTACTCGATCAAACCACCTCACACCACACATTGTCCTCAAACATCTCATTTCCAGCACATCCACCTTCCTGCGCACAACTCTATCCATAGCCCACGCCTCGTAACCATACAACATTGTTGGAACCACTATTCCTTCAAACATACCCATTTTTGCTTTCCGAGATAATGTTCTCGACTTCCACATATTCTTCAAGGCTCCCAGGATTTTCGCCCCCTCCCCCACACTATGATCCACTTCCTCTTCCATGGTTCCATCCGCTGCCAGATCCACTCCCAGATATCTAAAACACTTTACTTCCTCCAGTTTTTCTCCATTCAAACTTACCTCCCAATTGACAAGACCCTCAACCCTACTGTACCTAATAACCTTGCTCTTATTCACATTTACTCTTAACTTTCTTCTTTCACACACTTTACCAAACTCAGTCACCAGCTTCTGCAGTTTCTCACATGAATCCGCCACCAGCGCTGTATCATCAGCGAACAACAACTGACTCACTTCCCAAGCTCTCTCATCCCAACAGACTTCATACTTGCCCCTCTTTCCAAGACTCTTGCATTTACCTCCCTAACAACCCCATCCATAAACAAATTAAACAACCATGGAGACATCACACACCCCTGCCGCAAACCTACATTCACTGAGAACCAATCACTTTCCTCTCTTCCTACACGTACACATGCCTTACATCCTCGATAAAAACTTTTCACTGCTTCTAACAACTTGCCTCCCACACCATATATTCTTAACACCTTCCACAGAGCATCTCTATCAACTCTATCATATGCCTTCTCCAGATCCATAAATGCTACATACAAATCCATTTGCTTTTCTAAGTATTTCTCACATACATTCTTCAAAGCAAACACCTGATCCACACATCCTCTACCACTTCTGAAACCACACTGCTCTTCCCCAATCTGATGCTCTGTACATGCCTTCACCCTCTCAATCAATACCCTCCCATATAATTTATCAGGAATACTCAACAAACTTATACCTCTGTAATTTGAGCACTCACTCTTTTCCCCTTTGCCTTTGTACAATGGCACTATGCACGCATTCCGCCAATCCTCAGGCACCTCACCATGAGTCATACATACATTAAATAACCTTACCAACCAGTCAACAATACAGTCACCCCCTTTTTTAATAAATTCCACTGCAATACCATCCAAACCTGCTGCCTTGCCGGCTTTCATCTTCCGCAAAGCTTTTACTACCTCTTCTCTGTTTACCAAATCATTTTCCCTAACCCTCTCACTTTGCACACCACCTCGACCCAAACACCCTATATCTGCCACTCTGTCATCAGACACATTCAACAAACCTTCAAAATACTCATTCCATCTCCTTCTCACCTCACCACTACTTGTTATCACCTCCCCATTTACGCCCTTCACTGAAGTTCCCATTTGCTCCCTTGTCTTACGCACCCTATTTACCTCCTTCCAGAATATATATATATATATATATATATATATATATATATATATATATATATATATATATATATATATATATATATGTATATATGTATATATATATATATATATATATATATATATATATATATATATATATATATATATATATATATATATATATATATATATATGTAAGAAGTAAGAGTATTAGTGAAAGAGAAGAGAGAGGCATTTGGACGATTTTTGCAGGGAAAAAATGCAATTGAGTGGGTGAAGTATAAAAGAAAGAGACAGGAGGTCAAGAGAAAGGTGCAAGAGGTGAAAAAAAGGGCAAATGAGAGTTGGGGTGAGAGACTATCAGTAAATTTTAGGGAGAATAAAAAGATGTTCTGGAAGGAGGTAAATAGGGTGCGTAAGACAAGGGAGCAAATGGGAACTTCAGTGAAGGGCGTAAATGGGGAGGTGATAACAAGTAGTGGTGAGGTGAGAAGGAGATGGAATGAGTATTTTGAAGGTTTGTTGAATGTGTCTGATGACAGAGTGGCAGATATAGGGTGTTTGGGTCGAGGTGGTGTGCAAAGTGAGAGGGTTAGGGAAAATGATTTGGTAAACAGAGAAGAGGTAGTAAAAGCTTTGCGGAAGATGAAAGCCGGCAAGGCAGCAGGTTTGGATGGTATTGCAGTGGAATTTATTAAAAAAGGGGGTGACTGTATTGTTGACTGGTTGGTAAGGTTATTTAATGTATGTATGACTCATGGTGAGGTGCCTGAGGATTGGCGGAATGCGTGCATAGTGCCATTGTACAAAGGCAAAGGGGAAAAGAGTGAGTGCTCAAATTACAGAGGTATAAGTTTGTTGAGTATTCCTGATAAATTATATGGGAGGGTATTGATTGAGAGGGTGAAGGCATGTACAGAGCATCAGATTGGGGAAGAGCAGTGTGGTTTCAGAAGTGGTAGAGGATGTGTGGATCAGGTGTTTGCTTTGAAGAATGTATGTGAGAAATACTTAGAAAAGCAAATGGATTTGTATGTAGCATTTATGGATCTGGAGAAGGCATATGATAGAGTTGATAGAGATGCTCTGTGGAAGGTGTTAAGAATATATGGTGTGGGAGGCAAGTTGTTAGAAGCAGTGAAAAGTTTTTATCGAGGATGTAAGGCATGTGTACGTGTAGGAAGAGAGGAAAGTGATTGGTTCTCAGTGAATGTAGGTTTGCGGCAGGGGTGTGTGATGTCTCCATGGTTGTTTAATTTGTTTATGGATGGGGTTGTTAGGGAGGTAAATGCAAGAGTCTTGGAAAGAGGGGCAAGTATGAAGTCTGTTGGGGATGAGAGAGCTTGGGAAGTGAGTCAGTTGTTGTTCGCTGATGATACAGCGCTGGTGGCGGATTCATGTGAGAAACTGCAGAAGCTGGTGACGGAGTTTGGTAAAGTGTGTGGAAGAAGAAAGTTAAGAGTAAATGTGAATAAGAGCAAGGTTATTAGGTACAGTAGGGTTGAGGGTCAAGTCAATTGGGTGGTGAGTTTGAATGGTGAAAAACTGGAGGAAGTGAAGTGTTTTAGATATCTGGGAGTGGATCTGTCAGCGGATGGAACCATGGAAGCGGAAGTGGATCATAGGGTGGGGGAGGGGGCGAAAATTTTGGGAGCCTTGAAAAATGTGTGGAAGTCGAGAGCATTATCTCGGAAAGCAAAAATGGGTATGTTTGAAGGAATAGTAGTTCCAACAATGTTGTATGGTTGCGAGGCGTGGGCTATGGATAGAGTTGTGCGCAGGAGGATGGATGTGCTGGAAATGAGATGTTTGAGGACAATGTGTGGTGTGAGGTGGTTTGATCGAGTAAGTAACGTAAGGGTAAGAGAGATGTGTGGAAATAAAAAGAGCGTGGTTGAGAGAGCAGAAGAGGGTGTTTTGAAATGGTTTGGGCACATGGAGAGAATGAGTGAGGAAAGATTGACCAAGAGGATATATGTGTCGGAGGTGGAGGGAACGAGGAGAAGAGGGAGACCAAATTGGAGGTGGAAAGATGGAGTGAAAAGGATTTTGTGTGATCGGGGCCTGAACATGCAGGAGGGTGAAAGGAGGGCAAGGAATAGAGTGAATTGGAGCGATGTGGTATACAGGGGTTGACGTGCTGTCAGTGGATTGAATCAAGGCATGTGAAGCGTCCGGGGTAAACCATGGAAAGCTGTGTAGGTATGTATATTTCCGTGAGTGGACGTGTGTATGTACATGTGTATGGGGGGGGTTGGGCCATTTCTTTCGTCTGTTTCCTTGCGCTACCTCGCAAACGCGGGAGACAGCGACAAAGTATAAAAAAAAAAAAAAAAAAAAAAAAATATATATATATATATATATATATATATATATATATATATATATATATATATATATATATATATATATTATCCCTGGGGATAGGGGTGAAAGAATACTTCCCACGCATTCCTCGCGTGTCGTAGAAGGCGACTAGAGGGGACGGGAGCGGGGGACAAGAAATCCTCCCCTCCTTGTATTTTTTAAATTTCTAAAATGGGAAACAGAAGAAGGATGAATACATATATATATATATATATATATATATATATATATATATATATATATATATATATATATATATATATATCTCCCTGGGGATTATCCCTGGGGATAGGGGAGAAAGAATACTTCCCACGCATTCCTCACGTGTCGGGGAACGCGACTAAAGGGGACGGGAGCGGGGGGGGGGACTGGAAACCCTCCCCTCCTTGTATTTTAACTTTCTAAAAGGGGAAACAGAAGAAGGAGTCACGCGGGGAGTGCTCATCCTCCTCGAAGGCTCAGATTGGGGTGTCTAAATGTGTGTGGATGTAACCAAGATGAGAAAAAAGGAGAGATAGGTAGTATGTTTGAGGAAAGGAACCTGGATTTTTTGGCTCCGAGTGAAACGAAGCTCAATGGTTAAGGAGAAAAGTGGTCTGGGAATGTCTTGGGAGCAAGGTAAGGAGTAGCACTACTCCTGAAACAGGAGTGGTGGGAGTATGTGATACAGTGTAAGAAAGTAAACTCTAGATTGATATGGGTAAAACTGAAATTGGATGGAGAGAGATGGGTGATTATTGGTCCATATGCACCTGGGCATGAGAAGAAAGATCATGAGAGGCAAGTTTTTTGGGAGCAGCTGAGTGAGTGTGTTAGTAGTTTTGATGCAAGAGACCGGGTTATAGTGATGGGTGATTTGAATGAAAAGGTTAGTAATGTGGCAGTTGTGGGAATAATTGGTGTACATGGGGTGTTCAGTGTTGTAAATGGAAATGGTGAAGAGCTTGTAGATTTATGTGCTGAAAAAAGACTGGTGATTGGGAATACCTGGTTTAAAAAGCGAGATATACATAAGTATACGTGTATAAGTACGAGAGATGGCCAGAGTGCGTTATTGGATTTCGTGTTAATTGATAGGCGCGCGAAAGAGAGACTTTTGGATGTCGATGTGCTGAAAGGTGCAACTGGGGGGATGTCTGATCATTATCTCGTGGAGGCGAAGGTGAAGATTTGTAGAGGTTTTCAGAAGAGAAGGGAGAATGTTGGGGGGAAAAGAGTGGTGAGAGTAAGTAAGCTTGGAAAGGAGACTTGTGTGAGGAAGTACTAGGAGAGACTGAGTACAGAATGGAAAAAGGTGAGAACTAAGGAGGTAAGGGGAATGTGGGAGGAATGGGATGTATTTAGGGAAGCAGTGATGGCTTGCGCAAAAGATGCTTGTGGCATGAGAAGCGTGGGAGGTGGGCAGATCAGAAAGGGTAGAGAGTGGTGGGATGAAGAAGTAAGATTATTAGTGAAAGAGAAGAGAGAGGCATTTGGACGATTTTTGCAGGGAAATGATGCAAATGAGTGATGTATAAAAGAAAGAGGCAGGAGGTCAAGAGAAAGATGCAAGATGTGAAAAAGAGGGCAAACGAGAGTTGGGGTGAGAGAATATCATCAAATTTCAGGGAGAATAAATAGATGTTTTGGAAGGTGGTAAATAAAGTGCGTAAGATAAGGGAGCAAATGGGAACTTCAGTGAAGGGGGCTAATGGGAAGGGGATAACAAGTAATGGTGATGTGAGAAGGAGATGGAGTGAGTATTTTGAAAGTTTGTTGAATTGTTTGATGACAGAGTGGCAGATATAGGGTGTTTTGGTCGAGGTGGTGTGCAAAGTGAGAGGGTTAAGGAAAATGATTTGGTAAACAGAAAAGAGGTAGTAAAAGCTTTGCGGAAGATGAAAGCCGGCAAGGAAGCGGGTTTGGATGATATTGCAGCAGAATTTATTAAAAAAGGGGGTGACTGTATTGTTTAATGTATGTATGTGTCATGGTGAGGTGCCTGAGGACTGGCGGAATGCTTGCATAGTGCCATTGTACAAAGGCAAAGGTGATAAAAGTGAGTGCTCAAATTACAGAGGTATAAGTTTGTTGAGTATTCCTGGTAAATCATATGATAGGGTATCGATTGAGAAGGTGAAGGCATGTACAGAGCATCAGATTGGGGAAGAGCAGTGTGGTTTCAGAAGTGGTAGAGGATGTGTGGATCAGGTGTTTGCTTTGAAGAATGTATGTGAGAAATACTTAGAAAAGCAAATGGATTTGTATGTGGAATTTATGGATCTGGAGAAGGCATATGATAGAGTTGATAGAGATGCTCTGTGGAAGGTATTAAGAATATATGGTGTGGGAGGCAAGTTGTTAGAAGCAGTGAAAAGTTTTTATCGAGGATATAAGGTATGTGTACTTGCAGGAAGAGAGGAAAGTGATTGGTTCTCAGTGAATGTAGGTTTGCGGCAGGGATGTGTGTGTCTTCATGGTTGTTTAATTTGTTTATGGTTGGGGTTGTTAGGGAGGTAAATGCAAGAGTTTTGGAAAGAGGGGCAAGTATGCTGTCTGTTGTGGATGCGAGAGCTTGGGTAGCGAGTCAGTTGTTGTTCGCTGATGATACAGCGCTGGTGGCTGATTCGTGTGAGAAACTGCAGAAGTTGGTGACTGAGTTTGGTAAAGTGTGTGAAAGAAGAAAGTTAAGAGTAAATGTGAATAAGAGCAAGGTTAGTAGGTACAGTAGGGTTGAGGAACAAGTCATGTGGGAGGTAAGTTTGAATGGAGAAAAGCTGGAGGAAGTGAAGTGTTTTAGATATCTGGGAGTGGATCTGGCTGCGGAACGAACCATGGAAGCGGAAGTGAATCATAGGGTGGGGGAAGGGGCGAAAGTTCTGGGAGCGTTGAAGAATGTTTGGAAGTCGAGAAAATTACCTCGGAAAGCAAAAATGGGTATGTTTGAAGTAACAGTGGTTCCAACAATGATGTATGGTTGCGAGGCGTGGCCTATGGATAGAGTTGTGCGCAGGAGGGTGGATGTGCTGGAAATGAGATGTGGTGTGAGATGGTTTGATCGAGTAAGTGATAATAGGGTAAGAGAGATGTGTGGTAATAAAAAGAGTGTGGTTGAGAGAGCAGAAGAGGGTGTTTTGAAATGGTTTGGTCACATGGAGAGAATGAGTGAGGAAAGATTGACCAAGAGGATATATGTGTCAGAGGTGGAGTAAACGAGGAGAAGTGGGAGACCAGATTGGAGGTGGAAAGATGGAGTGAAAAAGATTTTGAGTGATCGGGGCCGGAACATGCAGGAGGGTGAAAGACGTGCAAGGAATAGAGTGAATTGGAACGATGTGGTATACCGGGGTCGACGTGCTGTTAATGGATTGAACCAGGGCATGTGAAGCGTCTGGGGTAAACCATGGAAAGTTCTGTGGGGCCTGGATGTGGAAAGGGAGCTGTGGTTTCGGGGCATTATTACATGACAGCCAGAGACTGAGTGTGAACGAATGTGGCCTTTGTTGTCTTTTCCTAGCGCTACCTCGCACACATTTGGGGGGAGGAGGCTGTTATTTCATATGTGGCGAGGTGGCGATGGGAATGAATAAGGGCAGACAGTATGAATTATGTACATGTGTATATATGTATATGTCTGTGTGTGTATATATGTATATGTCTATGTGTGCATATATTTGTATACGTTGAGATGTATAGGTATGTATATTTGCGTGTGTGGACGTGTATGTACATACATGTATATGTGGGTGGGTTGGGCCATTTCTTTCGTCCGTTTGGTTGCGCTACCTCGCTAACGCGGGAGACAGCGACAAAGGAAATAAATAAATAAATAAATAGAATAAATAAATGTATAATATATCTATATAACTATATATATATATATATATATATATATATATATATATATATATATATATATATATATATATATATATATATATATATATATATATATGTATAAATATATATATATATATATATATATATATATATATATATATATATATATATATATATATATATATATATGTATAAATATATATATATATATATATATATATATATATATATATATATATATATATATATATATATATATATATATATATATATATATATATAGTCTCTACGGATTCGAGAACAGAACTGAAGTCCTCCAGGGGACGGGGGTGGGGGGAATGCCTGAAGAATGTTCCCCCACTTCAGCAGCAGAGGACTGTGAGAATTGTAGGACCAGATACTGTCGCAGGGTGGGTTTATGGCGGGGACCTGGAGTCTGATGGGTGTGTGGGCGGGGTCCTGGGATAGGATGGGTGCGTGGTCAGGATCCTGGGACAGGGTGGGTATGTGGGCGAGGTCCTAGGGCAGGTTGGTTGTGTGGGCGGAGTCCTGGGGTAGGGTGGTTGTGTGGGCGGGGTCCTGGGGCAGGTTGGTTGTTTGGGTGGAGTCCTGGGGCAGGGTGGTTGTGTGGGCGGGGTCTTGGTGTCGGTGAGTGTTTGTGTGGGATCTTGGTCTGTGGGAAGAGGTTGGGGGTGTGAACAGGGCACTGCCGTTCGGTGGGTGTGGGCAGGATTCAGGCGTCCAGTGGGTGTGTTGGCGGGATCCTGGCGCCATTTACACCATGTGGCTTCAATTTTGTTCGTAATCTTCAATGCTGGAGTTCAATTCTTTATACATGATTAACTGCTGTACTTTCATCTTACATGTTGATTATATTATAAAAAAATAAAATCAAGTAAAACTCTGAGCCATATTTCGATTCGTGAGAAATTGTGCTATGAATTTTTCATTAAGTGATCATGTAAATGATTTATAATCGTGTCTCAAATTATGATTTTCGTAAGTCTGCCAGCTATGGACGTCAGATAATTGGCCGAACATTTTCGGGCAGACTTACCTTTCTTGCATGTCGGTGTTACATTGGCAACCTTCCAGTCCAGTGGAACGTTTCCTATAGCCAGTGGCACTGAAAAGAGTTGTTTTAATAGCAGCGGGAGTAAGGACTGACACTCTCAGTTTTGGTTTCTTTCAGTTTTCTTGGATAAAATTTTTCAGAATATGGTGTTCTATTCAATTTCAATTCGTTTAATGTTGATATTTCACTTTGTCCATATATCTTGTGTTGCAAAATATTCTCTCTCGCTCTCATTGGAACAGAAATATAAGATGTGGTGATTATGGACTGAAATATTTAGTGTCTCTGCCATGACTTTATTGTCTTGAAAAGTCACCATTTTCTGAGATTAATAGACCAATGAACTCGGTAATGACTATTGCTTCTGACGTACATTAAAAACTTTGCTGTTTTGTTTTTGTCATCTTAACAGAATATGCTTAGTATTGTTGTTTTCCTTGAAGCACATGTATTTTTTTTTCTCTACAAATTTACATAGTTTCTTCATGTTTCTTCCTCACACTGAGTTTCTTATGTGCTGTTTTCTTGCAAAACAGACAATTCTATATTTCACTCTTCCACCATTTTCTGCTTATCCTCCTCGAAGGCTCAGATTGGGGGTGTCTGAATGTGTATGAATGTAACCAAGTTGAGAAGAAAGGAGACATAGGTAGAATGTTTGAGGAAAAAAACCTGGATGTTCTGGCTCTGAGAGAAACGAAGCTCTAGGGTAAAGGGGAAGAGTGGTTTGGAAAAGTCTTGGGAGTAGAGTCAGGGTTGGTGAGAGGACAAGAGCTAAGGAAGCAGTAGCACTACTCCTGAGGCAGGAGTTGTGGTAATATGTAACACAGTGTAAGAAAGTAAATTCTAGATTGATGTGGGTAAAACTGAAAGTGTATGGAGAGATATAAGTGATCATTGGTGCTTATGCATCTGATCATGAGAAGAGAGATCATGATCGGCAAGTGTTCTGGGAGCAGCTGAGTGAGTGTCAGCAGCTTTGATACTCGAGACTAGATTTTAGTGATGGGTGATTTAGATGCGAAGGTGAGCAATGTGGCAGTTGAGGGTATGATTGGTGTACATGGGGTATTTAGTGCTATGAATGGAAATGTTGAAGAGCTTGTGGATCTGTGTGCTGAAAAAAGACTGGTGATTGGGAATAACTGGTTTGAAAAGAGAGATATAAGTATACGTATGTCGATAAGAGAGATGGTCAAAGGCATTATTGGATTACGTGTTAATTGATAGGCTTTTAAAAGAGAGACTTTTGGATGTTAATGTGAGGAGAGGGGCAGCTAGAGGGATGTCTGATCACTACCTTGTGGAGGCAAAGGTGAAGATCTGTAGAGGTTTTCAAAAAAGAAGAGAGAATGTTGGGGAGAAGAGAGTGGTGAGAGTAAGTGAGCTTGGAAAGGAGATATAAAAGAAACGGCAGGAGGCTAAGAAAAAAGTACAAGGATTGAAAAAGAGAGCAAATGAGAGCTGGGGTGAGAGAGTATCAGTAAACTTTAGGGAGGATAAAAAGGTGTTTTGGAGGGAGGTAAATAACGTGCGTAAGACAAGAGACTAAATGGGGACATTGGTGAAGGAGGCAAGTGGAGAAGTGATAACAGGTAGTGACGAAGTGAAAAGGAGATGGAGTGAGTATTTTGAAGATTTGTTGAATGTTTGATGATAGAGTGGCAGATATAGGGTGTTTTGGTCGGGTTGGGTGCGAAGTGAGAGGATCAGGGAGAATGGTGGGGTTAAGGGAGAAGAGTTAGTGAAAGCTTTGGGGAAGATGAAATCCTGCAAAGCGGCGGGTTTGGATGGCATTGCAGTAAAATCTATTAAAAAAAGGGGGTGACTGTGTTGTTGATTGGTTGGTAAGGATATTCAATGTATGCATGGATCTTGGTGAAGTGCTTGCAGATTGGCGGAATGCATGCAGAGTGCCGTTGTACAAAGGCAAAGGGGATAAAGGAGAGTGTTCAAACTACAGAGGTATAAGTTTATTGAGTATTCCTGGTAAATTATATGGGAGGGTATTGATTGAGAAGGTGAAGGCATGTACAGAGCATCAGATTGGGGAAGAGCAGTGTGGTTTCAGAAGTGGTAGAGGATGTGTGAGGAAGTACCAGGAGAGACTGAGTACAGAATGGAAAAAAGTGAGAACAAAGGAGGTAGGGGGAGTGAGGAGGAATGGGATGTATTTAGGGGAGCAGTGATGGCTTGCGCAAAAGATGCTTGTGGCATGAGAAGCGTGGGAGGTGGACAGATTAGAAAGGGTAGTGAGTTGTGGGATGAAGAAGTAAGATTATTAGTTAAAGAGAAGAGAGAGGCATTTGGACTATTTTTGCAGGGAAATGATGCAAATGAGTGGAGATGTATAAAAGAAAGAGGCAGGAGGTCAAGAGAAAGGTGCAAGAGGTGAAAAAGAGGGCAAATGAGAGTTGGGGTGAGAGAGTATCATCAAATTTTAGGGAGAATATAAAGATGTTTTGGAAGGAGGTAAATAAAGTGCGTAAGACAAGGGAACAAATGGGAACTTCAGTGAAGGGGGCTAATGGGGAGGTGATAACAAGTAATGGTGATGTGAGAAGGAGATGGAGTGAGTATTTTGAAGGTTTGTTGAATGTGTTTGATGATAGAGTGAGAGATATAGGGTGTTTTGGTCGAGGTGGTGTGCAAAGTGAGAGGGTTAAGGAAAATTATTTGGTAAACAGAGAAGAGGTAATAAAAGCTTTGCGGAAGATGAAAGCCGGCAAGGCAGCGAGTTTGGATGGTATTGCAGTGGAATTTATTAAAAAAGGGGGGTGGCTATATTGTTGACTGGTTGGTAAGGTTATTTAATGTATGTACGATTCATGGTGAGGTGCCTGAGGATTGGCGAAGTGCGTGCATAGTGCCATTGTACAAAGGCAAAGGGGATAAGAGTGAGTGCTCAAATTACAGTGGTATAAGTTTATTGAGTATTCCTGGCAAATTATATGGGAGAGTATTGATTGAGAGGGTGAAGGCATGTACCGAGCATCAGATTGGGGAAGAGCAGTGTGGTTTCAGAAGTGGTAGAGGATGTGTGGATCAGGTGTTTGCTTTGAAGAATGTATGTGAGAAATACTTAGAAAAGCAAATGGATTTGTATGTAGCATTTATGGATCTGGAGAAGGCATATGATAGAGTTGATAGAGATGCTTTGTAGAAGGTATTAAGAATACATGGTGTGGGAGGCAAGTTGTTCGAAGCAGCGAAAAGTTTTTATCGAGGATATAAGGCATGTGTACGTGTTGGATGAGAGGAAAGTGATTGGTTCTCAGTGAATGTAGGTTTGCGGTAGGGGTGTGTGATGTCTCCATGGTTGTTTAATTTGTTTATGGATGGGGTTGTTAGGGGGGTGAATGCAAGAGTTTTGGAAAGAGGGGCAAGTAAACAGTCTGTTGTGGATGAGAGAGCTTGGGAGGTGAGTCAGTTGTTGTTCGCTGATGATATAGCGCTGGTGGCTGATTCATGTGAGAAACTGCAGAAGCTGGTGACTGAGTTTGGTAAAGTGTGTGAAAGAAGAAAGTTGAGAGTAAATGTGAATAAGAGTAAGGTTATTAGGTACAGTAGGGTTAAGGGTCAAGTCAATTGGGAAGTAAGTTTGAATGGAGAAAAACTGGAGGAACTGAGGTGTTTTAGATATGTGGCAGTGGATTTGGCAGCGGATGGAACCATGGAAGCGGAAGTGAATCAGGGTGGGGGAGGGGGCGAAAATTCTGGGAGCGTTGAAGAATGTGTGGAAGTCGAGAACATTATCTCTGAAAGCAAAAATGGGTATGTTTGAAGGAATAGTGGTTCCAACAATGTTATATGGTTGCGAGGCGTGGGCTATGGATAGAGTTGTGCGGAGCTTGAGGACAATATGTGGTGTGAGGTGGTTTGATCGAGTAAGTAATAATAGGGTAAGAGAGATGTGTGGTAATAAAAAGAGTGTGGTTGAGAGAGGAGAAGAGGGTGTTTTGAAATGGTTTGGTCACATGGAGAGAATGAGTGAGGAAACATTGACCAAGAGGTGGAGGTGGAGGGAACGAGAATGGGAGACCAAATTTGAGGTGGAAGTATGGAGTGAAAAAGATTTTGAGAGATCGTTGCCTGAACATGCAGGAGGGTGAAAGGCGTGCAAGGAATAGAGTGAATTGGAACGATGTGGTATACCGGGATCGACGTGCTGTCAATGGATTGAACCAGGGCATGTGAAGCGTCTGGGGTAAACTATGGAAAGTTCTGTTGGGCCTGGATGTGGAAAGGGAGCTGTTGTTTCGGTGCGCTATTATATGACAGCCAAAGACTGAGTGAGAACGAATGTGGCCTTTGTTGTCTTTTCCTAGCGCTACCTCGCACACATTTGGGGGGAGGGGGTTGTTATTTCATGTGTGGCGAGGTGGCGATGGGAATGAATAAAGGCAGACAGCATGAATTAGGTAAATGTGTATATATGTATATGTCTGTGTGTGTATATATATGTATACGTTGAGATGTATAGGTATGTATATTCGCGTGTGTGAACGTGTATGTATATACATGTGTATGTGGGTGGGTTGGGCCATTCTTTCGTCTGTTTCCTTGCGCTACCTCGCTAACGCGGGAGACAACGACAAAGCAAATAAATAGTATATATGTTTATGTCTGTGTATGTGTGTGTATATGTATGTATATATATATATATATATATATATATATATATATATATATATATATATATATATATATATATATATATATATATATATATATATGTATATGTGCGTGTATGGGCGTCTATGTGTATATATACGTGTATATGAGTTTATGGGCCATTCTTCGTCTGCTTCCTGGCGCTACCTTGCTGACGCAGGAAACAGCGATTAAGTATAAGTATAATGAATATATAGATATATGGAGAGAGAGAGAGAGAGAGAGAGAGAGAGAGAGAGAGAGAGAGAGAGAGAGAGAGAGAGAGAGAGAGAGAGATCTTTAAAGGAGGAAGACCAAGATATTAGATGTTCCATTTCTCCCTGAGACAGGTAGGACCCAACATCCAGGCCCAGCTTCAGCTTGGGTCAGTAATATACTTTTACTGTTGGTCACTTCTGCACATCTTACTTGACGCACCTACAGCACAAAACCCTGTGGCTGGCACCAGTATTTCAACTGCCAATTTATTTCAGACGCTAGTATGTTTAAGCGCCAGTTTATCTAGGCACCAATGTTCCAGACACCAGTGTGTTTCAGGCACCAATGAATTGTAGGCAACAGTATGTATCGGAAGTCTATATATTTCAGTTGATACATTTTAGACGACATAATATTTCAGTTGTAAGTAATTTCAGGTGCCACTATATTCTATGTCCCAAAACATTTCAAGCACCGATTTATTTTTCAGAGATCAGTGTCATTCAACTTGTAATCTGCTTTAAGCGCCAATATGGTTTTCAGATGTCAATGCATTTAAGTGCCAATATATTTCAGGAGTAAGTATATTCCAAACACCAAAACACTTCAGTAGCCAGTTTCTTTAAGGCTCCATTAAATTTCAGTCACCAAAATATCATATGCATCAATATTTTTCATACGCAGAAGTATGCAGCAGCCAATCCTAATTAGGCACCTGCTCTCTATATGTCCAATCGCTAATGTGTATCAGACACCAATACATTAAAGGCGCCAATACATTCCAAGCTCTAATATATTATGGACGCCATTACATAACAGGCGCCGACATACTTTAGGCGCCTATATTACAGGTGCCAATGTATTACAAGCATCAACATATTTCGGACGCCTGCATATTGCAGTCGCAAATAAACTACATGCACCAATATAACAGAGCCACAAAAAACCTTTCATTTGTCGATTAATTCAAGACGTCAGTGCAATAACGGCGTAAAGACAGTACGTTTTAGACACCGGCACATCTGAAACATATCAACATGAAGTACCTTCAGACGGGAGACACAGACGCTTAACCTCTTCATATTAGGTAGTTTTATAAGTTTTAACACCAAAGGAAGAGTTACCAGCAAGCCAGTGTCGGTACCACAGAAGGGACCAACAGCAAGACAGTGTTTGCACAACAGGAGAGGTCACCAAATAGCAAGTGGAGCCACTAACAAGTTAGTGTTGACAGCACACTAACAAGTCAGTGTTGACACCATAGGAAGGCCACTAACAAGTCAGTGTTGACACCACAGGAAGGCCACTATCAAGCCAGTGTTGACACCACAGGAAGGTCACTAACAAGTCAGTGTTGACACCACAGGAAGGCCACTATCAAGCCAGTGTTGACACCACAGGAAGGCCACTAACAAGTCAGTGTTGACACCACAGGAAGGCCACTAACAAGTCAGTGTTGACACCACAGGAAGGCCACTAACAAGTCAGTGTTGACACCACAGGAAGGCCACTAACAAGTCAGTGTTGACACCACAGGAAGGCCACTAACAAGTCAGTGTTGACACCACAGGAAGGCCACTAACAAGCCAGTGTTGGAACCTCTCATTTTATTTTCTTGTAGTGGAAGTAATGGTTATGCTTGGCTCTCTGTCAAGGGTTCCGTCGGCCGCTGACAGAGGCTGACACATAGGTTTCTTCCTACTTAACATTTCCGATGCTTACACTCGTGGAAACAATTGCTAACAAGAGAGGTAGACCGTATTATGGGTGCGGGGTGATGAACGGGACGTGTTATGGGTGCGGAATGATGGATGGGGTGTGGCATGGGTACTTGTATGTTACTAATGCGGACCACACCTGTATATAGAGTGTAGTGTGGGTACGGGATGATGGATGTAGTGCGTTATGGGTACTTGTATATTACTAACACGGACCGCAACTGTGTGTGGTAGTCTGATATCAGTTCTTGATGGGTTTGCCAGTGGTTTCATTAGTCAATAGTTTCATGTTTCATTAGTTAGTTGTTCATAGATCCTTGGTTGGAGGGTAGGGAGATAAAGGCAGGCTGGGATAGTAGGGATAAAGAAGTACAATGGAAAAGGAGGATGAAAGAGGTATTCTAAGAAAAGGTGGAGGGGATAGCTGGGACGGGAGAGAGGGAGAGGGAGACTGGGATGGAGGGGGAGAGAAAGACTGGGAAGGAATGGTGAAAGAAGTAGGCTGGGTCGAGAAAGAAGAATGGAGAGGTAAGCTGTTAAGGGAGGGACTGAGGGACAGTAGGATGTGACGGGGGAAGGAGAAGTAGGCTGGGACTAGAGGGAGACAGTTAGGCTGGGATGGGAGGGAAGGAAAGGTAGATTAGGGTGGGGATAAGGGAGAGGTAGAATGGATAGGGTAGAAGGAAGACGGGTCTTCCCTCAGAACTCCGGGAAATTCCCTGCAGTAACCCGGGAAGTTCCCTTCTCGTGTGATCACATGTATTCACTTGGCAATCCAGCCTGTAATTTCCGAAATTGCGAGGCGTAATTTCCCGAAATCTCCCGCCAATTTCCGACAACAAGCTCTGCTGAGACCGAACAATGGCCTCCCTGCTTGGTCATATCCGCCAACATCGACCCCCCCCCCTTAACCCCCTCTCCCCCACTCCTCTCCGTCACTCACTTCTTGCTTTCTGATCTGTAACTCCTCCTCCACAATTGTACCTCCTTCTCCTCCTCTAAACCTGTACCTCCTCTTCTAGACCTATGCTTCCTCCTCCTCTAGGACTGTATCGCCTCCTCCAGATCTACAATTTCTCCTGTAACACTGTAGCTCTTTCCTACAGATCTATACTTCCTTCTTTAGGAGGGAGGATGAAACCAGACCTACGGTTCAGCTTGGAGGCCAGGCCGTCCCTTGTCTGAGTGTCAGCCCTTCCTGAGTGTCTGACTCCCTGACTGTCTTGGCAGGGCGGTTGCACGGTGGGGCGGGGCAGGGTGTGGCAGGGCGAGGCAGGGCGAGCGCGGGGCGGGGCGGGGCGAGGCGGGGCAGGGCGGGGCGGAGCAGGGCAGGGTAGGGGACAGGGCGGGGCGGGATTGGGCGGTCCGCGACGATCATCACTCTACCCAGAACACTGTCAGCAAGTCACGGGGTCTGAACATTAGTCAAGCTAGGAGGAAATGAAACTTGAAGCGGAAGTGTAATACAGAGGGAAGAACATAACCTTCTTGTTAATACTGTAATATGCTAAGGTTCGAGGCAGAGTCACTCACATACCGTACACGTATATAATTTAGTATGGTGCTTGTGTTCATGTTTATGTCATGGTCTGTACTGCTGTGATCCACACCCGCCTCTTGCCTAGTCTGTACATTATGACACCAGATATGTATAGAAAAAAATAGATCTGGTTTACAGTGACCACAAGCCAATTCTAGTTGTGAGGAAAGTTTTGAATTTTTTACGAGAATGAATTCAATTGTTGGCTGGACCATCCCTTGTGATGGAAGGGTAAACAGTAACATTTGTTGCTTGCTAGTGTTTCACTGGGCGTTCCATCCGCTGTGACACAATTGTCTACTGTACGACTATGGTAGACATGGCTATACGACCATAGAAGGCCTAGCAATATGATCATGGTAGGTCGGGATATGTGCCCATGGAAGGCCTGGCAATGTGGCCATGGTAGGCCGGGTAATATGACCATGGTAAGCATGGCTATATGACCATGATTAGTCTGGTAATATGAACATGGTAAGCCTGGCTATATGACCATGATTAGTCTGGCAATATGAACATGGTAAGCCTGGCTATATAGCCATAGTTGGTCCGGCAATATAACATGGTGAAACGGGTTATATGACCACGGTAGGCCAGGTAATGTGACCATGGTAAGCCGGGTAAAATGAACATGGTAGGCTTGGCAACATAGCCATGTTAGGCTGGGTAATATGACGACCATCTTGTTCAGGATAAGAGAGAGGAGTGATACCAGTGTTGGAGAGCCACCCTTTTTACAACGTAGGAAGGGAGAAGGGGGTGGGGTCTGCGTTGGAGAACTACCATCCTCTACAGCGTGGGAGGAAGGGAGTGAGACTAGTGTTGGGTAGCATCATCTTTTACAGTATGTGAGGGAGGGGGGGATAAGGGAGTGGGATCAGTGTTGGAAAGCCACCGTCTTCTACAGTGTGGAAGGGAGGGAAGGATCAGGGAGTGGGACCAACAGTGTTGGAGAGCCACCATCTGTTACAACGTGGGAGGGAGGAATGGAGTGGAGCCGGTGCTTTCTTCTCTCTCTCTCTCTCTCTCTCTCTCTCTCTCTCTCTCTCTCTCTCTCTCTCTCTCTCTCTCTCTCTCTCTCTCTCTCTCTCTCTTTTCCCACCCTTGCATGGTTGATCATTACAATGTAGAAGATTAGAGAGAACCAGAGGACGGAGGTGGGTGAGGAGGCGAAGGTTCTCGAGACATTAAGGAATGTATGGAAAAAGAAGTTATTTGGGAGGGAGAAAATGGGTTTGTTTGAAGGCAAATTATTCCTAACGATGTTGTATGGATTTAAGCATGGGCTAATAGATAAGGCTATGCAGAGGAGGATGGAGATGTTGGAAATGAAATATTTGAGGACAATATACTGTGTGAGGTGGCTTGATCGAGTACGTAATAGTGTAAGAGAGAGAAAGAGAGAGAGAGAGAGAGAGAGAGAGAGAGAGAGAGAGAGAGAGAGAGAGAGAGAGAGAGAGAGAGAGTCGTGGTAATAAGAAGAATGCGGTTGAAAGAGCAGAGCTGAAGAGGGTGTGTGGAAATTTTGGACATATGGAGAAAATGAGCAAAGAGAGGATGACAAAGATGATATATACATGGCGGGGATTGGAGGGGAAAGGGAGAAGAGGGAGACCAAACAGGAAATAGAAGGATTAAGTGAACAATATTTTGAGTGTTCGTGGCCTGAACACGCAGGAGGGTGAAAGGCGTGCAAGGAATAGAGTGAATTGGAATGATATATCCTGTTTGTCAATCTTTCCTCACTCATTCTCTCCATGTGACCAAACCATTCAATACACCCTCTTCTGCTCTCTCAACCACACTCATTTTATTACCACACATCTCTCTTACCCTTTCATTACTTTCTCGATCAAACCACCTCACACCACATATTGTCCTCAAATATCTCCTTTCCAACACATCCGCTCTCCTCCGCACAACCCTATCTATAGCCCACGCCTCGCAACCATATAACATTGTTAGAACCACTATTCCTTCAAACATACCCATTTTTGCTTTCCGAGATAATGTTCTCACCTTCCAAACATTTTTTCAACGCTCCCAGAATCTTCGCCCCCTCCCCCATCCTGTGACTCACTTCCGTTTCCATGGTTCCACCCGTTGCCAGATCCACTCCCAGACATGTAAAACACTTCAGTTCCTCCAGTTTTTCTCGATTCAAACTTACTTCCCAATTGACTTGTCCCTCAACCCTACTGTACCTAATAACCTTGCTCTTATTCACATTTACTCTCAGCTTTCTTCTTTCACACACTTTACCAAACTCAGTCACCAGTTTCTGCAGTTTCTCACTCGAATCAGCCACCAGCGCTGCATCATCAGCGAACAACAACTGACTCACTTCCCAAGCTCTCTCATCCACAACAGACTGCATACCTGCCCCTCTTTCCAAAACTCTTGCATTCACCTCCCTGACAACCCTATCCAATAAACAAATTAAACAACCATGGAGACATCACACACCCCTGCCGCAAACCGACATTCACTGAGAACCAATCACTTTCCTCTCTTTCTACTCGTACATATGCCTTACATCCTCGATAAAAACTTTTCACTGCTTCTAACAACTTGCCTCCCACACCATATATTAATATCTTCCACAGAGCATATCTATCAACTCTATCATATGCCTTCTCCAGATCCACAAATTCCACATACAAATCCATAAATGCTACATACAAATCCATTTGCTTTTCTAAGTATTTCTCACATACATTCTTCAAAGCAAACACCTGATCCACACATCCTCTACCACTTCTGAAACCACACTGCTCTTCCCCAATCTGATGCTCTGTACATGCCTTCACCCTCTCAATCAATACCCTCCCATATGATTTCCCAGGAATACGCAACAAACTTATACCTCTGTAATTTGAGCGCTAACCTTTATCCCCGTTGCCTTTGTACAAATGGCACTATGCATGCATTCCGCCAATCCTCAGGCACTTCACTATGAGTCACACACACATTAGATATCCTTACCAACCAATCAACAACACAGTTACTCCCTATTTTAATGAATTCCACTGCAATACCATCCAAGCCCGCTGCCTTACCAGCTTTCATCTGCAAAGCTTTTACTACCTTTTCTCTGTTTACCAAATCATTCTCCCTAACCCTCTCCTTTCGCACACCACCTCGACCAAAACACCCTATATCTGCCACTCTATCATCTAACACATTCAACAGACCTTCAAAATACTCACTCCATCTTCTTACATCACCACTACTTGTTATCACCTCCCCATTAGCCCCTTCACCAATGTTCACATTTGTTCTCGTCTTAAGCACTTTATTTACCTCCTTCCAAAACATCTTTTTATTCTCCCTAAAATTTAATGATACTCTCTCACCCCAACTCTCATTTGCCCTCTTTTTCACCTCTTGCACCTTTCTCTTGACCTCCTGCCTCTTTCTTTTATACATCTCCCAGTCATTTGCACTACTTCCCTGCAAAACTCGTCCAAATGCCTCTCTCTTCTCTTTCACTAATAATCTTACTTCTTCATCCCACCACTCACTACCCTATCTAATCTGCCCACCTCCCACGCTTCTCATGCCACAAGCATCTTTTGCGCAAGCCATCACTGCTTCCCTAAATACATCCCATTCCTCCCCCACTCCCCTTACATCCTTTGTTCTCACCTTTTTCCGTTCTGTACTCAGTCTCTCCTGATACTTCCTCACACAAGTCTCCTTCCCAAGCTCACTTACTCTCACCACTCTCTTCACACCAACATTCTCTCTTCTTTTCTGAAAAACCTCTACATATCTTCACCTTCGCCTCCACAAGATAATGATCAGACATCCCTCCAGTTGCACTTCTCAGCACATTAACATCCAAAAGTCTCTCTTTCGCGCGCCTATCAATTAACACGTAATCCAACAACGCTCTCTGGCCATCTCTCCTACTTACATATGTGCACCCCATGTACAACAATTATTTCCTTAACTGCCACATTACTCACCTTTGCATTCAAATCACCCATCACTATAACCCGGTCTCGTACATCAAAACTACTAACACACTAACCCGGTCTCGTACATCAAAACTACTAACACACTCACTCAGCTGCTCCCAAAACACTTGCCTCTCATGATCTTTCTTCTCATGTCCAAGTGCATATGCACCAATAATCACCCATCTCTATCCATCCACTTTCAGTTTTACCCATATTAATCTAGATTTTACTTTCTTACACTCTGTCACATACTCCCACCACTTCTGTTGCAGGAGTAGTGTTACTCCTTCCCTTGCTCTTGTCCTCTCACCAACCCCTGACTTTACTCCCAAAACATTCCCAAACCACTCTTCCCCTTTACCCTTGAGCTTCGTTTCACTGAGAGCCAAACCATTCAGGTTCCTTTCCTCGAACATACTACCTATCTCTCCTTTTTTCTCATTTTGGTTGCATCCACACACATTTAGACGCCCCAATCTGAGCCTTCGAGGAGGATGAGCACTCCCCGCGTGACTCATTCTGTTTCCCCCTTTAGAAAGATAAAATACAAGGAAGGGAGGGTTTCTAGCACCCCGCTTTCGTCCCCTTTAGTCGTCTTCTACGACACGTGAGGAATGCGTGGGAATCATTCTTTCTCCCGTATCCCCAGACATACACAGACATATACATATATACACGTGTACATAATTCATACATGCTGCCTTTATTCATTTCCGTCGCCACCCCGACACACATGAAATGACAAACCCCTTCCCCCGCACGCGCACGAGGTAGCGCTAGGAAAAGACAACAGAGGCCACATTTGTTCACACTCAGTCTCTAGCTGTCATATATAATGCACCGAAACCACAGCTCCCTTTCCACATCCAGGCCCCACAAAACTTTCCATGGTTTACCCCAGACGCTCCACATGCCCTGGTTCAATCCATTGACAACACGTCGACCCCGGTATCCACATCATTCCAATTCACTCTATTCCTTGCACACCTTTCACCTCCTACATGTTTTGGCCCCAATCGCTCTTTTTCATTCTATCCTTCCACCTCCAATTTGGTTCCCACTTCTCCTCGTTCCCTCCATCTCTGACACATATATCCCCTTTGTCAATCTTTCATCACTCATTCTCTCCATGTAACCAAACCATTTCAATACACCCTCTTCTGCTCTCTCAACCACACTCTTTTATTACCACACATCTCTCTTACCCTTTCATCACTTACTCGATCAAACCACCTCACACCACATAGTGTTCTCAAACATCTCATTTCCAACATATCCACGCCTCGCAACCATATAAAATTGATGGAACGACTATTCCTTCAAACATACCAATTTTTGCTTTCAGAGATGATGTTCTCGCCTTCCACACATTTCTCAAAGCTCCCAGAAATTTCGCCCCTCCCCCATCCTGTGACTCAATTCCGCTTCCATGGTTCCATCCGCTGCCAAATCCACTCCCATACATCTCAAACACTTCATTTCCTCCAGTTTTTCTCCATTCAAACTTACCTCCCAATTGACTTGTCCCTCATCCATACTGTACCTAATAACCTTGCTCTTATTCACATTTACTCTCAGCTTTCTTCTTCTATCACATACTTCACCAAACTCAGTCACCAGCTTCTGCAGTTTCTCACCCGAATCAGCCACCAGCGTTGTAACATCACCGAACAGCAACTGACTCACTTCCCAAGCCCTTTCATCCACAGACTGCATACTTGCCCTTCTCTCCAAAACTCTTGCATTCATCTCCCTAACGACCCCATCCATAAACAAATTAAACTACCATGGAGACATCACGCACCCCTGCCGCAAACCGACATTCACCGAGAACCAATCACTTTCCTCTCTTCCAGCTCATACACATGCAGGGGGAGGGGGTTGTCATTTCATGTGTGGCGGGGTGGCGACGGAAATGAATAAAGGCAGCAAGTATGAATTATGTACTTGTATATATATATATATATATATATATATATATATATATATATATATATATATATATATATTTTTTTTTTTTTTTATTTTGCTTTGTCGCTGTCTCCCGCGTTTGCGAGGTAGCGCAAGGAAGCAGACGAAAGAAATGGCCCAACCCACCCCCATACACCCGTATATACATACGTCCACACACGCAAATATACATACCTACACAGCTTTCCATGGTTTACCCCAGACGCTTCACATGCCCCGATTTAATCCACTGACAGCACGTCAACCCCGGTATACCACATCGCTCCAATTCACTCTATTCCTTGCCCTCCTTTCACCCTCCTGCATGTTCAGGCCCCGATCACACAAAATCTTTTTCACTCCATCTTTCCACTTCCAATTTGGTCTCCCTCTTCTCCTCGTTCCCTCCACCTCCGACACATATATCCTCTTGGTCAATCTTTCCTCACTCATTCTCTCCATGTGCCCAAACCATTTCAAAACACCCTCTTCTGCTCTCTCAACCACGCTCTTTTTATTTCCACACATCTCTCTTACCCTTACGTTACTTACTCGATCAAACCACCTCACACCACACATTGTCCTCAAACATCTCATTTCCAGCACATCCATCCTCCTGCGCACAACTCTATCCATAGCCCACGCCTCGCAGCCATACAACATTGTTGGAACCACTATTCCTTCAAACATACCCATTTTTGCTTTCCGAGATAATGTTCTCGACTTCCACACATTCTTCAAGGCTCCCAGGATTTTCGCCCCCTCCCCCACCCTATGATTCACTTCCGCTTCCATGGTTCCATCCGCTGCCAGATCCACTCCCAGATATCTAAAACACTTCACTTCCTCCAGTTTTTCTCCATTCAAACTCACCTCCCAATTGACTTGACCCTCAAGCCTACTGTACCTAATAACCTTGCTCTTATTCACCTTTACTTATAACTTTCTTCTTTCACACACTTTACCAAACTCAGTCACCAGCTTCTGCAGTTTCTCACATGAATCAGTCACCAGCGCTGTATCATCAGCGAACAACAACTGACTCACTTCCCAAGCTCTCTCATCCACAACAGACTTCATACTTGCCCCTCTTTCCAAAACTCTTGCATTCACCTCCCTAACAACCCCATCCATAAACAAATTAAACAACCATGGAGACATCACACACCCCTGCCGCAAACCTACATTCACTGAGAACCAATCACTTTCCTCTCTTCCTACACGTACACATGCCTTACATCCTCGATAAAAACTTTTCACTGCTTCTAACAACTTGCCTCCCTCACCATATATTCTTAATACCTTCCACAGAGCATCTCTATCAACTCTATCATATGCCTTCTCCAGATCCATAAATGCTACATACAAATCCATTTGCTTTTCTAAGTATTTCTCACATACATTCTTCAAAGCAAACACCTGATCCACACATCCTCTACCACTTCTGAAACCACACTGCTCTTCCCCAATCTGATGCTCTGTACATGCCTTCACCCTCTCAATCAATACCCTCCCATATAATTTACCAGGAATACTCAACAAACTTATACCTCTGTAATTTGAGCACTCACTCTTATCCCCTTTGCCTTTGTACAATGGCACTATGCACGCATTCCGCCAATCCTCAGGCACCTCACCGTGAGTCATACATACATTAAATAACCTTACCAACCAGTCAACAATACAGTCACCCCCTTTTTTAATAAATTCCACTGCAATACCATCCAAACCTGCTGCCTTGCCGGCTTTCATCTTCCGCAAAGCTTTTACTACCTCTTCTCTGTTTACCAACTCATTTTCCCTAACCCTCTCACTTTGCACACCACCTCGACCAAAACACCCTATATCTGCCACTCTATCATCAAACACATTCAACAAACCTTCAAAATACTCACTCCATCTCCTTCTCACATCACCACTACTTGTTATCACCTCCCCATTTGCGCCCTTCACTGAAGTTCCTATTTGCTCCCTTGTCTTACGAACTTTATTTACCTCCTTCCAGAACATCTTTTTATTCTCCCTATAATTTAATGATACTCTCTCACCCCAACTCTCATTTGCCCTTTTTTTCACCTCTTGCACCTTTCTCTTGACCTCCTGTCTCTTTCTTTTATACGTCTCCCACTCAACTGCATTTTTTCCCTGCAAAAATCTTCCAAATGCCTCTCCCTTCTCTTTCACTAATACTCTTACTTCTTCATCCCACCACTCACTCCCCTTTCTAATCAACCCACCTCCCACTCTTCTCATGCCACAAGCATCTTTTGCGCAATCCATCACTGATTCCCTAAATACATCCCATTCCTCCCCCACTCCCCTTACTTCCATTGTTCTCACCTTTTTCCATTCTGTACTCAGTCTCTCCTGGTACTTCCTCACACAAGTCTCCTTCCCAAGCTCACTTACTCTCACCACCCTCTTCACCCCAACATTCACTCTATTTTTCTGAAAACCCATACAAATCTTCACCTTAGCCTCCACAAGATAATGATCAGACATCCCTCCAGTTGCACCTCTCAGCACATTAACATCCAAAAGTCTCTCTTTCGCGCGCCTGTCAATTAACACGTAATCCAATAACGCTCTCTGGCCATCTCTCCTACTTACATAGGTATACTTATGTATATCTCGCTTTTTAAACCAGGTATTCCCAATCATCAGTCCTTTTTCAGCACATAAATCTACAAGCTCTTCACCATTTCCATTTACAACACTGAATACCCCATGTATACCAATTATTCCCTCAACTGCCACATTACTCACCTTTGCATTCAAATCACCCATCACTATAACCCGGTCTCGTGCATCACAACCACTAACACACTCATTCAGCTGCTCCCAAAACACTTGCCTCTCATGATCTTTCTTCTCATGCCCAGGTGCATATGCACCAATAATCACCCATCTCTCTCCATCAACTTTCAGTTTTACCCATATTAATCGAGAATTTACTTTCTTACATTCTATCACGTACTCCCACAACTCCTGTTTCAGGAGTACTGCTACTCCTTCCCTTGCTCTTGTCCTCTCACTAACCCCTGACTTTACTCCCAAGACATTCCCAAACCACTCTTCCCCTTCACCCTTGAGCTTCGTTTCACTCAGAGCCAAAACATCCAGGTTCCTTTCCTCAAACATACTACCTATCTCTCCTTTTTTTCACATCTTGGTTACATCCACACACATTTAGGCACCCCAATATATATATATATATATATATATATATATATATATATATATATATATATATATATATATATATATATATATGTGTGTGTGGTCTTTGTTGTCTTTTCCTAACGCTACCTCGCGCACATGAGGGGGAGGGGGTTGTTATTTCATGTGTGGCGGGGTGGCGATGGGAATGAATAAAGGGAGTCAGTATGAATTATGTACATGTGTATATATGTATATGTCTGTGTGTGTATATATATGTATACGTTGAGATATATAGGTATGTATATTTGCGTGTGTGGACGAGTATGCATATACATGTGTATGTGTGTGGGTTGGGCCATTCTTTCGTCTGTTTCCTTGCGCTACCTCGCTAACGCGGGAGACAGCGACAAAACAAAATAAATAAATAAAATATATATATATATATATATATATATATATATATATATATATATATATATATATATATATACGGTGAAATGTATAGGTATGTACATGTGCGTGTGTGGACGTGTATGTATATACATGTGTATGTGGGTGGGTTGGGCCATTTTTTCGTTTGTTTCCTTGCGCTACCTCGATAACGCGGGAGACAGCGACAGAGTATAATAGATAAATAAATAATATACATAAACACCCACACATTCTTCATCGCTTCCAGAACCCTCTCGCTCTTCCCCAACCTGTGACTAGCTTCTGCTTCCATGATTGTTTTCGCTGCTAAGTCCACTCCCAGATATCTACAACACTTCACTTCAACCAATTTTTCTCTATTGAAACTTACATCCCAATTAACTTGTCCCTCAACTCTGCTAAAACTAAAAAACTTGTTCTTATTCACATTTACTCTCAACTTTCTCCTTTCACACACTTTTCCAAACTCAGTCACCAACTTCTGCACTTTCTCACTCGAGTCAGCCACCAGAGCTGTATCATCGGCAAACAACAAGTGACTCACTTCCCAGGGCCTCTCATCCATGATGGAATGCTTACTCGCCTCTCTTTCTCTCCAAAACTCTTGCATTTACCTCCCTAACCACCCCATCCATAAACAAATCAAACAACCATGTGGACATCACACACCCCTGCCACAGACCGACATTCACTGGAAACCAATCACTCTCCTCTCAGAGTTCCTACTCATACACATGCCTTACGTCCTTGGTAAAAACTTTTGACTGCTTCTAGCAACTTACCTCCCACACTATATACTCTTAAAACCTTCCATAAAGCATCTCAACCCTATCATATGCCTTCTCCAGATCCATAAATACTACATACAAATCCATCTGTTTTTCTAAGTATTTCTCACATACGTTCTTCAAAGAAACACCTGATCCACACATCCTCTACCACTTCTGAAACCACACTGCTCTTCGCCAATTTGATGCTCTGTACATGCCTTCACCTTCTCAATCAATACCCTCCCATAAAATTTCCCAAGAATGACCAACAAACATATGCCCCTGTAGTTTGAACACACACCTTTATCCCCTTTGCCTTTGTACAATGGCACTACGCATGTATTCCGCCAATCCTCAGGTTCTTCATCATGATCCATACACAAACAGAACATTCTTACCAACAAATCAACAACACAGTCACCTGCTTTCTTAATGAATTCTACCACAGCACCATCCTAAACCGCCACCTTGCCAGATTTCATCTTCTGTGAAGCTTTCACTACCTCTCTTAACCAAACCAATTTCCCTGACCCTCTCACTTCACACACCAACCCAACTAAAACACCCTATAGCTGCCACTCTATCATCAAACACATTCAACAAACCTTCAAATACTCAATCCATCTCCTTCTCACTTCATCACTACCTGTTATTTACCTCTCCACTTGCCCACTTTATTGATGTTCCAATTTGTTCTCTTGTCTTACGTAAACACGTTATTTCCCATCTTCCAAAACATCTTTTTAATCTCCCTAAAGTTTAGTGACATCAACTCTTCCCAATCCTCATTTGCCCTCTTTATCAACCCCTGCACCTTTCGTTTGACTGCCTGCTACTTTGAATGAATCGTAGTTCCAACAATGTTATATGGTTGCGAGGCATGGGTTATTGATAGGGTTGTACGGAGGAGGGTGGATGTGTTGGAAATGAAATGTTTGAGGACGATATGTGGTGTGAGGTGGTTTGATCAAGTAAGTAATGAAAGGGTGAGAAAGATGTGTGGAAATAAAAAGAGTGTGGTTGAGAGAGAAGAAGAGGGTGTGTTGAAATGGTTTGGACATATGGAGAGAATGAGTGAGGAAAGATTGACAAAGAGGATATGTGTCAAAGGTAAGGAGAACAAGGGAAAGCGGAAGACCAAATTGGAGGTGGAAGGATAGAATGAAAAAGATTTTGAGCAACTGGAGCCTGAACATACAAGAGGGTGAAAAGCGTGCAAGGAATAGGGTGTTTTGAAAGGATGTGGTATACTGGGGTCGACATGCTGTCAATGGACTGAACCAGGGTATGTGAAACATCTGGAATAAACCATGGAAAGGTCTGTGGGGCTTGGATGAGGATAGGGAGCTGTGGTTTCAGTGCATTGCATGATAGCTAGAGACTGAGTGTGAACAAATGTGGCCTTTTTTTTTTGCCTGTTTTCCTGGTGCTACCTCGCTGAAGCAGGGGGTAGCAATGCTGTTTCCTGTGGGGTGGGGTAGCACTAGGAATGGTTGAAGGCATGAGCCAGGTACGCATTTTATCAGCTAACTCCTAAGAGTGGATGAACAGCTGGGTTGATGGTGGACCAACTTTTGTAACCAGGAGTTGAACCTTTACGCTCGATCCTGGGCGGCTTGTGAATGCGTCTCTGTCAGGAATGCTAATGGCTACACCATGAAAGTCCTTGCTATTGTGTATCCTCTGTGGAAGATGCAATTTGATTCTACTTCCCTCATTAGTTTTATCTATAAAATTCCCACTATACCTAGGCTGAGTACACTACACATTCACTAAAAAATGCAGTTCTGTATAATTTTTTCAGAAAAAGAAAACATGACTATAGGGTTTAAAACCTTTGCTCTAACCCAATCTCCTAACAAATGACATCCAGAATCAGTTGGTTATGACTACTAATGAAATTTTAAGGGCTAATTACACCATTAATAGGAAATGTATGACTTTTATACCCCACCACTTTTTTGGCAAAATTAACAGTATAGTAGTGGGATTCAAAACAAAATCTAAAAATGTTTGGGCTGCACATCATAAAAGTTAGCTTAAACTGCAGCACTTTTAAAAGATATTTAAGAAAAGATAAGGAAAGTCAAGAAGTACCATACAAGTATATTTATTTTTTTATGAATATAAAGCTCTCATTCTACATCGCAAGTTATCTACATCATCAGTACACGGGGTATCCAACTTCCCTTGCCACTCCTGCCATGTGTTGTCTAAGCAGCACTTATGTTGTGAATGACAGCTCAAAAGAAGTTCAAAAAGAGATTTCATGGTAATCCTTTCATTTTTTCTTACTCCTGTAAGAAATGTTATACATCAAACAAGCTACCTGTACGATACAGGTCTGGATTGATGAGCAGCAGTGACATTAAGTACAACGAGAATTTATTTTACTGGGACCAACAAAAATACCTACCTATTTCTTGTGAAAAGTAAGAATATTAAGAACTACAATCAAATTACTGTTAAAACAATTGCACCACGATAATGTTAACTAAAATGGCATTGTTAAGTAACTTGAAGGCAAAAATAGGACATCAGTTTTACATCACAAATGCAAAAGCTTCTTAAATATCACTGAACATCTGAAAATCTATAAAGTGCATATCCTCTGTAGGAAAAAATATAAATGGATAGGCAAAGAATTTCTTTCTAACACTGTAATCACATATATGCAAATGAAACACACAACTAACCACATAATGTTTTTCCTGGATTATCTTCAATCCTACGAATGATAGCTTCATGTGGCCATATATGAAAATGCAGCACATATGCTGCTTTCCATTTCAAGTCAAGGCTGTCCTTAGAAACAGAGTAAACACTGCTTAGAATGATCAAAGTCCAGATCAACAAGAATTGAAAACTATTGTGTAGATATGTCACAAAACAATCATTCAGTAGATTTTAAACTTTTAGAACTTAGGATTGTGTTGTGTCTAATGCTCAGTGAACAAAGAGGTTAAGTACTCAATGGATATCCACAATTCTTTTTTGATAAAAAGTAAGTGGATATCTGACTTGACTATATAATTTCCAGTCTTTTGAAAAAGTATACCATCATAAACAGTAGTGCAAAAAATTTCATAACTTAATGCAATACAAAAATGTGAGACTGGCTATAAACAATCTTTCAATTTTCTAAAAAACATTTCCTTAGTTTTTATATATGTCAAAATCCCTTGATAGCAATTATTTACACTATTTCATTACCATAAATGTACCCATTTCAAAAGAAAATGAAAAAAATCCAGTCTGAAAATCATATCGAAACTTTACCAAGTATAATCTCATGTTAACGAAGAGTACATTAAGTTTCAGAGCACGGTCATTTTACAGGTATAAATTGCTTCAACTATTCATCATGAACTAAAAAATACTAAGATGCAAAAATATCTCAAGCTGGAAAAAACCACCATGTGCCTAATCAGCTCACAGGAAATGACACATTATCAAAGAATACTTATGGAAAAAAACTGCTACATAAAGGACTCTACACCTGTGAGCATATATGAAAAAGTAAAATTTCTAAATAACATCAGATGTGTAAATGTGAACTCCTTTATAACCATCTACAATCTTAACAGTAAAGCCCAATTTGTTGCCATAACTTTTGAAAACTCACTGTGGCAATCATCAGAATTTACAAGCTGAATCCAGCATTTGACCACATTAAATCCTTAAATGCAAGATGAGACAGAGGACTGCTGGCCCAAAGATCAGTGGTTCAACTTCCTGTTTGTGGGTTTCATAGTGCAGTATTGCTTTACTTTATATCAAAGCTTTGAGTTCAAGTCCCAATCCTGCATACTGGATGAAATATGATACAAACTATGCTTTATCCTAATTTAAAAAATCTGCTTGAGCAATTTATGGAAAATATGACAAATGTATGCATTATATTCAACACACAACAGACGAAGCAAACATTTCAAAAATGGCTATATCTGCAGTGCATAACCATATCCACTTGAACAATCACTGTTTCAGTAATCATTTGACTTTTTCTAATGTCTTTCCACTTTCTTTTTCATAAAAATATATCATGAATTCAGGACCACATAAACATATGACATCATCTTATTAAATGCCTTAATTGCAAAGCATTTTGGCTGTACTAAGGTGTGATAAGGTCTTTAGAATTCATATACTATATCTCCTTTAAAATTTGCAAAAAATTCATTAAAAAAAAACAGAAGCAAAATTACAGCACAGAAGCACTGACATTACGTGTAAGCATTCAGAAAATGGCCTGCAATAAGAAAAGTTATTGGAGCTATTGGAACTGGCTACCTATAATCATCCAATAATGCCTGCAAGAAAGTCAATACCTCTTTAATAAAATAAATGAAAAAAAAAAATACCAACATCTAATCATCGGTAGGCATCAGCTTATAAAAGGTAACATAAATGTCTTCCTACTATTGGCGCCATCTGCTAATCCATAGTGTTTATATTTTCTTTGTTTCCACAAATCTAAGACAAAGACCACAATGTAAAAATTGGGTGGGAAGAAGACATCCCACTTCCTTTGACTAACACATGTTGCATACAAATCCTTACCTTTTTAGCAAGACTTGGTTCAGTAAGTTGAAGGAGCTTACTGTTTCAGAGATAGTTGGAAGCCTAAGAACTAGAGTTGTGGTTACTCATGAATATTACCCAAGTCCTTTTTTACAAACTTTTTCTTGTGATGGACAAATAAGTCTCCTAATCATGACAAAATTAAAACAACATACAAAAATAAAACATCAAAATTCTAGATACCTTACACTGAGACACCGATAAAATCAGACTTTCCAAAAGAAGCATTTCAAAATTGTAATCATATTTCATAAATACAATGCTGAGAAAGTTTCATTTTGATAGACCTGTTATTTCAATCACATAGAAGAAGCTACATTAAATGTGTCAGAAATCCCTGTTCCTTTAGAGCGGAACTGTCGCTGAACATGTGAATAGCATTAGAAATCGATGGAGGAAGACCATTTAAAGAGAGAAGACAGAGTATAGGCAATAGGACAGAACCATGAGGGACACCAGTACTGACAGAAAAAGAGGGATGAATCCCATCATGATGGAACAACTGGAGAGAAAAACTATGCAATAAAGAAAAAAGATACACCACAGGAAGTTCAGTAAGTAAAGACTTGTATCAAACTCTGTCATATACTTTAGAGATGTTGAGGGCTGTAACAAAAAATACACTAAAGTCCATAAGAAAGGAAGACCAGAGGTGGGTCATACAGGACAGATAATCAATAGCAGATCCTGCATGGTGAAAGCTGTATTGGCTGTTGAAAGAAGAGAATAAGTCTAAGTATTTAAAAACAGCAAGAGTTTAGTAGCAATCTTATGATTTTAAAGATAGCAAAATGATAACAACATGGCAATAGTTAGAATTAAAAGATTTCCTATTCATTGAGACAGGATCAAGCATGGTATGCTTCCAAGAAGGAAAAGTTTGGGTTTCTAAACAGTTGAAATAGGTGAGTAAGGATTGGAGTTAGCTCTGAGTTACAGTCCTTAAGTACCTGAGGGGTTATCCACACAGTTGATACACCTTATCCAATTCTAGCCTAGAGAGAACTCAAAACTAGTTACCTACAGTAATATGTTTATGATTTTCAATGTCTCTTGTACTGCTTTGAATCCATGATGTTGATACTGGCAGGATGATTTTCAGTCTCATATAGAGATTTTAATAATGAATTCCATACATTAGTAACCTATGGGGGAGGGGGGGAATGAACTGCCCTCATTCCCTGAACAACTGTAACATTAACTGGTTTACTAGTATAATGGAGGAAATTCTACACTCATAATAACTTATTAGTCTTCTCCCTCAATTTCCTATTCTATATCCTGAGATCCTATACTCTTCACTATTATACTTTCCATAAAAAATGCTGCTGGCATGAATACATTCATAAAAAGATTTGGCTATAATCAAGCAAGAAAACATTTGGGCATAAACTATATTTATACAAGAGAAGTATGAAATGTGATTGAGAGACCTGAAGAGCATGCTGAAATAGTTTGGAAGAGTGGACAGGATGAGTGAAGGCAAACATACACATATAATTATTCATACTTGCTTGCCTTCATCCATTCCTGTATCTATCCTGCCCCACAGAAAAACAGCATCGCAACCCCCCACTTCAGCAAGGTAGTGCCTGGAATACAGACAAAAAAAAGGCCACATTCGTTCACACTCAGTCTCAAGCTGTTATGTGTAATGCACCGAAACCAAGCTCCCTATCCACATCCAGGCACCACAGACCTTTTCATGGTTTACCTGTCTTCCTCTTCTTGTTCCCTCCATTTCTGACACACATATATATACTCTTTGTCAATCTTTCCTTTTTTTAGAAACTGAAATACAAGAAGGGGAGGGTCTCCAGCCCCCACTCCTGTCCTCTTAAGTCACTTTCTATGACATGCAGGGAATACATGGGAAGTATTCTTTCTCCCATCCTCAAGGAATGGGTGAAGGCAAGTGAGTATGAATATGTACATGGTTATATATGTATATGGCTGCGTATGCATATGTATATGTGTATATGTTGATATGTATATGTATGTGTATGAGCATGTATATATATGTGTGTATATGAATGGATTGGTCTTCATCTCTTTCCTGGCACTACCTCACTGATGCAGGAAATGGCGAATAGTATCAAAAAACGCGGGAGACAGCGACAAAGTATAAAAAAAAAAAAAAAAAAAAAAAAAAATATATATATATATTATATATATATATATATCCCTGGGGATAGGGGAGAAAGAATACTTCCCACGTATTCCCTGCATGTCGTAGAAGGCGACTAAAAGGGGAGGGAGCGGGGGGATGGAAATCTTCCCCTCTCGTTTTTTTTTTTTTTTTTTTTTTTTTTTTTTTTTTTTTTTTCAAAAACAAGGAACAGAGAAGGGGGCCAGGTGAGGATATTCCCTCCAAGGCCCAGTCCTCTGTTCTTAACGCTACCTCGCTAACGTGGGAAATGGTGAATAGTTTGAAAGAAAGAAAGATATATATATATATATATATATATATATATATATATATGTGTGTGAGGAAGTACCAGGAGAGACTGAGTACAGAATGGAAAAAGGTGAGAACAATGGAAGCAAGGGGAGTGGGGGAGGAATGGGATGTATTTAGGGAATCAGCGATGGATAGCGCAAAAGATGCTTGTGGCATGAGAAGAGTGGGAGGTGGGTTGATTAGAAAGGGTAGTGAGTGGTGGGATGAAGAAGTAAGAGTATTAGTGAAAGAGAAGAGAGAGGCATTTGGACGATTTTTGCAGGGAAAAAATGCAACTGAGTGGGAGATGTATAAAAGAAAGAGACAGGAGGTCAAGAGAAAGGTGCAAGAGGTGAAAAAAAAAGGGCAAATGAGAGTTGGGGTGAGAGAGTATCATTAAATTTTAGGGAGAATAAAAAGATGTTCTGGAAGGAGGTAAATAAAGTGCGTAAGACAAGGGAGCAAATGGGAACTTCAGTGAAGGGCGCAAATGGGGAGGTGATAACAAGTAGTGGTGATGTGAGAAGGAGATGGAGTGAGTATTTTGAAGGTTTGCTGAATGTGTTTGATGATAGAGTGGCAGATATAGGGTGTTTTGGTCGAGGTGGTGTGCAAAGTGAGAGGGTTAGGGAAAATGATTTGGTAAACAGAGAAGAGGTACTGAAAGCTTTGCGGAAGATGAAAGCCGGCAAGGCAGCAGGTTTGGATGGTATTGCAGTGGAATTTATTAAAAAAGGGGGTGACTGTATTGTTGACTGGTTGGTAAGGTTATTTAATGTATGTATGACTCATGGTGAGGTGCCTGAGGATTGGCGGAATGCGTGCATAGTGCCATTGTACAAAGGCAAAGGGGATAAGAGTGAGTGCTCAAATTACAGAGGTATAAGTTTGTTGAGTATTCCTGGTAAATTATATGGGAGGGTATTGATTGAGAGGGTGAAGGCATGTACAGAGCATCAGATTGGGGAAGAGCAGTGTGGTTTCAGAAGTGGTAGAGGATGTGTGGATCAGGTGTTTGCTTTGAAGAATGTATGCGAGAAATACTTAGAAAAGCAAATGGATTTGTATGTAGCATTTATGGGTCTGGAGAAGGCATATGATAGAGTTGATAGAGATGCTCTGTGGAAGGTATTAAGAATATATGGTGTGGGAGGAAAGTTGTTAGAAGCAGTGAAAAGTTTTTATCGAGGATGTAAGGCATGTGTACGTGTAGGAAGAGAGGAAAGTGATTGGTTCTCAGTGAATGTAGGTTTGCGGCAGGGGTGTATGATGTCTCCATGGTTGTTTAATTTGTTTATGGATGGGGTTGTTAGGGAGGTAAATGCAAGAGTTTTGGAAAGAGGGGCAAGTATGAAGTCTGTTGGGGATGAGAGAGCTTGGGAAGTGAGTCAGTTGTTGTTCGCTGATGATACAGCGCTGGTGGCTGATTCATGTGAGAAACTGCAGAAGCTGGTGACTGAGTTTGGTAAAGTGTGTGGAAGAAGAAAGTTAAGAGTAAATGTGAATAACAGCAAGGTTATTAGGTACAGTAGGGTTGAGGGTCAAGTCAATTGGGAGGTGAGTTTGAATGGAGAAAAACTGGAGGAAGTGAAGTGTTTTAGATATCTGGGAGTGGATCTGGCAGCGGATGGAACCATGGAAGCGGAAGTGGATCATAGGGTGGGGGAGGGGGCGAAAATTCTGGGGGCCTTGAAGAATGTGTGGAAGTCGAGAACATTATCTCGGAAAGCAAAAATGGGTATGTTTGAAGGAATAGTGGTTCCAACAATGTTGTATGGTTGCGAGGCGTGGGCTATGGATAGAGTTGTGCGCAGGAGGATGGATGTGCTGGAAATGAGATGTTTGAGGACAATGTGTGGTGTGAGGTGGTTTGCCGAGTGAGTAACGTAAGGGTAAGAGGGATGTGTGGAAATAAAAAGAGCGTGGTTGAGAGAGCAGAAGAGGGTGTTTTGAAGTGGTTTGGGCACATGGAGAGGATGAGTGAGGAAAGATTGACCAAGAGGATATATGTGTTGGAGGTGGAGGGAGCCAGGAGAAGAGGGAGACCAAATTGGAGGTGGAAAGATGGAGTGAAAAAGATTTTGTGTGATCGGGGCCTGAACATGCAGGAGGGTGAAAGGAGGGCAAGGAATAGAGTGAATTGGAGCGATGTGGTATACCGGGGTTGACGTGCTGTCAGTGGATTGAATCAGGGCATGTGAAGCGTCTGGGGTAAACCATGGAAAGCTGTGTAGGTATGTATATTTGCGTGTGTGGACGTATGTATATACATGTGTATGGGGGGGGTTGGGCCATTTCTTTCGTCTGTTTCCTTGCGCTACCTCGCAAACGCGGGAGACAGCGACAAAGTATAAAAAAAAAGAAAAAAAAAATATATATATATATATATATATATATTTTTTTTTCTTTTTGCTTTGTCGCTGTCTCCCGCGTTTGCGAGGTAGCGCAAGGAAACAGACGAAAGAAATGGCCCAACCCACCCCCATACACATGTATATACATACGTCCACACACGCAAATATACATACCTACACAGCTTTCCATGGTTTACCCCAGACGCTTCACATGCCCTGATTCAATCCACTGACAGCACGTCAACCTTGGTATACCACATCGCTCCAATTCACTCTATTCTTTGCCCTCCTTTCACCCTCCTGCATGTTCAGGCCCCGATCACACAAAATCTTTTTCACTCCATCTTTCCACCTCCAATTTGGTCTCCCTCTTCTCGTTCCCTCCACCTCCGACACATATATCCTCTTGGTCAATCTTTCCTCACTCATTCTGTCCATGTGACCAAACCATTTCAAAACACCCTCTTCTGCTTTCTCAACCACGCTCTTTTTATTTCCACACATCTCTCTTACCCTTACGTTACTTACTCGATCAAAACACCTCACACCACACATTGTCCTCAAACATCTCATTTCCAGCACATCCATCCTCCTGCGCACAACTCTATCCATAGCCCACGCCTCGCAACTTGCCTCACACACCATATATTCTTAATACCTTCCACAGAGCATCTCTATCAACTCTATCATATGCCTTCTCCAGATCCATAAATGCTACATACAAATCCATTTGCTTTTCTAAGTATTTCTCACATACATTCTTCAAAGCAAACACCTGATCCACACATCCTCTACCACTTCTGAACCACACTGCTCTTCCCCAATCTGATGCTCTGTACATGCCTTCACCCTCTCAATCAATACCCTCCCATATAATTTGCCAGGAATACTCAACAAACTTATACCTCTGTAATTTGAGAACTCACTCTTATCCCCTTTGCCTTTGTACAATGGCACTATGCACGCATTCCCCCAATCCTCAGGCACCTCACCATGAGTCATACATACATTAAATAACCTTACCAACCAGTCAATAATACAGTCACCCCATTTTTTAATAAACTCCACTGCAATACCATCCAAACCTGCTGCCTTGCCGGCTTTCATCTTCCGCAAACCTTTCACTACCTCTTCTCTGTTTACCAAATCATTTTCCCTAACCCTCTCACTTTGCACACCACCTCAACCAAAACACCCTATATCTGCCACTCCATCATCAAACACATTCAACAAACCTTCAAAATACTCACTCCATCTCCTTCTCACATCACCACTACTTGTTATCACCTCCCCATTTGCGCCCTTCACTGAAGTTACCATTTGCCCCCTTGTCTTACGCACTTTATTTACCTCCTTCCAGAACATCTTTTATTTATATATATATATATATATATATATATATATATATATATATATATATATATATATATATATATTTTTTTTTTTTTTTTCTTTTTTTTTTTACTTTGTCGCTGTCTCCCGCGTTTGTGAGGTAGCGCAAGGAAACAGACGAAAGAAATGGCCCAACCCACCCCCATACACATGTATATATACATAAGTCCACACACGCAACTATACATACCTACACAGCTTTCCATGGTTTACCCCCAGATGCTTCACATGCCCTGATTCAATCCACTGACAGCACGTCAACCCGGTATACCACATCGATCCAGTTCACTCTATTCCTTGCCCTCCTTTCACCCTCTTGCATGTTCAGGCCCCGATCACACAAAATCTTTTTCACTCCATCTTTCCACCTCCAATTTGGTCTCCCGCTTCTCCTCGTTCTCTCCACCTCCGACACATATATCCTCTTGGTCAATCTTTCCTCACTCAATCTCTCCATGTGCCCAAACCATTTCAAAACACCCTCTTCTGCTCTCTCAACCATGCTCTTTTTATTTCCACACATCTCCCTTACCCTTACGTTACTTACTCGATCAAACCACCTCACACCACACATTGTCCTCAAACATCTCATTTCCAGCACATCCATCCTCCTGCGCACAACTCTATCCATAGCCCACGCCTCGCAACCATACAACATTGTTGGAACCACTATTCCTTCAAACATACCCATTTTTGCTTTCCCAGATAATGTTCTCGACTTCAACACATTCTTCAAGGCTCCCAGAATTTTCACCCCCTCCCCCACCCTATGATCCACTTCCGCTTCCATGGTTCCATCCGCTGCCAGATCCACTCCCAGATATCTAAAACACTTCACTTCCTCCAGTTTTTCTCCATTCAAACTCACCTCCCAATTGACTTGACCCTCAACCCTACTGTACCTAATAACCTTGCTCTTATTCACATTCACATTTATTTATTTATTTATTTATTTTGCTTTGTCGCTGTCTCCCGCGTTTGCGAGGTAGCACAAGGAAACAGACGAAAGAAATGGCCCAACCCACCCCCATACACTTGTATATACATACACGTCCACACACGCAAATATACATACCTATACATCTCAATGTACACATATATATACACACACAGACATATACATATATACACATGTACATAATTCATACTGTCTGCCTTTATTTATTTATTCAGAAAAGAAAAGAGAATGTTGGGGTGAAGAGAGTGGTGAGAGTAAGTAAGCTTGGAAAGGAGACTTGTATGAGGAAGTAACAGGAGAGACTGAGTGCAGAGGTGAGAGCAAATGACGTAAGGGGGGGTGGGAGAGAAACGGGATGTATTTAGGGAAGCAGTGATGGCTTGCGCAAAAGATGCATGTGCCATGAGAAGCATGGGAGGTGGGCAGATTACAAAAGGTAGTGAGTGGTGGAATGAAGAAGTAAGATTGTTAGTGAAAGAGAAGAGGCATTTGGACGATTTTTGCAGGGAAGTAGTATGAATGACTAGATGCATAAAAGCAAGAGGCAGGAGGTCAAGAGAAAGGTGCAAATGAGAGTTGGTATAAGATAGTATCATTAAATTTTGGGGAAAATAAAAAGATGTTTTGGATGGAGGTAAATAAAGTGCGTAAGACGGGAGAACAAATGGGAACATTGGAGAAGGGGGCTAATGGGGAGGTAATAACAAATAGTGGTGAAGTGAGAAGGAGATGGAGTGAGTATTTTGAAGGTTTGTTAAATGTGTCTGATAACAGAGTGGTAGATATAGGGTGCTTTGGTCGAGGTGGTGTGCGAAAAGATAGGGGTCAGGGAGAATGGTTTGGTAAACAGAGTAGAGGTAGTGAAAGCTTTGCGGAAGATGAAAGCTGGCAAGGTGGCAGGTTTGGATGGTATTGCAATGGAATTCATCACAAAAGGGGGTGACTGTGTTGTTGACTGGTTGGTGAGGATATTCAGTGTATGTATGGCTCATGGTGAAATGCTTGAGGATTGGCTGAATCCATGCATAGTGCCACTGCACAAAGGCAAAGGGGATAAAAGTGAGTGTTCAAATTACAGAGGCATAAGTTTGTTGAGTATTCCTGGGAAAATATATGGGAAGGTATTGATTGAGAGGGTCAAGACATGTACAGAGCATCAGACTGGGGAAGAGCAGTGTGATTTCAGAAGTGGTAGAGAATGTGTGGATCAGGTGTTTGCTTTGAAGAATGTATGTGAGAAATACTTAGAAAAACAAATGGATTCGTATGTAGCATTTATGGATCTGGAGAAGGCATATGATAGAGCTGATAGACATGCTTTGTGTAAGGTATTAAGAGTATATGGTGAGGGAGGTGAGTTACTAGATGTACTGAAAAGTTTTTATCGAGGATGTAAGGCATGTGTACGAGTAGGAAGAGGGGAAAGTGATTGGTTCCCAGTAAAAATTGGATTGCAGCAGGGATGCATGATGTCTCCATGGTCGTTTAATCTGTTTATGAATGGGGTTGTTAGGGAGGTGAATGCAAGAGTTTTGGAGAGAGGGGCAAGTATGTGGTCTGTTATGGATGAGAAGGCTTGGGAAGTAAGTCAGTTGTTGTTCGCTGATGATACAGCGCTGGTGGCTGATTTGGGTAAGAAACTGCAGAAGCTGATGACTGAGTTTGGTAAAGTGTGTCAAAGAAGAAAGCTGAGAGTAAATGTGAATAAGAGCAAGGTTATTAGGTTCAGTAGGGTTGAGGGACAAGTCAATTGGGAGGTAAGTCTGAATGGAGAAAAACTGGAAGAAGTGAAGTGTTTTAGATATCTGGAAGTGGATTTAGCAGTGGATGGAACCCTGGAAGCAGAAGTGAGTCACAGGGTGGGGGAGGAGTGAAGGCTCTGAGAGTGTTGAAGAATGTGTGGAAGGCGAAAACGTTATCTCGGAGAGCAAAAATGGGTATGTTTAAAGGAATAGTGGTTCCAACAATGTTATATGGTTGCGAGACGTGGGCCATAGATAAGGTTATGCGGAGGAGGGTGGATGTGTTGGAAATTAGATGTTTGAGGACAATATGTGGTGTGAGGTGGTTTGATTAAGTAATGAAAGGGTATGAGAGATGTGTGGTAACAAAGAGAGTGTGGTTGAGAGAGCAGTAAAGGGTATATTGAAATGGTTTGGTCACATGGAGAGAATGAGTGAGGAAAGATTGACAGAGAGGATATATGTGTCAGAGGTGGAGGGAAGGGGGAGAAGTGGGAGACCAAACTGGAGGTGGAAGGATGGAGTGAAAAAGATTTTGAGCGATCAGGGCCTGAACATGCAGAAGGGTGAAAGGCGTGCAAGGAACAGAGTGAATTGGAATGACATGGTATACCGGGGTCAATGTGCTGTCATTGGATTGAAGCAGGGAATATGAAGCGTCTGGGGTAAACCAAGGAAAGTTTTGTGGGGCCTAGGTGTGGAAAGGGAGCTGTGGTTTTGGTTCATTACATCATTTTTTCACTTCATACATATTTGCCATTTCCCATGTTAGCGAGGTAGCGTTAAGAATGGAAGACTAAGTCTTAGAGGGAATATCCTCACTTGGCCCCCTTCTTTTGGAAATCAAAAATGGGAGGGGAGGATTTCCAGCTCCCCACTCCCTCCCCTTTTAGCCACCTTTTACAACATGCAGGGAATACATGGGAAGTATTCTTTCTCCCCTATCCCCAGAGATATATATATATGTTAGAAGTCATGGGAAAAGGAGAAGGGAGAAACCAAATTAAAGATGGAGTGAAACATTTTTTGAGTGCTTGGAGCCTAAGGATGCAGGAAGATGAAATGCATGCATGGGATAAAGTGAACTTAAATGATGTGGTATACAGGGGGGGATGTGCTATCAATGGACTGAACCACAGCACATGATGCAGCCAGGTAAAGCCATAGACAGCAGGGTTTGTGGAACCTGTTTATGCATAGGAGCTATGGTTTCAATGCATACACATGACAGCTAGAGAATGAATGTTCTTTGTGCTACCTCATGAATGTGAGAAATGGTAAAAAGCTTGAAAGAAAGAGTAAGTATAATTTCAGCCATATATCATAATGAGGCAATTCTTTGTCTGTTCATAGCATTACCTCTTTAGCATGGTATGAAAAAAATGCACTAAAAAAATTCTATAATCTTTTCAAGAAGTCAGTTAATATATATGCAACTACTCTATTTCATTACAGTAATATGAACCAATTCTAAAACTGAAATGAGGCTTAACCCAGTAATATTATAGAGATGGTTGGGAGGCAAAAAGACCAATCAGAGCCTAAGAGAACGTTTCAAAACATTACTAGAATGCATTAAGTGCTTAGTACTAGCTTAAATGAGTAAAGGTTTTCTACTTCACTGTAAGATGTTTAAAGTCATATTTGTGCAATGCTGCATTCATAGCTTTGTTTCTTAGTATTTAAACTAAAATACACATGCATTCAGGTGACAACATAGAAATATCACAAAGTCTTTTGAAACACAAGAAAACTATGACATACCATGTAATCTTAACAAAAATATTAAAAACTAATAATGCTAATAATATATTCTCTAAAAGGACATTAATGCTCTATAAAAGCCAAAGGAGGGTTCAGGTCTCCTCATACCTCCTTATCTACTGTCCAAGTACTATGCCCCATAAGTGCTCCGGAATGACATCATGCATATCATAATAACATTTGGTACTTTAGAGATATTTTCACGATACTCTTTTTTAGTGTCAATGCCACAGAAAAGCATAAAAGAGCTCATGTTGTTAGTTTCAAGTGAGGTGAGATTAAATTTTATCACAAGGGTAGTTAGCAATGACCCAGCTGAGCAAGTTGTGGGTACATAACATGGCAACTCTATCAGCAGAAGTGTTACCTCTAGTTTTCCTCTCATCCCATTTTGATAATTGCAAAAGGGAAAAAAGGAGTAAAACAGACCTGAGACTGATATGGTAAAATTTCCATGCAATTGATTGGAAGATCACATAAATGGGGTCTTCCTTATAGGCTTTTAAGTGAAAATTATTGTTCCTCTCATAAAACTCATCAAACAAAAATTCTACCTACTTCTTGATTACTTCAACATTCAAGTTTGTAGCATGCTTTAGTTACTCTAACTTTTTTAATTGAAGTATAACATGGACAAAAATTGGTGTTGGGCATACAAAACCTCCAGGAATTTCTAATAAAAATAATATCAATAAAGGATAACATCAATTTACACATCTCTCTCCACTTCTGCCTTGTTCTCAGACCACTTCAACACTTATAAAGAAGATTGCATATCAATTTCAGATGATACATATATCTATCATTTTGTATTTCCATCTAATACCTTCATCATATTTGCAGGCTTTCCTATGCATTTGAAATACCAACTTATTGACTTTAGCAAGATGAATACTCAGCAACTACTAAAACCGCATAATTCCAAAATCCATATCAGCATTCATCTTGACATATGGCTGCTATTATTTGGCCACTTAAACACAGTTATAAAATGAAGTCATTACAAAAGCTGTCTTGGACCTGCTTAAGTTTATCAACACTGAGTCTTCATGTCAGCTGACAGTGGCTTGATCTCACAAACTTTCCAATACATTGCACACAGTCAAGCTAGTAAATCAGAAAAATACAGTATTCCTTAACATTCTTAACAAAAAAATAGTTTGTATTATCTCTCCCCATCATCTTATAGATGGTGACAATAACACACCCCCTTTCAGTTGTACTAATATAAAAGATTCCTATAATTAAACTGGTTTACTTGTGGACAGGACATACCTGGATGACAGCTAACATATATGTCACTAATTGAATAAAATTTTGGGAGGGGCTAATATCCTTACGATTAATTCATCTTTTCGTCAAGGACATGCCTGACTAGCCAATAGCAACAGTTTGCTTGGGAATTGTGGGTACTCATTAACGTTCTTCTGCTTTACACTGCATGGTAAGGCTGCCTTGACTGATATTTCAAGTTCTGATGGGTGCTATAATGACAGTTCATAGAACTGATGGAAAATAATATACATAACCATACTTGGCACAAAGAATTAAAATAATCAAGACACAATGTTCACAAGAGAACACTAATGAGGCAACAATAAAACTGTCAACAGCAGAAACTTTTTCACCATCTTGAAATTCCATGATGTACTAGAAAACTTCTTAATGACTAGAACATGGAGTAAATAAGTAATTTGGGACAAAATCAACGGTTAACACTAATGGGTTTACATTTTGAATAGGTCAATGGTAAAAGAGAAATTATGTACTTGATGGCACTGTATTACAAATCATTCAGGGTAAAAATGACTCTTTTCAAAAGCAACAAACTTATACAATGAGATAGATGTGTTCAGGATAATCATGACAAAATTTATTCATTGAAAGAGAACAGCTTTAACTGGACATTACTCCTTACCTAATTTCACTGCTAACCCATAGCTGTTAATTTCATCAAAAATGAACTATACATTTAATCACAAAACCATAGTTACTTTAATAACACACTCCTTGCACCAAACAAACAAAAACTGCTTTGAGAGAATAATAATAGGTTAAATAAGGAGCCACCAATTCAGAATACATCAAGACATTAAGGATGAAATTAAGTTAAGCTAAATTCTTTAAATAATACAACCAAAAATAAGTATAGAGCAAAGTAACATGCTAACTCAAATCTGTACAATATTAGAAATAATAAAAGGAATATTTCTTGTACAGAACAAAATAACTTACCCTTCTACATCAGTGCAATAACACAAAGTAACATGCTAACTCAAATCCATACGATAATGAAAATGACAAAAGGAATGTTTCTTACAGCCCCAAGTTTTTTGTTACTGACCTATGGTCTTCAATCCATTCTCATATATACAGGTGGAGCTTCACAGCTCATCATTTAACCACAAAGTCTTAAATATTTCTGCACTCAACTTTAGCTTCCACCATAAAAAGAATATTAAAAGACATTCAAACTAAATAGAACATGTTGCAAAAATGTTCACAATTCAAGTAAGCCAAACAACTGGGCATATCAACTGTTACTCTCTTGCTCTGATATCTATGCATCAAAAACCTAGTAAGAGATCTCACAAGCCATTTCTAAGTCATGAATAAAACCAATACAATAGACTGAAATCAATTCTACATCTATGATCAAGCTAAAGGAAAAGAGTACCTGAGAAAGAATAGTGAAAATGAAAAAGCATTGCTACAAGAGTGAATATGAAAAAATTTGTGCAACAGTTGAGGCCAATACTAGTTATCATTGCACTGCATACATTCTGTTTGTGAGAAACAAAATAAAAAAACACTTACACAAAAGTGAATATGAAAAAATTTGTGCAACAGTTAAGGCAATACTATTATTGCACTACATATATTATGTTTGTGAGAAATAAAATAAAAAACACTTACAATTTTCTCTAACATAACTACAACAGTGATTATGAAAACTCATTTTGCATAATGATATAAATCCAGTTATTACTTGAAATGACAAATGGCAATTTGTCTACAAATTTATGTACTGCTGCAGCTACACAAACTAATATGAAGTTCTTAGTCATATAAATCTGTTCTCACTGTTAACATAATCTGCTTGCAAATGGTTACACCAAGCCTTAAAGGTCAATTTCAATGAAGCTGTATCACTATAATCAGATGGAAAAGAAAACAGTGTCAATGAGAACTTTCTTGCCTAAAAAAAAGTCCTCCTAACCCTCCTCTCAAAACGAGCATAGCCTCAAAGGTGCAAGAGTCCCATATAAGTTCCTAGAGTTACTAAACAGTAACAATAAAACTTGGCTTTTATAAGAGAATCTGGATATTTAGACAGAGTTAGTATTAACTATTGTGAGAAATGAATATGACTTTAGTCACTTTTATTTTCTGTAAATATAATTTCCTTTTGTTACACTGTTAGGGTTAAACTGATGGTACAAAACAATCAGTTGATTTTATCAAAAACAACATACTTGTTTGTAATAATTTTTTCCCTATAAAAAATTTCAAATAAACAAATCTTGTTTTCTGGAAACTATTCTTATATCCTCCAATAACTAATTTTGATATAATTCTGATATTATTTCCATAGTACCGACAATGTTAAGCCAATATGGTTCTCCCATTCTTTCAGTAGATAATTCTGAAACATTTAATTTTTTCTGATGTTGAAGGCTCCGGCCATAAACAAAAATCCACATCAAGGCTGGGCCTTAATTGAAATATAAAGAGAATTCTGAAATGAAAAAGGAAAAGGCAAGGGAAAGTTTTTACAAATTTTGAAGGATGTGAAAGACCTGTCTTTTGAAATGGGCCAGGTAATAGTTATTACGAAAGATATGAGAAGGTAGAGAGTCCCATTCCTTCAACATATAGGAAAAGAAGCCAATGGCCACACAATAATCATGTGATGCAGCAGCTTGCTGAGTATTGCATGGTCTAGCTATGGGTGAAGGAATGCAAGCAGCCAACTCTCAGGAGCAAAATCTAAAGTAATACCTAGAGAAGAGGGAAAGTGAACCAACATTGCAGCACAGGGCAAGGGGGTCAAGTTTGGAAGTTAGCCTAGGGCAGTTTATAAGTCAGACCACTTTTGACTCATCTCTTTCAAGTAAGTATATAGAGACAGAATCACCTCAAATGAGAAAGCAGTACTCCATAAAGGGACAAATAAATCCCTTGTATAAACAGAGCAACTGTTCAGAAGAGAAGTTTCAACATCTGAACAGGACACCCAGTTTCTTAGAGGCAGACTTAGCTATTCCTGTAATTTGGGGTTTCCATGAAAGAGTGGATGTTACAGTAATACCAAGTATGTTCGTTGAGTCAAGAGGTGGAATTACAAATCTGTCAAAGGAGATACAAAAATTGTGAGGAGTTTTTGATTGAGAGATGGGTAGATATTGGGTCTTGGAGGCATTAAACTTAACAAGATTTTGTGTACCCCATTGAGATATCCTGTTCAAGTCTGAGTTTATGTAAGAAGCAGAGTCAAGATGAGATACATATCAAATGAGAGAAGAGGGAGCAGAATTGAAGGATATGGATGAATGCAGTGTTGAGTCAACAGCACATGAGCACATAGGCTAATTTGTGGAGGAGAGGAAATCACTGAAAAAAGGAGAAAAATTGTAAAGGACAGGACAGAACCTTAAGGGACACCACTCTTGATGGAGAAAAGGGGGGAGGCTGATCCATCAACAACCACAGAGGTAGATCGGCCGGAGAGGAAGCTAGATATGGAGGAATAAAGTGAGGAAGGAAAGCCAAAAGAGGGGACTTAGATATGACACCCAGTCAAAAGCCTTATATATGCCAAGGGCAACTACACATGACTCCCCAAAATCTTTCAGGGATGATAATCAAAGTGTTGTTTATCTATATAATTACAGTCTCTCTATGGCATTTCAGTAAGCTCCAAAACCAAACATTCCCAAAAGGTGCTTTAGTTGACAATGAGACACCTTGGATTGGGAGTGAACTGTTGATTAATCCATAATCATTGAGGAAGTCTGGGACTAAGGCCTCAAGGGAAAATAGTTTTTACAAATAGAGACACTATCAACCTTGCAAAACACGGTATGGTTATACTCAATCCAAGGGGCATCACTTTGAGCAGCTGAATTTGGTTTCTTATCTTGAAAACAAAAAAAATTCATATTCTGGGGTGAAAGGGAATGTGACAGTGAAAGTCCCTAAGTCCAAACTGATTGTTTAATCATTTACCATTTGGACTGTCATCTGTTCATTAAAGTGGTTATCTTAACTTTCTGTTATGATGCAGGTATTTACCAAGGACATATTCAAAACCATCCTCTCTGTTTTTTTTTTTTATAACTAGAAAGGTGCTGATTATAAAGCAGGCCTCTTACAGGTCCTATGTTACCTTACCTGCCTATATACCTTTAAAGGTTGAGTCTGGCACTGTCCCAAAATTCTCTTTGAAAGAGGAGTTGAAACCTTTCAATCCAACTCAGACTTTTTCTTAACAAAGATACACCCAACTTTCCAAAAATCTTTAAAGTTCTGAAGCTGACCCTTGACTCAGGAGCTATTTTTACAGCAATCTATCAGAGAGTTTCATTCATGGCTATGAAAGGGCTGTCTCAAATGGACATCTCTGCCTCTGAAAAGGAGAGACTTAGGACAAGTACTCCTTTTCATAGGAAAAAAGAGTTAACAACTGAGGCTAAGAAACACTGTTCTAATTATGGTAACTTGTCTAGAAAACTTTCTGAATAGCCTCATGTGGAAAAACAATAATTCATAGAGAAGTGAAGAATGAAGTAGTTCTAACTGCTTTCCTTTAGAGAGATGTAGCCTGTTTTTTACATTCTTGTCTCATTACTGAAAAATGAAAAAAAGGTTTCGCTGCAAGAACAGGTAAGTGCTCAAAGAACAGGTCTTTGACTCTCCCAGTAAGGAATAGCTTAAAAGAATGCTCCTTATAAATGGAAAGGTATGAGGAAGAATAGAATTATCAGCAGGGACAAGTTAGCTTTCATGAACATTAAAAAATGTAAAAGGAATTCAAACAACAAACTGAATGCATAACTCCAATTCCCACCCAATATGGCCAGCTTTGGGGAAAGCTAATGAAGTTTATACTACAAAAAGCCCATCTTTTCTTTCTCTATAGGCCATTCTGAAATTCTATCACACCTTAGCCAAATAGCCAAAAGGATAGATACTTAACCATGGTGAGATGGACAAAATTGAAATAAAAAGGAGGCTGGAGAATAAAGTCCCCAAGCATTTGAGATCCACAAAAGTCTGTAGCAGGTTGATACCAATAACCAAGGAATAATGACATCACTGCTGGGTGGAGGTTGCTGATTGGTCAGTGTGTAGATCCATACCAAGCCAAAGGTGTCAAAATCAAGTACACAGTTAGGTAAGGTTAAGAAGCATTTAATCACCAAAATCATGGGGTTTAGGGGTTTCTAGCTCCTGAGGATCCTAAAAATTTTCTCAAGGCTGATGAGATGAACCAATCTTGGAAAAAAAATGAGATCATCTATTTCATGTGTGGCGGAGTGGCGGCAGGAATGGATGAAGGCAGCACATATGAATATGTGCATGTGTATATATGTATATGTCTGTGCATGTATATGTATGTATACGTTGAAATGTTGAAATGTGCATGTGTGGGCGTCTACGTATATACGTGTGTATGTGGGTGGGTTGGGCCATTCTTTCATCTGTTTTCTTGCGCAACCTCACTAACGCGGGAGACAACGACAAAGTGTAATAAAAAAAAATATATTATTGGGAGGCATTACCTTAGATTTACAGTTAAGAAATGTAGAATGAATGATTTTACAAACTTCTCTGGCCACTAGAGGATATATGAGTCAGAGGTGGGGGGAACGAGAAGTGGGAGACCAAATTGGAGGTGGAAGAATGGAGTGAAAAAGATTTTGAGCGATCGGGGCCTGACCATACAGGAGGGTGAAAGGTGTGCAAGGAATAGAATGAATTGGAACAATGTGGTATACCAGGGTCGACGTGCTGTCAATGGATTGAACCAGGACATGTGAAGTGTCTGGGGTAAACCATGGAGAGTTCTGTGGGGCCTGGATGTGGAAAGGGAGCTGTGGTTTCGGTGCATTACACATAACAGCTAGAGTCTGAATGTGGACAAATGTGGCCTTTGTTGTCCTTCCAGTGCTACCCTGCACGCACGCAAGGGGAGGGGGGTGTCATTTCATGTGTGGTGGGGTGGCGGCGGGAATGGATGAAGGCAGCATGTCTGAATATGTGCATGTGTATATATGCATATGTCTGTATGTATATGTATGTACATGTTGAAATGTATAGGTATGTATATGTGCATGTGTGGGAGTTTATGTATATACATGTGTATGTGGGTGGGTTGGGCCATTCTTTCATCTGTTTCCTTGCACTACCTCGCTGAAGTGGGAGACAGTGACAAAGCATAATAAAAATAAAATAATAATAATAATTATTTATATATATTTATCTATTTTGCTTTGTCGCTGTCTCCCGCATTTGCGAGGTAGCGCAAGGAAACAGACGAAAGAAATGGCCCAACCCACCCCCATACACATGTATATACATACACGTCCACACATGCAAATATACATACCTATACATCTCAATGTACACATATATATACACACACAGACATATACATACATACACATGTGCATAATTCATACTGTCTGCCTTTATTTATTCCCATCGCCACCTCGCCACACATGGAATAACATCCCCCTCCCCCCTCATGTATGTGAGGTAGCGCTAGGAAAAGACAACAAAGGCACCATTCCTTCACACTCAGTCCCCAGCTGCCACATAATAATGCCCGAAACCACAGCTCTCCCTCCACATCCAGGCCCCACACAACTTTCCATGGTTTACCCCAGACGCTTGACATGCCCTGATTCAATCCATTGACAGCACATCGACCCCGGTATACCACATCGATCCAATTCACTCTATTCCTTGCCCTCCTTTCACCCTCCTGCATGTTCAAGCTCCAATCACTCAAAATCTTTTTCACTCCATCTTTCCACCTCCAATCTGGTCTCCCTCTTCTCGTTCCCTCCACCTCCGACACATATACCCTCTTGGTCAATCTTTCCTCACTCATTCTCTCCATGTGACCAAACCATTTCAAAACACCCTCTTCTGCTCTCTCAACCAGACTCTTTTTATTTCCCCACATCTCTCTTACCCTTACATTACTTACTCAATCAAACCACCTCACACCACATATTGTCCTCAAACGTCTCATTTCCAGCACATCCACCCTCCTGCACACAACTCTATCCATAGCCCACGCCTCGCAACCATACAACATTGTTGGAACCACTATTCCTTCAAACATACCCACTTTTGCTTTCCGAGATAATGCTCTCGACTTCCACGCATTCTTCAAGGCTCCCAGAATTTTCACCCCCTCCCCCACCCTATGATTCACTTCCGCTTGCATGGTTCCATCCACTGCCAGATCCACTCCCAGATATCTAAAACACTTTACTTCCTCCAGTTTTTCTTCATTCAAACTTACCTCCCAACTGACTTGACCCTCAACCCTACTGTACCTAATACCTTGCTCTTATTCACATTTACTCTTAACTTTCTCCTTTCACACACTTTACCAAACTCAGTCACCAGCTTCTGCAGTTTCTCACATGATTCAGCCACCAGCGCTGTATCATCAGCGAACAACAACTGACTCACTTTCCAAGCTCTCTCATCCCCAACAGACTGCATACTTGCCCCAAAACTCTTGCATTCACCTCCCTAACAACCCCATCCATAAACAAATTAAACAACCATGGAGACATCACACACCCCTGCCGCAAGCCTACATTCACTGAGAACCAACCACTTTCCTCTCTTCCTACACGTACACATGCCTTACATCCTCGATAAAAACTTTTCACTGCTTCTAACAACTTGCCTCCCACACCATACATTCTTAGTACCTTCCACAGAGAATCTCTATCAACTCTATCATATGCCTTCTCCAGATCCATAAATGCTACATGCAAATCCATTTGCTTTTCTAAGTATTTCTCACATACATTCTTCAAAGCAAACACCTGATACACACATCCTCTACCACTTCTGAAACCACACTGCTCTTCCCCAATCTGATGCTCTGTACATGCCTTCACCCTCTCAATCAATACCTTCCCGTGTAATTTACCAGGAATACTCAACAAACTTATACCTCTATAATTTGAGCACTCACTCTTATCCCCTTTGCATCTGTACGATGGCACTATGCAAGCATTCCGCCAATCCTCAGGGACCTCACCATGAATCATACATACATTAAATAACCTTACCAACCAGTCAACAATACAGTCAGCCCCTTTTTTAATAAATTCCACTGCAATACCATCCAAACCTGCTGCCTTGCCAGCTTTCATCTTCCGCAAAGCTTTTACTACCCCATAATCATAATAATGATAATAATAATAATAATAATAATCCCTGGGGATAGGAAAGGAGGAGCTAGTGCCCTTCTTATATTACGGTACTTTCTATATGAAGGGACAAGGAAGCCAAGTGAAGATTTTACCTAAACTGTTATAGCTACCACCTCGCTCACAGAGGAAACAGTGAACAAGTATGGCATGAAAACAAAATAATAATGACAATAATGGTATCAATAGTAATGATAATAATGATTACTCTTGGGTATAGGGAAGACAGAACACTACTCACATATCTCCTGTGTATTGTAGAAGGAAACTATGAAGGGCAAGAGCAGGGGTCTGGATATTCTCCCCATCTGTATAAAAATTTTATAAGTAGAAATAGAAGGAACAAAATAAAAATTTTCCATGGACACATAGTTCCTCATGCTACCTTGTTAGAATATAAAAGGCAAGCATGTAAAAATAGATAATCAAAATAATGATATAATTTGCAATGCCCACACACCCAAATTATAGTCAAGAAACAGCCTTCAGAACAATACACAAGAAAACTGGTTTAACAACTTCTTAACTACACTCATAGTCAATCTACAGCAAACCCTAGATGTAATACATTTCTCAGATTAAACAGAAGGTAGTTCATGAGAATTACAGCAAATGAGCAAAGGTGCAGTATATTTACAGATGCAATGCATACAAACACTTCAAATAACAATTAAAGTGCATTAAACTCTTTTGAAATATAATGAAAACAAGCCTTCTTATCTGTGTGCACTTAACCACCATGTATCTAGGTTCTGATCAATCTTATATGAATTTGTCATTTTTAACATAAGGAACACAATGTAATACAAGACTATATAAGCTGTTATGAGTTCTGCATTCACAGGCTGTAACTGGCATAACGATACATGTTCTAGTAATGCTGATTCATGATTATGCCTTTTACTGCAATCAATATATCTTATACAGAATTAGCTAGCACAAAAAGTTTTCAGAGCAAATTCTTTATTGGGGGAATGGTAAAAGATACACACAAGGCAAGACACTGAAACCTTAAATGTCATGGTCACGACCTTAAAGAAGACTGGGAAACCCTTGTTTTACTGAAAATAAAGAAATATCCTTCATTCTCAGTGACAGTAGGAAAATGCAATAAGTTGGAAATATTAAATATCTGCATATGATACAGTCTTCCAAGTCATATACACAGGTGAACTTAAAGATTATGAAGAATCATGAAAATGTATGCAAAATATCAAGACAATGCAAACTACATGCAAACTTTTATCTTAAAACAAGATATTTTATCTCTGCACTTAAAACTTTTACTGAGAATATTATTTACAAAAGCAGTACATGATTTGTCCATTTACACAGGATGTAAAAAGCCCTATCAAAAAGTGAAGTAGTAAAAAAATTAAGACTGCCACCTGACACACTAGCAGCAAAGTGAACCAATGAAGACAGATGCCTTCTCTATTTATGTCTTTTTATCTCACCTCGTGTAGTAAACACGATAGTAAAGTGTCTTACTCCGCCACAGAGAATAGGAATTATCAAACTTGAGGAGGTACACGCCAGTTCCTGGATAAGTGTGTGAGCCAGCATATACTTCTTCATAGCAATCCCGTCGGTATACTGGGATAATCACAGACTGTGCTGGTCTTTCATTCTCAAGCTTCCTTCCTGCTAGGCGTTCAACATCATCACCCTCACCTGCAATAAATGTAAAATATAAATCAATCACCATCTAATCAAACATGATCTAATCACCAAACAATAATGGAGTAACTGATTTATCTTTCTCAGAATATTGCTATTAAATAATCCATATATAATTAAGCTGGAAGAAGAGTAATATATTAAGTTTAGTTTTCTATATATGCAATCTGAACCATGAAAAGGAATACCTTACCTTCTAAGTCTTCTTCTTCTTCCTCATTCTCACTTTCAGATATGTGGACAGACACTACATTACTGGAGTCTTTAGTCCATTCAAAATATACACCAAAACCTATGTCATAACTGTCTGTTGCAAACTCCCAAAATAAACAAGTGCCATCTTCATGGGTAGGGACTCGTACCTGCACAGAATTTAAGTGGCAAATTACAAACATGGCACTTTTACCAAAAAGTTATTCATATCCACATAAATATTAACATTTCAACAACTTCAGCACACACATGGACACTCATGACATTTCCCATTATTTAGCTAAGTTTCTCAAGCACAATCTATTTCATATATTCCAATCCTAATACATCTTTATACAGTCCTCTCTCCATGTGAACATTTCTTGCACATATAATCTCCCTCAGCCTGTCTTTACACTTTCCTCATGGTTTCCCCAGTGTTTTCTGTACTTCTTAATCAAAACTTTCCTCAAGGTTTCCCCAGTGTATTCTGTACTTCTTAATCAAAGCACTTTCTTGTATCATTATTTCTACATCCAACCCCTCCATGTGAAAGTACTACTCAGATTTCCATCCTTCACTCTACTAACCACTCCTCTCTCCACATTGCTCCAAAGATCCTCAATACTCATTCCGTCAATTATCATTACTTAACAGGAGATTTGAAAATAAATATTTCAAGTCTAAATTCATCAAGTCACTCTGTTATTGTATAATATACCAGTGTTTCACTTTCACATTTTAGTATATGCCATGCATCACATTCCAAAAGAGTCTGCCACACCAATAGGCTTGCAATATTTTTCTTCATTTCTTTCCTAGGATAACTGACTACTTAATTCATTTATCTAGCCTGCTTGAGATTACACTGTAAGTGAAAAGTCAGCTTAGGTGAGGCTGTATCATCGTCATTTGATGAAACAACATACAGTCTTGTCAAAGAACATCTTGCTTCAAAGGTATCCATCCTGTCCCTGCTACTGAGTACAACACAGACTTGGGATGCAGGAACCCCTGGAAAATGGGTCCTAGGTAACAGCAGGACCCTGATAGAGAGGAGTCCCAAGGCAATAAATCTTAGCCTCCAAATCTCCAACCTGAATAACTATGCTTTCTAAATATGTTATCATACAAGCCTTTTCAAACTTTGAATAAACTGACTCTTATTTTCTCCAATCTTCTTGTTAGCATTCACTGTCAACTTTTAAATATTTTTCTAAAGCCATTTACAATATCCTGTGGTTCTTCTGCTGAGATACTCTGTATACACAAGTCAGTCAAAAATGGTCTCTTTGAGTTCTAGATTTCCAATAATGCTTCTCTCCACCTATGACTAGCTAAAACTTGACAAACCCAATAATAAAGGCAATTAGCAACCATGCACAACTAAACTAGGATCATCATTTAACATTAATGAAGATATGACAAGGCAAAATCTGATGTTTCCACATTTCGTTAAATACAAAACTCACAGTGACAGTTTCTCCATGACCAACTTTAATGACAGAGTCACCTCCTTCCCGTCTTATGGACTCTTTGAAATCTTGGATGTCTCGTCTTGTCCACATGGAAGCTGGAGCAATAACTTGCAATGAATCTGAAATGGAAAGAATGGCATGATTTTATTACAAATACCCATATAACTCAAGTGAAAAGCCAAATGGCTACACAAAATTAAAGGTAGATCACAAACAAGTTCTGCTAGTGCAATACCACTTTACTGTAAAAATGATCAACTAAATCATTGCAACATCATACAGATCACTACAATACTTAGTGGCTATTGCTTGACCAGTAAAAAATATCTTCTTCCTCTTACAAGTATTCAGAAAAGTAAAAAGAATCTAATGATTGCTCAGTATTAGTAACAATAATAACCATTTTCCATAAGTACACGAGGGTCATCAATTTTTTCCCTTACTATTTTCCTACTCTCATCTCTTCATCTAATAAATCTACATTGCTTATTAGAATACACAGTCTTGCAGACACAACACAACCATTATGAAAGGTCAATGCTGTGTCAATGGGTGTACTAAAATTGCTTGGAAGACTCAATGACCACAATACAGAATTAAACTTTAGGATTTTGTGACTGAAGAGGAAAACAAAAACCATATTAACTAAAAGACTGTATCAGTTGAAAAAGAAAAGGTGGATGTCAGATGCAACATCAGCCATACTGCATAATTATGACACAGTGACTGCATTATTTACACCCATGCAACTCATTAGAAATAACCCTTTGTTTCACCAAGATCACTTACCATCAACACTACTACATACATTGAAAGTTTATGATGGAAAGTCAGCTGGGCTCAGTCACCCAGCAAGAAACATCAATGCATGGTTCAATAGTTTACTGATGGCTCTCTTCTATACTCACACACTGCAGCACAACTTCATGGTTATCTATATATTTTCAAATTCTATGTTCTCTCTTAATTATTAGCTCCAGTTTCTTCAAGTCATACCAGTTGATAAAACAATGCCAAATGTTTCACTTAATCACTCCATTAAAGTCTACCTGTCAACTTTCTTCAACAAAGAAACCTTTTCCACAGCAGATAATGAACCTTCAACATGCTGTCAGTCAATAGACTAAACCAGGGTATGTGAAGCATACAGGGTAAACTATGGAAAGGTCTTTGGGGCCTGGTCGAAGAGAGGGAGTAATAGTTTCAGTTCATTTCACTTGACAGAGAACGTGAGTGGATGTGGCCTTTCTTCATCTGTTCCTGGTGCTACCTCATCAGTGCAGGCCACATGGCCATCAAGTATGAAAGAAAAGATAATAAATGAAAATTGGTTTCTGAATGATTACAATCCTCTAGGCCACCTGCATATATTCTAGGTTGCATACTTAAGGGCAAATGCCAGCTAATTATACTGATAAAGGGGATGTAAACATAAGAACTGCTAATGTAACGAATGGAGACACTAGCAGCCAGATGGGGGTACACACTGGTGGGAAACTCCAACACACTGCATGGCTAAGCAACCAACCCAAGTGCAGTAGTAAATTTGTTAATTCTTGGGTGGTTTCCTGGATTCATCCATTTTCATAAAAACTACTGGAAAATGGATAGCCAGACCCAGGAGATTCAACTGTATATCTCATTTACAGAGACCTCTCAATTTACGCATATATCATTTACACCATTTTTAGAATAAAGAACATCATTAGACTGGCAGTGTAGTAGCATGGCACTGCCAGTGCCATGCAAGAAGCACACTCTTGTTATATTTGATGAGGATGACCCAAACACAGAATGGATTCCAAAGGTAGCCCAAAGTGTCTTAGCTGCCATCAGGTGCTATACAGAAATCCACCATAAGACAATGAAGGCTACACAGACATCACTAGATTTCTTTCTGAAGAAAAGGACACTCATAAAGAGAACCAGCCATCAACATCTAGTGATGCAATGGCTGAAATCACTTGAACATCACCTCCATCTTCCACAACTACATCATCTGACCCAGATGACCCCCTTCTACAGTAACTCCACCACTCACCTCCTCCTTCTCCATCAGAACCAGCGATAAACTCAGTAACAGCGGTAATTGTAAGAGTTGGAATTTAGTTATTTTCTGCTTACATAAGTAGCATTCATTGAACAGTATGTATATCACAGTATTTCATATTCACTGTTATAATTATACTGTAGTTTTTCACTGGTACAATATCTAGTACTCTCTTATCAATCACAAAACCTCTATTCCTTGGACATCTTTCATTCTCCTGCATGTTCAGGCCCCAATTGGTCAAAATCTTTTTCACTCCATCCTTCCATCTCAATTTGGTCTCCCACTTTTCCTTGTTCCCTCTACCTCAGACACATATCCTCTTTGTCACTCTTTCCTCACTCATTCTTTCCATATGTCCAAACCATTTCAACACACCCTCTTCTGCTCTCTCAACCACAATATTTTAGTTACCACATATCTCTCTTACCTTTCATTACTTAATTGAACAAACCACCTCACACCACATATTGTCCTCAAACATTTCATTTCTCCACTCTCCTCTGTACAATCCTATTTACATACCATGCTGACATACGTCCAACTTACGTCTATTTCAAGATCTGACTAGTCGGTGGGAATGGAACTTGGACATATGTTGGGGAGCATCTGTAATGTGAAATCTTTTTCCAAAATCAATACTTTGTCGCTGTCTCCCGTGTTAGTGAGGTAGCGCAAGGAAACAGATGAAAGAATGGCCCAAACCACCCACATACAAATGTATATACATAAACGCCCACACATGCACATATACATACATATACATACGCAGACATATACATATATACACATGTACATATTCATACATGCTGCCTTCATCCATTCCCACCGCCACCCCAATACACATGAAATGGCACCCCACTCCCACCACGTGCAAGCGAGGTAGTGCTAGGAAAAGACAACAAAGGCCACATTTGTTCACACTCAGTCTCTAGCAGTCATGTGTAATGCACCGAAACCGCAGCTCTCTTTCCAAATCCTGGCCCCAAAGAACTTTCCATGGTTTACCCCAGACACTTCACATGCCCTGGTTCAATTCACTGACAGCACATCAACCCCGGTATACCACATCATTCCAATTCACTCTATTCCTTGCACGCCTTTCACCCTCCTGTATGTTCAGGCCTTGATCGCTCAAAATTTCTTTCACTCCATCCCTTCACCTCCAATTTGGTCTACCACTTCTATTCGTTCCATCCACCTCTGATACAAATATCCTCTTTGTCAATCTTTCCTCACCCATTCTCTCCATGTAACCAAACCATTTCAATACACCCTCTTCTGATCTCTACACAACACTCTTTTTATTACAACACATCTGCCGGCAAGGCAGCAGGTTTGGATGGTATTGCAGTGGAATTTATTAAAAAAGGGGCTGACTGTATCATTGACTGGTTGGTAAGGTTATTTAATGTATGTATGACTCATGGTGAGGTGCCTGAGGATTGGCGGAATGCGTGCATAGTGCCTTTGTACAAAGGCAAAGGGGATAAGAGTGAGTGCTCAAATTACAGAGGTATAAGTTTGTTGAGTATTCCTGGTAAATTATATGGGAGGGTATTGATTGAGAGGGTGAAGGCATGTACAGAGCATCAGATTGGGGAAGAGCAGTGTAGTTTCAGAAGTGGTAGATGATGTGTGGATCAGGTGTTTGCTTTGAAGAATGTATGTGAGAAATACTTAGAAAAGCAAATGGATTTGTATGTAGCATTTATGGATCTGGAGGAGGCATATGATAGAGTTGATAGAGATGCTCTGTGGAGGCATTAAGAATATATGGTGTGGGAGGCAAGTTGTTAGAAGCAGTGAAAAGTTTTTATCGAGGATGTAAGGCATGTGTACGTGTAGGAAGAGAGGAAAGTGATTGGTTCTCAGTGAATGTAGGTTTGCGGCAGGGGTGTGTGATGTCTCCATGGTTGTTTAATTTGTTTATGGATGGGGTTGTTAGGGAGGTGAATGCAAGAGTTTTGGAAAGAGGGGCAAGTATGAAGTCTGTTGGGGATGAGAGAGCTTGGGAAGTGAGTCAGTTGTTGTTCGCTGATGATACAGCGCTGGTGGCTGATTCATGTGAGAAACTGCAGAAGCTGGTGACTGAGTTTGGTAAAGTGTGTGAAAGAAGAAAGTTAAGAGTAAATGTGAATAAGAGCAAGGTAATTAGGTACAGTAGGGTTGAGGGTCAAGTCAATTGGGAGGTAAGTTTGAATGGAGAAAAACTGGAGGAAGTAAAGTGTTTTAGATATCTGGGAGTGGATCTGGCAGCGGATGGAACCATGGAAGCGGAAGTGGATCATAGGGTGGGGGAGGGGGCGAAATGTTGATGAGATGTTTGAGGACAATGTGTGGTGTGAGGTGGTTTGATCGAGTAAGTAACGTAAGGGTAAGAGAGATGTATGGAAATAAAAAGAGCATGGTTGAGAGAGCAGAAGAGGGTGTTTTGAAATGGTTTGGGCACATGGAGAGAATGAGTGAGGAAAGATTGACCAAGAGGATATATGTGTCGGAGGAGGAGGCAACGAGGAGAAGTGGGAGACCAAATTGGAGGTGGAAAGATGGAGTGAAAAAGATTTTGTGTGATCGGGGCCTGAACATGCAGGAGGGTGAAAGGAGGGCAAGGAATAGAGTGAATTGGATCGATGTGGTATACTGGGGTTGACGTGCTGTCAGTGGATTGAATCAGGGCATGTGAAGCATCTGGGTAAACCATGGAAAGCTGTGTAGGTATGTATATTTGCGTGTGTGGACGTATGTATATACATGTGTATGGGGGTGGGTTGGGCCATTTCTTTCGTCTGTTTCCTTGCGCTACCTCGCAAACGCGGGAGACAGCGACAAAGCAAAAAAAAAAAAAAAAACATCTCTCTTACCCTTTCAGTACTTACTCGATCAAACCCATTCACACCACATATTGTCCTCAAGCATCTCATTTCCAACATATCCACCCTCCTCAGCACAATCCTATGCCTCGCAACCATATAACATTTTTGGAACCACTATTCCTTCAAATGTACCCATTTTTGCTCTCCGAGATAACATTCTCGCCTTCCACACATTCTTCAACGCTCCCAGAACCTTCGCCCCCTCCCCACCCTGTGATTCACTTCCACTTCCATGGTTCCATCCGCTGTTAAATCCACTCCCAGATATCTAAAACACTTCACTTCCTCCAGTTTTTCTCCATTCAAACTTACCTCCCAATTCACTTGTCCCTCAACCCTACTGAACCCAATAACCTTGCTCTTATTCACATTTACTCTCAGCTTTCTTCTTTGACACACTTTACCAAACTCTGCAGTTTACCAACTTCAGTTTCTCACCCAAATCAGCCACCAGCACTGTATCATCAGCAAACAACAACTGGCTCACTTCCCAAGCCCTCTCATTCACAACAGACTGCATACTTACCCCTTTTTCCAAAACTCTTGCATTCATCTACCTAACAACCCCATCAATAAACAAATTAAACAACCATGGAGACATCATGCATCCCTGCTGCAAGCCAATTTTTACTGGGAACCAATCACTTTCCTCTCTTCCTACTCGTACACATGCCTTGCATCCTCGATAAAACTTTTCACTGCTTCTAGCAGCTTACCTCCCACACCATATACTCTTAATACCTTCCACAGAGCATCTCTATCAACTCTATCATATGCCTTCTCCAGATCCATATGCTACATACAAATCCATCTGTTTTTCTATTTCTCACATACAGTCTTCAAAGCAAACACCTGATCCACACATCCTCTACCACTTCTGAAACCACATTGCTCTTCCCCAATCTGATGCTCTGTACATGCCTTCACCCTCTCAATCAATACCCTCCCATATAATTTCCCAGGAATACTCAATGAACTTATACCTCTGTAATCTGAACACTCACCTTTATCCCCTTTGCCTTTGTACAATGGCACTATGCATGCATTCTGCCAATCTTCAGGCACTTCACCATGAACCATACATACAATGAATATCCTCACCTCCCTTTCTTAATAAATTCCACAACAATACCTTCCAAACCTGCCACCTTGCTGGCTTCCATCTTCCGCAAAGCTTTCACTACCTCCTCTCTGTTTACTAAATCATTCTCCCTGACCCTCTCAAATTCACATGCCACTTCAACCAAAACACCCTATATCTGCCACTCTGTCATCAAACACATTCAACAAACTTTCAAAATACTCACTCCATCTCCCTCTCACTTTACCACTTCGTGCTATCACCTCCCCAATTGCCCCTTCACCGATGTTCCCATTTGTTCTCGTCTCACGCACTTTATTTACCTCCTTCCAAAACATCCTTTTATTCCCCCTAAAATTTAATGATACTCTCTCACCCCAATTCTCATTTGTTCTCTTTTTCACCTCTTGACCTCTCACCCCAATTCTCATTTGTTCTCTTTTTCACCTCTTGACCTTTCTCTTGACCTCTTGCTTCTTTCTTTTATACATCTCTCCCAGCCATTTGCACTATCTCCCTGCAAACATCGTCCAAATGCCTCTCTCTCTTCTCTTTCACTAACAATGTTACTTCTTCATCCCACTACTCACTACCCTTTCTAATCTGCTCACCTCCCACATTTCTCATGCCACAAGCATCTTTTGCACAAGCCATCACTGCTCCCCTAAATACATCCCATTCCTCCCCCACTCCCATTATGTCATTTGCTCTCACCTTTTTCCATTATGTCCTTTGCTCTCACCTTTTTCCATTCTGTGCTCAGTCTCTCCTGGTACTTCAACACACAAGTCTCCTTTCCAAGCTCACTTACTCTCACCACTCTTTTCACCCTAACATTCTCTCTTCTTTTCTGAAAACCTCTACATATCTTCACCTTTACCTCCACAAGATGATGATCAGACATCCCTCCGTTGCCCCTCTCAGCACATTAACATCCAAAAGTCTCTCTTTCACGCGCCTATCAATTAACATGTAATCCAATAACGCTCTCTGACCATCTCTCCTACTTACGTATGTTTTAGTTTTCGTACAATTCGCCATTTCCCGCACCAGCGAGGTAGCGTTAAGAACAGAGGACAGCCTTTGAGGGAAATCCTCACTTGGCACCATTCTCTGTTCTTTCTTCTGGAAAATTAAAAACGGGAAGGTTCTCCCCTATCCCCAAGGATAAGGGAGACGTATGTATACTTATGTATATCTCTTTCTAAACCAGGTATTCCCGATCACCAGTCCTTTTTCAGCACACAAATCTACAAGCTTTACTACATATGACTACAAATTTCTCAGTACTTCTAAATATCTTTCATCCCAAACAACATAAAAAATAACAAACTCCTAATATATCCCCCCTTTCTTTCTTAATTTTGACCATGTCTTTTATATCCCGATATATGTTGTGCATAAACTCTTCTGCTCTTCAGACTTAGATCCAGACAGCCATATCCTTTCATATAATCCCTTAAATCATCACTCTGCACCATTTTTGTCTGAATTCTTGCTGCGACTGCTGTAAATAATAATACCAGTGCTATCATAACATTCTTACAATTTCACATCGAAATAATATCTTTCATCTCTGCCCTTAATAAATATGGCATGAAAGCACTTGCTGTAAATGCTTATCTCTTATATGTCAAGTAAAAGGCAATTGTTTAAACTGAGTGACTGCTTTACTATAATTATATTTTGACAAATTCTTTAAAATCTGCTGATATATTCTAATATCTAAATGTATGAGTTCATGATCACATTATCTGGAGAATACTAGTATTTTGCAAGTATCTTTAAATACACTATATGGTTTACAAGACATAAACATAAAACAATTTTCAGGAATCTAACTAAAAGATAAAACCTGTCACACTAAAGGTGGTGTTGAAACATTTATCATATCTACGAGTCATGTTCTCTTACTCTGATTCTAATTTACCTTCTTCCTCCGTGTCCTCAGCACCATCAGACTCATGACCATTTTCTGCAGGGACAGGGCTCTCCTCACCTCTGTCTGACAGGCTCTCTTGACCCACCTGAAGATGAGATACTTTTATGTTTACATATGTCATCCTTGCATTTCTAATCTTTACAATTTTCTATCATACAGGAGTGATAAAGCACTGGGCTAAGTTAACTCTTAACCCTTACAGTGAAATCTAATACTGTTATCCTTTCCTATCTTCATAATATCTGGACATTCTCTCAGATAAACAGAAGGGAATCCCAAACTGAAACCTCTGATATGTCAAAAGCCTTTATCATGCTTTGGCACTGAGGTCTGATTAAGCTTCCCATTTCAGGCTTTCCTCTTTTGCTCTAGTTTCTCAAATCTAGCTTCCTTTCTGGCCAATCCATCTTCAAAACTACTATTAAATCAATCTATCCCTCTTTCATCAACGAAACTGGAGTACCTTAGGGATCTGTTTTGATTCCTATGCTCTCCTTCCCTTTTCTCAATGATTTCCCTTTAACAGATAACCAAGTGCAATTGTATGCTGACAACTCAACACTGTATTACTCCACTTCCTTCAAATGTGCTCCAAGATCTCTCAATCTCTTGTAACAGTTACTTCAATGAATATATATTTGGACAAGATTTCCTACTGGGACGAATGTAACCGAAGTCAGTTTATTTTTATTCATTTATTTTGCTTTGTCGCTGTCTCCCGCATTAGCGAGGTAGCACAAGGAAACAGACGAAAGAATGGCCCAACCCACCCCCATACACACATGTATATACATACACGTCCACACACGCAAATATACATACCTATACACCTCAATGTACACATATATATACACACACAGACATATACATATATACACATGTACATAATTCATACTGTCTGCCTTTATTTATTCCCATCGCCACCTCGCCACACATGGAATAACAATCCCCTCCCTCCTCATGTGTGCTAGGTAGCGCTAGAAAAAGACAACAAAGGCCCCATTCGTTCACACTCAGTCTCTAGCTGTCGTGTAATAATGCACTGAAACCGTAGCTCCCTTTCCACATCCAGGCCCCACACAACGTTCCATGGTTTACCCTAGACGCTTCACATGCCCTGGTCCAATCCATTGAGAGCATGTCGACCCCGGTATACCACATCGTTCCAATTCACTCTATTCCTTGCCCGCCTTTCACCCTCTTGCATGTTTAGGCCCCGATCACTCAAAATCTTTTTCACTCCATCTTTCCACCTCCAATTTGGTCTCCCACTTCTCCTCGTTCCCTCCACCTTCGACACATATATCCTCTTGGTCAATCTTTCCTCACTCATTCTCTCCATGTGACCAAACCATTTTAAAACACCCTCTTCTGCTCTCTCAACCACACTCTTTTTATTTCCACACATCTCTCTTACCCTTACATTACTTACTCGATCAAACCACCTCACACCACATATTGTCCACAAACATCTCATTTCCAGCACATCCACCCTCCTGCGCACAACTCTATCCATAGCCCACGCCTCGCAACCATACAACATTGTTGGAACCACTATTCCTTCAAACATACCCATTTTTGCTTTCCGAGATAATGTTCTCAACTTCCAAACATTCTTCAAGGCTCCCAGAATTTTCGCCTCCTCCCCCACCCTATGATTCACTTCCACTTCCATGGTTCCATTTGCTGCCAGATCCACTCCCAGATATCTAAAACACTTTACTTCCTCCAGTTTTTCTCTATTCAAACTTACCTCCCAATTGACTTGACCCTCAACCCTACTGTACCTAATAACCTTGCTCTTATTCACATTTACTCTTAACTTTCTTCTTTCACACACTTTACCAAACTCAGTCACCAGCTTCTGCAGTTTCTCACATGAATCAGCCACCAGCGCTGTATCATCAGCGAACAACAACTGACTCACTTCCCAAGCTCTCTCATCCACAACAGACTGCATACTTGCCCCTCTTTCCAAAACTCTTGCATTCACCTCCCTAACAAACCTTCAAAATACTCACTCCATCTCCTTCTCACATCACCACTACTTGTTATCACCTCCCCATTAGCCCCCTTCACGGAAGTTCCCATTTGCTCCCTTGTCTTACGCACTTTATTTACCTCCTTCCAAAACATCTTTTTATTCTCCCTAAAATCTAATGATACTCTCTCACCCCAACTCTCATTTGCCCTCTTTTTCACCTCTTGCACCTTTCTCTTGACCTCCTGTCTCTTTCTTTTATACATCTCCCACTCATTTGTATTTTTTCCCTGCAAAAATCGTCCTAATGCCTCTTTCTTCTCTTTCACTAATAATCTTACTTCTTCATCCCACCACTCACTACCCTTTCTAATCAACCCACCTCCCACGCTTCTCATGCCACAAGCATCTTTTGCGCAAGCCATCACTGCTTCCCTAAATACATCCCATTCCTCCCCCACTCCCCTTACCTCCTTTGTTCTCACCTTTTTCCATTCTGCACTCAGTCTCTCCTGGTACTTGCTCACACAAGTCTCCTTCCCAAGCTCACTTACTCTCACCACTCTCTTCACCCCAACACTCTCTCTTCTTTTCTGATTACCCCTACAAATCTTCACCTTTGCCTCCACAAGATAATGATCAGATATCCCTCCAGTTGCACCTCTCAGCACATTAACATCCAAAAGTCTCTCTTTCACGCGCCTATTAATTAACACGTAATCCAATAACGCTCTCTGGCCATCTCTCCTACTTACATACGTATACTTATGTATATCTCTCTTTTTAAACCAGGTATTCCCAATCACCAGTCCTTTTTCAGCACATAAATCTACAAGCTCTTCACCATTTCCATTTAGAACACTAAACACCCCATGTATACCAATTATTCCCTCAACTGCCACATTACTCACCTTTGCATTCAAATCACCCATCACTATAACCCAGTCTTGTGCATCAAAACCACTAACACAATCATTCAGCTGCTCCCAAAACATTTGCCTCTCATGATCTTTCTTCTCATGCCCAGGTGCATATGCACCAATAATCACCCATCTCTCTCCATCAACTTTCAGTTTTACCCATATTAATCTAGAATTTACTTTCTTACACTCTATCACATACTCCCACAACTCCTGTTTCAAGAGTAGTGCTTCTCCTTCCCTTGCTCTTGTCCTCTCACTAACCCCTGACTTTACTCCCAAGACATTCCCAAACCACTCTTCCCCTTTACCCTTGAGCTTTGTTTCACTCAGGTCCAAAACATCCAGGTTCCTTTCCTCAAACATACTACCTATCTCTCCTTTTTTCTCATCTTGGTTACATCCACACACATTTAGACACCCCAATCTGAGCCTTCGAGGAGGATGAGCACTCCCCGTGTGACTCCTTCTTCTGTTTCCCCTTTTAGAAAGTTAAAATACAAGGAGGGGAGGGTTTCTGGCCCCCCACTCCCATCCCCTTTAGTCGCCTTCTACGACACGTGAGGAATGCGTGGGAAGTATTCTTTCTCCCCTGTCCCCAGGGGGATATAAATGCTATAAAATTCATTTTCTGCTCACTGCCCTTCTTAGTATTCCTCATAACTTTTCCATATCCTCATAACTTTTCCATAAGTCCATAAATCAACATAATATACATACTTGATACCACAATGACATACTACCTATCCTGGAAATCCTATATTACACAAACAGCTACATTTGCCTCTGAATGATTGGAAGTCCTGTTCAGATACCATAAATCCTTCTCTTCTGAATAGCTAGTTTGATTACAAAAATTGATTCATTCTTGTATAGTACTACTTCTCATACTTACCTGACAGAGTCTGTCTAAATAATGTGACTTGTCAGTTCTCCCATTCTTCCCTTTAAACTTCCCTCTTCTACAGATGCAAATGTAGTTTCTACCTCCAATAACTGGCTGCTTGTATGCCCCAGATATCATTTAGGCTACATAATGGTAGGCAACTTACTGCATCTTATGATTACCATGTGTCAGATGGCAACTCAAGGGTGGGATTTTGAAGTATTTGTGTCCTTCCCTGCACCACAAAGCCTTCAAACTCTTTCCCTTTAATGTCTTTCCTGCTGGAACCTGACCTTTTGAAAGAGGCAGTTTTACACTTCCTTCACAAATCATAAATCATTTTTCCTCCTCTCTTCTCACTTTTCAATTCTTACCCTTTTCATACTTTGGGATAAAAAAAAAATTACCTGTTCATTTGTATCTTCTCCTACTTGATGCTGTTCTCTTGATGTTCCTGTTGCTGCTGTTGCTGCTGTTGTTGCTGCTGCTGCAAGAGAAGCTGTTGTTGGTAGACTTGCTGCATATACTGCTGATAATGTTGATCTTGTAACTGTCTGATTAAGACTCCTTGCTGCAAAAGTGTGAGGCAAATTTAAAAAAAATTTTTAATGAAGAAAGGTATGAAAAGTGCTGTGAAAAACAAAAGAAATTAAATTCAACTTTGAGAGACCAGTTTCAATTGAGAAATGCAACATTCATGAACTACTTCAGTCTCATTAATCCATTAGAACTTGAAAGCAAGAATAACTGATACCCTCATCAAAATACTGGTTATACCACTCTATGAAGTCCTAAACTCAAATTTTGAAGTTAGTTTTCCAACCCTTAAACCTCAAATCTTCCCATCTGCAGCAGTGCTAGTTTATCAACCTCCAGTTTTGGGTCAGTCTACATCAGGGGAAGGCTGGCAACTCACGTGTTGTTTTACAGAATAGTCTCAATAATATACTTTCCCACATTTGCTTCATTTTACTACCCTTTGAATCCATGGCAAAAGAGTAAACAGTTGTCAGAGGAACCCTGTAGTGTTTTCTACAACACTACAGGTGTCTCCTGCTTAATGGATTAAATATATGTTCCTAAGAAATTGGTTATTCCCCCTTTTGGTGTCATGGACGTCAATCTACTGTTACATAGAACAGTACTATGAATGTGAAACTAAAAGCTTAATTTTCCATTTCAAAGCTGAATTCTGCATGCATTTCAAACTATGCTAGATGGCCATAGATGGCAACCTAAACCAACGATGAGTCACTAATGATGCCTGAAGGCCTCAGTAACCTGCTAATGACCATAGTGGAAGGCTATGTGCCTTTTCTAGGAATTTGCATATGTGACACCCATCACCACCCATAGCATCCACTACTGATCCCTGTTGTGCCTATTTTGGAATGTCCAATCTGGTAAACAATGTATTTTTCCTAAATCATAAAAGTTTAACTGTTCATTCATGGGAAAAAGAATAATAATTTTGATAGTTTTATGCATCTAATTATATATATAAAGTTGAAATGTAAGTGAACACAGCTTGCATATGTAGGACAGGCCACTCCTGTAATTGTGTTCTACCTAATCTAGCAACAATTAAGTCTTTATTCTTAAAAAAATATACTTATACTTTCTGCATATTGTCATAATAAAAAAAATATTTCTATCATACTGGGGAGACCAACTATGCACCAAAAGGGTTAGGCATGGCACAATTAAATTAGGCACTCATTTTCCTATGGACTCCCTTTATATACATAATTGGAGAAGTGTTCCTACAGAAAAAAAATTCGGCCATGAGAAAAAAAAATCTTAAGTCTGAAAAATTTTCTGTGCAGATGTATAACAATTTTGACAGTGTTTCAGTGAAATATCATTGATAATACCACAAAAGGCACAAAGTGTAAAAAATTGCAAGTTTAAACACTTACCAAGAACTATGATTATCACAGCTAAATTCTTTTACTCTAAGTTCCGTCTTCCATTTATAAACCATTTTGTAGTGAGATCCTACTTTTGTTCACGCAAACTTTTAAACTTGGCACCTTTAAGACTGTGCTAAATTCACCGACATGGTGAGAGAAAGTTGCCTGAGGTCATAAGCCTCACCCATATGAGAGAAAACAAAAGGCCTATAGGTCAAACTATCCTCAGCTGTCAGATGGAGGAGTATGATGTTACACTAACACAGCAGGGAAGTAGATGTAAATAGAGTTCATATGGACTTTTCAAGTTTCTCATTCAAAATTTCATTAATATCAGGCAAAACAGACATCTATATGATCTACTATGTGTTAACCCAAACAGTCGAAAGCCTTACATCAATCATATGGTACTGATGTGGCAGAAACAAGGAAAATGCAATAGAATATTGACGTGTGGCTGCAGTAACTGGCCCCCCTGTGATGGCTTACTGAGGGTATACATCCAAGTGCATGTAAATGATTTTTACACTTTGGTTATCATAGAAAAGTATCATAATATATTCATGGTGACATAAGAAATAAGAGGAAGATTTTCTTTTACCTACAGACACTTTAAAGGAAGGGTTTCTTTTCCCTCATCCAGAGTGAAAGGACTATGGTGGTCTTCTGAGAGATTTGATGGAGCTACTGTGAAGGAGTGCCACACTCTCTGCATAACTAATTCTTTTTACATGCAGTGTAGTTACACTTAAAGAGATTAGCACACTGGGTATATATCAAGGATGTGCATAAGTGATGTTCAGGGGCTATATACACCTGATCTACCCCACCACACTATTAACAGTGTACAGTAGAACAAAAACAACACTTCTGTTTATATGCCTAGCTGGATCATCAAGTAATATTTATTTCTATTATCATTCTTCTCTATCAGCAATCAAATTTCATGATTTTTGTTTTGTACTATTAGACAAGTAAATGGAAATTCATAAGTTACTGATTCAATGTTTCATCAAAGCAAGTTATAGATTTCAGTTAAATGAAATGGTTTCCTAATTCATAATTTGCCATTATGCAGGGAATAACTATACAGTTCACAATCTGTACATACCTAATCCAGCCTATGAACCTGTTCATGTCACATTTATATTTTCCTTTCCAATCCTCAAAATTCATGTTTCTGAAGATGTTCAAAAATATGTATCATACTTAAATATTTCAAAGATATTAATATAACTGAAAAAAAAAAATGCTTCTTAAAATGTTTAAATATGCATCATACCTAGAAATTTCAAAGACATTCATATAAGTGAAAAATTTTCTAAAAAAGTATGTTTTATTCACTACTTTCACCAATGTAATGTGCTTACATATTGTACATGTTTCAGCACAATGCACTTTAAAGTGCAAGAGTAAGGGCCAAGTGCCATGTAAATTGCCACTGAGCATGTTTCTTAATCTATTTCACATGCTGTACACCAAAAACTTATTACCATGTTTAATCTTATAAATCATTGCTTGTTAGAATCAACATGATTCATTAGTCTTCTACATAACAGCAAAAGAGGTAAAAGTTTGTAAAATCACCAGCTACACCAGTTACACACAGTTGGTGGGGCCTTCTAAATGGCAGAGGCAAACCTGTAGCAAGCTATGCAGCTGCCTGTGAATGGGTGGTTAGTGAAGGGTGAAGGGCTATCATCCTTACAAGAGGGTGAGGGATTACAAGATTCTGACTCATGGAGATCAGGATATCTCTCAGTTCATGGGACAGTTTCACCTTGGATAGAAAAAAGCGCTACATGTTCCTAATGCTAACACTTATACATGTTCCTAATGCTAACACTTATACTTACTAAAGAATGGGAAAGAGACTGTTTATAGACAAAAAATCATTTGAAGTTATTCCTGTACCTTACTGCAATTACAGAGTGGGAATAATGAGTGTAAATATCAGGAGGGAACAGGCATCAGATATATAGAAAGAAATAGATGGATTAAGAAAAATCTCTAATTTGATCTTCCCTATCTTATTCCTCCACTTTTGACACAAATGCATCCTCTTTGTCGACCCCTACTCACTCACTCTCCATATTTCCACACCATTTTAGAACATCCTCTTCAACTCTCTACCACACTCTTCTTATTACAACACCTTTCCCTTACCCTTTTACTACTTACACATATTACAACACATCTTCCTTACTATTTTATTACTTTCGCATTATTATCAAAACTGTCTTACCCTTTTATTATCTACATAGTCAAACCATTTCACACCACATACTGTCCTCAAACATTTCATTTCCAACACATCCACCCTCTTATTCACATTCTCATCTACAGCCCATGTCTTGCATCCATAAAGCATTGGGACCACTATACCTTCAAATATACCCATTTTTGACCTTACTTGCCCTCATTTCCATACGTTCCTCAATGCTCCCAGAACCTTTGCCCCTAACCCTCTCTATGGCTTACTTCTGCTTCCATAGTTCCACGTGTTGCCATGTCCACTCAAGTACCCTTAGCAAACTAAACTGTCCCTCTGCAATGTTAAACATAATAATCTTGCTTTTATTCGCATTTACTCTCAACTTGCTCCTTTCACGCACTCTCCCAAACTCAGACACTAAATTCTACTGCTGCTCACTCATGTGCCACCAGTGCTATGTCATCAGCAAAAGACAACTAACTCAGTTCTCAGGCCACCCACACCCTACAGACTACATACTCAACTCTCTCTCCAAGATGCATATTTACCTTCCTTACCATGCCAGCTCAGTTTCCAGGCTCCCCCACACCCTACAGACTGCATACTCACCCCTCTTACCTCCCTTACCACCCCAGCCATAATATACAAAAAAAAAAAAAAAAATGCCATGGTGACATCACATACCCCTGCCACAACCTTCACCTAAAACCAGTCACCCTCCTATCTAATATACTCACTCACATGCCTTACACTCAATAAAAACTTCTCACTGTTTCTGAGCATAGATATAATTCAAAGAAACATGTAAATGATGCTTGGAAAAGGGAATGTTTACAAATACAGGATTACAAACTTCCCATCAAAAATGATAGTTCTGAAAATAAAGTAACCAAACCAAAAGACACATCATTTCGATATCATGAGGTCACAAATGACTCTGATGATTATTATCATTACATCACTATCAACAGCAACTCACCTGTTCAGGGTTGCCAGGATACTGCTGCTCAGCATATTTGCGGAACTGCTCATAAGTCTGCTGATTCAGGGCCTCTTGTATCTGTCGTCTGGAATCAAAGGATGTATATCATCTATTTTTCTTTATTCCAAAACAGACTTCATACTATTCACCATGCTAGCAACACTACATAACTAACTACTTTAAAAGTCTTTTAAACCTATATTCATTACCGTGAAATCATGTCCTAACTACTTTAAAGGTCTTCTCAAACTAAATTTATTATGGTGAAGTCATGTCTGCCATTCTGTATTGTGTTTCCCTATCATCAAAATTCTTATTCTCCTGTAGCCTACTAGCAAAAAAATGCATGAAACACTGATACCACCAGCCCTAGTTATCAATCAGATCATGAATATTACCAAGACTTATGTGATTCTTACTTTGTTTCTTCTTGCTTTTTTCTCTCCTCCTCCTCTCTTTTCTGTTCTTCCTCTTCCAATTTTCTTCTTTCTTCATCTTCTCTTTTTCTCTCATCTTCTTCTCTCCTGTGGAAACATACTAGAGGTCATTCCTGTAAATCTATATCAAATATATTATTTCTTTGCACACAGTATCCTAAGCTGATGTTCTACTATGAGGTGTTAACTTTCCACTTTACCAAATTATCAGTTCCATGACTAAGAACCTTTGCATGTTGAGTGTATCTTTTATAAAACAAATAGTCTCAAGGTTGGTCACTGCACTTCAAGATACATAAAGTTCTGACAGAGGTCAAAGGAAGGCAACAACAGAACTAGAATTAAGAGGGTTCAATTAAAGTGATGGGTATGAAGCCTTAAATTTGTTAACCATGGACGAAAGAAGAGTAAGGGGTGACCTAATCACAAACTTTAAGTTTTAAGCCAGCTTGAAGATGTAGACAGCAAAAACCTCTACAAAAGATGCTAGAACCAAAAGAGGTCATACTATAAAATTGAGCAAAAGATCTGTTAAAGAAGACTGGAAATGTGGAGAGAATACTGAAATAAAAAAATGTATGACAGCAGAGAAAATTAAAGAGAAGGTGACCAACAATTATATAACTCCATCCCATAAGTACAAACACATTATATAATGGTCAACAAAAATTCAGATTAACCTAGCATGAAAAACAATGCTAGCTAGTAAAACTTCAGCACATGCATAATTATCTAACATATTATTATTATCATTATATTATTATTATTTTGCTTTGTCGCTGTCTCCCGCGTTTGCAAGGCAGCACAAGGAAACAGACGAAAGAAATGGCCCAACCCACCCCCATACACGTCCCCACATGCAAATATACATACCCATACATCTCAATGTACACATATATATACACACACAGACACATACATATATACACATGCACACAATTCACACTGTCTGCCTTTATTCATTCCCATCGCCACCTCGCCACACATGGAATAACATCCCCTCCCCCCTCATGTGTGCGAGGTAGCGATAGGAAAAGACAACAAAGGCCCCAGTCTCTAGCTGTCATGCAATAATGCCCGAAACCATAGCTCCCTTTCCACATCCAAGCCCCACAGAACTTTCCATGGTTTACCTCAGACACTTCACATGCCCTGATTCAATCCATTGACAGCACGTCAACCCCGGTATACCACATCGATCCAATTCACTCTATTTCTTGCCCGCCTTTCACCCTCCTGCATGTTTAGGCCCCGATCACTCAAAATCTTTTTCACTCCATCTTTCCACCTCCAATTTGGTCTCCCACTTCTCCTCATTCCCTCCACCTCCGACACATATATCCTCTTGGTCAATCTTTCCTCACTCATTCTCTCCATGTGCCTAAACCATTTCAAAACACGTTCTTCTGCTCTCTCAACCACACTCTTCTTAATTCCACACATCTATCTTACCCTTACATTACTTACTCGATCAAACCACCTCACACCATGTATTGTCCTCAAACATCTCATTTCCAGCACATCCACCCTCCTGCACACAACTCTATCCATAGCCCACGCCTCGCAACCATACAACATTGTTGGAACACTATTCCTTCAAACATACCCATTTTTGCTTTCCGAGATAATGTTCTCGACTTCCACACATTCTTCAAGGCTCCCAGGATTTTCGCCCCCTCCCCCACCCTATGATTCACTTCTGCTTTCATGGTTCCATCTGCTGCCAGATCTAACATATATATATATATATATATATGGGGATAGGGGATTAAGAATACTTCCCACGTATTCTCTGCGTGTCGTAGAAGGCGACTAAAAGGGAAGGTGGAACAGGGGGCTGGAAATCCTCCACTCTCGTTTTTTTTTTTTTAATTTTCCAAAAGAAGGAACAGAGTGGGGCCAGGTGAGGATATTCCAAAAAAGGCCCAGTCATCTGTTCTTAATGCTACCTCGCTAATGCGGGAAATGGCGAATAGTTAAAAAAAAAATATATATATATATATATATATATATTCTTTCTTTCTTTCATACTATTCGCCATTTCCCGCATTAGCGAGGTAGCGTTAAGAACAGAGGACTGGGCCTTTGAGGGATTATCCTCACTTGGCCCCCTTCTCTGTTCCTTCTTTTGGAAAATTAAAAAAAAAAAAAAAAAATGAGAGGGGAGGATTTCCAGCCACCCGCTCCCTTCCCTTTTAGTCGCCTTCTACGACACGCAGGGAATACGTGGGAAGTATTCTTTCTCCCCTATCCCCAGGGATTATATATATATATATATATATATATATATATATATATATATATATATATTGGTTCTCAGTGAATGTAGGTTTGCAGCAGGGGTGTGTGATGTCTCCATGGTTGTTTAATTTGTTTATGGATGGGGTTGTTAGGGAGGTAAATGCAAGAGTCTTGGAAAGAGGGGCAAGTATGAAGTCTGTTGGGGATGAGAGAGCTTGGGAAGTGAGTCAGTTGTTGTTCGCTGATGATACAGCGCTGGTGGCGGATTCATGTGAGAAACTGCAGAAGCTGGTGACGGAGTTTGGTAAAGTGTGTGGAAGAAGAAAGTTAAGAGTAAATGTGAATAAGAGCAAGGTTATTAGGTACAGTAGGGTGGAGGGTCAAGTCAATTGGGAGGTGAGTTTGAATGGAGAAAAACTGGAGGAAGTGAAGTGTTTTAGATATCTGGGAGTGGATCTGTCAGCGGATGGAACCATGGAAGCGGAAGTGGATCATAGGGTGGGGGAGGGGGCGAAAATTTTGGGAGCCTTGAAAAATGTGTGGAAGTCGAGAACATTATCCCGAAAAGCAAAAATGGGTATGTTTGAAGGAATAGTGGTTCCAACAATGTTGTATGGTTGCGAGGCGTGGGCTATGGATAGAGTTGTGCGCAGGAGGATGGATGTGCTGGAAATGAGATGTTTGAGGACAATGTGTGGTGTGAGGTGGTTTGATCGAGTGAGTAACGTAAGGGTAAGAGAGATGTGTGGAAATAAAAAGAGCATGGTTGAGAGAGCAGAAGAGGGTGTTTTGAAATGGTTTGGGCACATGGAGAGAATGAGTGAGGAAAGATTGACCAAGAGGATATATGTGTCGGAGGTGGAGGGAACGAGGAGAAGAGGGAGACCAAATTGGAGGTGGAAAGATGGAGTGAAAAGGATTTTGTGTGATCGGGGCCTGAACATGCAGGAGGGTGAAAGGAGGGCAAGGAATAGAGTGAATTGGAGCGATGTGGTATACAGGGGTTGACGTGCTGTCAGTGGATTGAATCAAGGCATGTGGGGCGTCCGGGGTAAACCATGGAAAGCTGTGTAGGTGTGTATATTTGCGTGTGTGGACGTGTGTATGTACATGTGTGTGGGGGGGGTTGGGCCATTTCTTTCGTCTGTTTCCTTGCGCTACCTCGCAAATGTGGGAGACAGCGACGAGGTATAAAAAAAAAAAAAAAAAAAAAAAAAAAAATATATATATATATATATATATATATATATATATATATATATATATATATATATATATATATATATATATATATATTTTTTCATACTATTTGCCATTTCCCGCGTTAGCGAGGTAGCATTAAGAACAGAGAACTGGGCCTTAGAGGGAATATCTTCACCTGACCCCCTTCTCTGTTCCTTCTTTTGGAAAACTAAAAAAAAAAACAAGAAAGGGGAGGATTTCCAGCCACCCGCTCCCTCCCCTTTTAGTCGCCTTCTACGACACGCAGGGAATACGTGGGAAGTATTCTTTCACCCCTATCCCCAGGGATATATATATATATATATATATATATATATATATATTTTTTTTTTTTTTTATATACTTTGTCGCTGTCTCCCGCGTTTGCGAGGTAGCGCAAGGAAACAGACGAAAGAAATGGCCCAACCCCCCCCATACACATGTATATACATACGTCCACATACGCAAATATACATACCTACACAGCTTTCCATGGTTTACCCCGGACGCCCGACATGCCTTGATTCAATCCACTGACAGCACGTCAACCCCTGTATACCACATCGCTCCAATTCACTCTATTCCTTGCCCTCCTTTCACCCTCCTGCATGTTCAGGCCCCGATCACACAAAATCCTTTTCACTCCATCTTTCCACCTCCAATTTGGTCTCCCTCTTCTCCTCGTTCCCTCCACCTCCGACACATATATCCTCTTGGTCAATCTTTCCTCACTCATTCTCTCCATGTGCCCAAACCTACACAGCTTTCCATGGTTTACCCCAGACGCTTCACATGCCTTGATTCAATCCACTGACAGCACGTCAACCCCAGGTATACCACATCGCTCCAATTCACTCTATTCCTTGCCCTCCTTTCACCCTCCTGCATGTTCAGGCCCCGATCACACAAAATCTTTTTCACTCCATCTTTCCACCTCCAATTTGGTCTCCCTCTTCTCCTCGTTCCCTCCACCTCCGACACATATATCCTCTTGGTCAATCTTTCCTCACTCATTCTCTCCATGTGCCCAAACCACTTCAAAACACCCTCTTCTGCTCTCTCAACCACGCTCTTTTTATTTCCACACATCTCTCTTACCCTTACGTTACTCACTCGATCAAACCACCTCACACCACACATTGTCCTCAAACATCTCATTTCCAGCACATCCATCCTCCTGCGCACAACTCTATCCATAGCCCACGCCTCGCAACCATACAACATTGTTGGAACCACTATTTCTTCAAACATACCCATTTTTGCTTTCCGAGATAATGTTCTCGACTTCCACACATTCTTCAAGGCTCCCAGGATTTTCGCCCCCTCCCCCACCCTATGATTCACTTCCGCTTCCATGGTTCCATCCGCTGCCAGATCCACTCCCAGATATCTAAAACACTTTACTTCCCCCAGTTTTTCTCCATTCAAACTTACCTCCCAATTGACTTGACCCTCAACCCTACTGTACCTAATAACCTTGCTCTTATTCACATTTACTCTTAATTTTCTTCTTTCACACACTTTACCAAACTCAGTCACCAGCTTCTGCAGTTTCTCACATGAATCAGCAACCACATCAGCAAGGAAGTGCTGGGAAACAGACAAAGAATGGCCCATCCACTCATGTACACATTAATGATATATAAAATACATAATTGCCCATTTTTTTTTTTTTTTTTTTTTTTTTTTTTTATACTTTGTCGCTGTCTCCCGCGTTTGCGAGGTAGCGCAAGGAAACAGACGAAAGAAATGGCCCAACCCCCCCCCATACACATGTACATACACACGTCCACACACGCAAATATACATACCTACACAGCTTTCCATGGTTTACCCCGGACGCTTCACATGCCTTGATTCAATCCACTGACAGCACGTCAACCCCTGTATACCACATCGCTCCAATTCACTCTATTCCTTGCCCTCCTTTCACCCTCCTGCATGTTCAGGCCCCGATCACACAAAATCCTTTTCACTCCATCTTTCCACCTCCAATTTGGTCTCCCTCTTCTCCTCGTTCCCTTCACCTCCGACACATATATCCTCTTGGTCAATCTTTCCTCACTCATTCTCTCCATGTGCCCAAACCATTTCAAAACACCCTCTTCTGCTCTCTCAACCACGCTCTTTTTATTTCCACACATCTCTCTTACCCTTACGTTACTTACTCGATCAAACCACCTCACACCACACATTGTCCTCAAACATCTCATTTCCAGCACATCCATCCTCCTGCGCACAACTCTATCCATAGCCCACGCCTCGCAACCATACAACATTGTTGGAACTACTATTCCTTCAAACATACCCATTTTTGCTTTCCGGGATAATGTTCTCGACTTCCACACATTTTTCAAGGCTCCCAAAATTTTCGCCCCCTCCCCCACCCTATGATCCACTTCCGCTTCCATGGTTCCATCCGCTGACAGATCCACTCCCAGATATCTAAAACACTTCACTTCCTCCAGTTTTTCTCCATTCAAACTCACCTCCCAATTGACTTGACCCTCAACCCTACTGTACCTAATAACCTTGCTCTTATTCACATTTACTCTTAACTTTCTTCTTCCACACACTTTACCAAACTCAGTCACCAGCTTCTGCAGTTTCTCACATGAATCCGCCACCAGCGCTGTATCATCAGCGAACAACAACTGACTCACTTCCCAAGCTCTCTCATCCCCAACAGACTTCATACTTGCCCCTCTTTCCAAGACTCTTGCATTTACCTCCCTAACAACCCCATCCATAAACAAATTAAACAACCATGGAGACATCACACACCCCTGCCGCAAACCTACATTCACTGAGAACCAATCACTTTCCTCTCTTCCTACACGTACACACGCCTTACATCCTCGATAAAAACTTTTCACTGCTTCTAACAACTTGCCTCCCACACCATATATTCTTAATACCTTCCACAGAGCATCTCTATCAACTCTATCATATGCCTTCTCCAGATCCATAAATGCTACATACAAATCCATTTGCCCATATACGCACATATACTTATCAACATTTACATACATATCCATTCACATACACAGAAATATACATATATACACATGTTGGAAAGGATCACAATTTTGCGCGATCAAGATTTTCCTACGAGTCCAGGAGGAACTCAAAGGAATATATACACATGTATATATTCATACTTGTTTGTCTTCATCCTTTCCCGTCGCTACCCCGCCCTACAGGAAACAGCAATGCCATCCCTCGCTTCGGCAAGGTAGCACCACGATAACAGACAAAAGAGGCCACATTCATCCACACTCAGTCTCTAGCTGTCGTGTGTAATGCACTGAAAGCACAGCTCCCTATCCACATCCAGGCCCCACTAACCTTTCCAACCTCAGACGCTTCACATGTCCTGGTTCAGTCCACTGATAGCACATTGACCCCAGTATACCACACCGTTCCAATTTATTCTATTCCTTGTACACCTCTCACTCTCCTGTATGTTCAGGCCCCAATCACTCAAAATGTTTTTCACTCCATCCTTCCACCTCCAGTTTGGTCTCACACTTCTTGTTCCCTCTACCTCTAACACACATACCCTCTTCAGCAATCTTTCCTCATTCATTCTCTCCATAAGTCCAAACAATTTCAACACACCCTCTTCAGCTCTCTCAACCATACTCTTTTTATTTCCACACATCATTCTTACCCTTTCATTACTTACTCGATCATACCACCTCACACCACATACTGTCCTCAAGCATTTCACTTCCAACACGTCCTTCATACAACTCTATCTATAGCCCAGCCTCGCAACCATAGAGCATTGATGGAACTACTATTCCTTCAAACATACCCACTTTTGCTATCAGAGATAATGTTCTCTCCCTCTAAACATTCTCCATCGCTCCCAGAACCTTCACACCCTCCCCCACCCTGTGACTCACTTCCACTTCCATGGTTCTAACCTTTGCTAAGTCCACTTCCAGATATCTAAGATACTTCACCTCCTCCAATTTTTCTCCATTCAAACTTACATCCCAATTAACATGTCCCTCAACCCTACTGAACCTAATAACCTTGCTCTTATTCACATTTACTCTCAACTTTCTCCTTTCTCACACTTTTCCAAATTCAGTCACCAACTTCTGCAGTTTCTCCCACGAATCAGCCACCAGAGCTGGATTATCCGCGAACAATAACTGACTCACTTCCCAAGCCCTCTCACCCCCAACAAACTGCATACTCTCCTCTCTCTCCAAAACTCTTGCATTTACCTCCCTAACCATCCCATTCAAAAACAAATTAAACAACCATGGGGACATCACACACCCCTGCCACAAACCGACATTCACTGGAAACCAATCACTCTCCTCTCTTCCTACTCGTACACGTCTTGCATCCATGGTAAAAAATTTTCACTGCTTCTAGCAGTTTACCTCCCACAACATATACTCTTAAGACTTTCCACAAAGCATCTCTATCATCCCTATCATATGCCTTCTCCAGATCCATGAATGCTACATATAAATCCATCTGGTTTTCTAATGATTTCTCATACACATGCTTCAAAGCAAACACCTGATCCACACTTCTACTACTTCTGAAATCACACTGCTCTTCCCCAATCTGGTGCTCTGTACATGCCTTCACCCTCTAAATCAATACCCTCCCATATAATTTCCCATGAATACTCAAAAAACTTATGCCTATGTTGTTTAAACACTCACCTTTATCCCCTTTACCTTTGTACAATGGCATTATGCACACATTCCACCAATCCTCAGGCACTGAATGATCCATACATTCACTGAATATCCTTACCAACCAATCAACCATACAGTCACCCACCTCTTTCTTAATAAATTCAACTGAAATACCATCCAAACCTGCCACCTTGCCGGATTTCATCATCAGCACAGCTTTCACCAACTCTTCTCTCTTAACCCAATCATTCTCCCTGACCCTCTCACTTGGAATACCACCCCAACCAAAACACCCTACATCTGCCACCCTAATAAAACACATTCAACAAACCTTCAAAATACTTACTCAATCTCCTTCTCATTTCATTACTACCTGTTAATACTTCTCTCCTTGTCCCCTTCACTGATGTTTGCATTTTTTCTCGTCTCAAGAACGTTAGTCATGTCCTTCCAAGACATCTTTTCATTCTCCCTAAAGTTTAATGATACTCTCTCATGCGAGTTCTCATTTGCCCTCTTTTTCAACCCTTGCATCTTCCTCTTGACCTCCTGCTGCTTTCTTTTATATATCTCCCGGTCATTTGCACTCCTTCCTTGTAGGTATCGTCCAAATGCCTTTTTGTTTCACTAACAACTTTACTTCTTCATCCCACCACTCACTGCCCTTTCTAATCTGCCCACCTCCCACCTTTCTCATGCCACATGCATCTTTTGCACATGCCATCACTGCTTCCCTAAACACATCCCAATCCTCACCCACTCCCCTCACATCATTTGCTCTCACCTTTTGCCATTCGACACTCAGTCTCTCCTGGTACTTCCTCATACAAGTGTCCTTTCCAAGATGACTTACTCTAATCACTCCTCTCTCCAACATTCTCTCCTATTTTTTGAAAATCTCTACAAATCTTCACCTTCGCCTCCACAAGATAGTGATGAGACATCCTTCCAGCTGCCCCTCTCAGCACATTAACATCCAAAAGTCTCTCTTTTAAACGCCTATCAATTAAAACGTAATCTAATAATACCCTTTGACCATCTCTCATACTCACACATGTATACTTGTGAATATTTCTCTTTTCAAATCAGATATTCCCAATCATCAGTCTTTTTTCAGCACGAAAATCCACAAGCTCTTCACCATTTCCATTCACAACACCAACACCAATTATACCCTCAACTGCCACATTACTCACCCTCGCATTTAAATCATCCATCACTAATACTTGGTCTCGTACATCAAAGCTGCTTACATACTCACTCAGCTGCTCCTAAAACACATGCCTCTCAGGATCTTTCTTCTCATGACCAGGTGCATAAGCACCAATAATCACCCATCTCTTCATCCACTCTCAGTTTTACCCACATCAATCTAGAATTTACTTTCTACACTCTATCGCATACTCCCACAACTCCTGCTTCAGGAGTAGTGCTACTCCTTCCTTAGCTCTTTACCTCTCACCAACCCCTGACTTTACTCTAAGACTTTTCCAAACTATTCTTCCCCTTTACCCTTGAGCATCGTTTCACTCAAAGCCAGAACATCCAGGTTTCTTTCCTCAAATATACTACCTATCTCTCCTTTCATCTCATCTTGGTTACATCGCACACATTCAGATACCCCAATCTGAGCCTTCGAGAAGGATGAGCACTCCTCGCTTGACTCCTTCTTCTGTTTCCCCTTTAAGAAATTGAAATACAGGGGAAACCAAATCATAATTCCATTACTTACGCTAGTCTCTCCTTCTCCAATTTGTCTGCCCACAAAGCTTCAACATATGGACGGAAGGTTGGGACCAAGTCACTAAGCTTGTCTATAAACTGCTGTTTAGCATCTTCTCTGCTCATGGACCCAAGAGCTTGCCATGCCAGTCTGTGGAGAAACACCTTGTGTCAATTTTTGTGTATTCTAGTCATTATTTCTTTGTACAGTATGCATGTTTCCAAACCAATATTTCACCACTCAGTAATCTGCCTGTGTACTGGTCAATTTTTTCTCATGAAAACCAACCAAGGAATCTCTTTCCAGATGTTCTCAAATACCTTACAAAAAAAGTTTAAATTTCTCAGTCACATCTTTAATATATCTGATGCAATGCAAATCATGTAATCTCTACGAAAACAGACTCTCCTCTAGTTCCAGACACAGGTTACTTACTGTTCACTAGTCAATATGTGTTTAATTCATCTAGGCTGCATACAAATCAGAATGAAATAAAAAATCTGTCATTCAGCATCTAAAACATATCAATTAATCTTATAGGGAAGCAGGTTAGCAAGTCTACCACAAGCAACTGGGTGTGCCTAAATTTTGCCAGCCTGTGAGAACAGGTGTTCACAGGGCTTTTCCCAGGGAAGCAAAACCAAAATCAGAGATCTAAAATAATGCCTGATACCAAATTTGGTGACTTTTATTGGTAATGAACATGCATTAAAATCTTATTAAAAAATCATGTAATTTCCAAATGGAACTGGGCATTCCTACCCTTTGCCAGTCATGGGTGCCCATATGAATCTTCCTAGAGGGGAAAGCCAAAATGTAGGCTTTGAAAAGCCAATTCTACCATGGACAGTGTCCCTCAAACATGAGATATTCCTTAGGGTCAAGATCAATCCTTCCCTCACTAAATAAATCAAGAAGCTCTCTCACTCAAATAAAGGAAAATGCAGAGTTACAAGGAATGAGCAGTGTAACTTATGTGTTGTCAAGTGGTATGCAGGAGAAGATATCTTATGTTTGTGGACCGAAAGTCAGCTGCCAACATGTGGGTGAGGTAGAGAGATAAAGCAGCAATCAGGCATAAAGGAGTAACACTTGACAGCCGCTGAAGTGTTGGCTCACTGTGTAGTTATCAAACACCCTCCTGATACCTATACTGGTAGCACCATTAACATAGATCCCTGGTCATTGGCTGCCTTCAAGGTGAAGGACAACATCCCTGAAACCAATCGCTATGCCCTCACAAAATCACTTTTGCTGTAAGACACAAATGAACACTGAAAATTAAGGGATATGATTAACAATGCTGTCAGAGTTCTAAAATGCACAATAGAGGCAGTTGAGTCTGCAGATACTGTACATGGAATAATGTTGTCATAAGTGATGCCTTAAGTGTGTAACCGGTTAAAAGCGGTGAAATTGTAATGCAAGTACTTCACTGTAATGTGGCTGGAGAAACCTTTCTCTTGAAATTAAACCTCATGAATACTGAAACAAAATGAAGTACCAATACAACTCAAATTTCCTCCAGTTTCAATGAATCTACAGCACTTATACATTTCAAACAACACAATTAGAGAAGAAAGAATTGACAATGAAGCACGCAGTACTAATGTAGGTAGCAGTTTGTAGGCAGCCAACAACTAGGGAGGTATATTACCAGTAATACCCACCAGAGCATCAGGAGGGATAGTGATGGCTGCATAGTGAGCTAGCACTTAAGTGGTTGTCAAGTTGCACTACTCTGAGCCAGGTACCTGTTATTTCTCTCTTCCTCACTCACATAGACCACTGGCATTCTGTCAACAAACATACAAACTCTCCTTGTCACACATAACACTTGACAACACTTCACTCACACAGCTCATTCTTTGTAACTAGATTTTCCTGCAATGAGCACTACGTGCTAACCATGCCTTTTGGCAAAATGATGGAAGCAATAGATAACAATAGTAAGAGGGAACATTTAGGCAGGACATTAGGTTAAAACAGTGGGTAGAAACATTAGGAAGGAGCATTAGGTAGAAGTAGTCAGTGGCCTATTCAAGGTGAGGCATCACAGGATAAAATGTGGCACTGGAGTTCACTAGTTATGGAGACTCTACTGCTGTGGGCACCCCCTTGAGGAAGTTCCTGTTGGAACAGGTGTCAGATATCCCTGAAATCTCATTCAGGTCGAACAGATGTAAAAAAAAAAATCCACCAGCAAATGCCATTTACAGATAAGTGAGCCGAGTGATGTGGTTAAACTAAGTAATGACCAATCATCCTGCAGCACCTTATGAGAGTCTCCCCAAGTCCTGACACATTTCTTGATACCAACGGAGGTGGGAAAATATCTATATACAGCAAGCTCGATCCAATAATTTGTTGCATGATGAATTCATCATGTTCATCCATAGAGGGTTAAAATATACGTACGTATGTATGTATGTATGTATGTATGTATGTATGTGTATGAAGCATTTATGGATCTGGAGAAGGCATAAGACAGGGCTGATACAGATGCTTTGTGAAAGGTCTTAAGAATATATGGTTTGGGAAGTAAGCCACCAGAAGCAGTGAAAAGTTTTTACCAAGGATGAAAGGCATGTATACGAGTAGAAAGAGAGGAGGGTGATTGGTTCCCAGAAGGTAAGTCTGCCACAGGGGTGTATGATGTCCCCATGGTTGTATAATTTGTTTGTGGATGGGGTGGTTAGGGAGGTAAATGCAAGAGTTTTAGAGAAAGGGGCGAGTATGCAGTCTGCTGGGGATGAGAGGGCTTGGGAAGTGAGTCAGTTGTTGTTTGTCAATGATACAGCACTGGTGGCTGATATGAGTGAGAAACTGCAAAAGTTGGTAACTGAGTTTGGAAAAGTGACTGAAAAGAGAAAGTAGAGGGTAAATGTGAATAAAAGCAAGGTTAATTATTAGGTTCAGTAGTGCTGAGGGACATGTTCATTGGAATGTAAGTTTGAATGAAGAAAAATTGGAGGAAGAGAAGTGTTTTAGATATCTGGGAGTGAATTTAGCAGCAAGTGGAACCATGGAAGCAAAAGTGGGCCACAGGGTGGGGGAGGGGTCAAAGGTTCTGGGAGCAATGACGAATGTGTGGAAGGAGAGAACGTTATCTCGGAAATTAAAAATGGGTATGTTTGAAGGAACAGTAGTTGAGGCATGGGCTATAGATAAAGGTGTTCAGAAGAGGGTGGATGTGTTGGAAATGAAATGTTTGAGGAAAATATGTAGTGTGAGGTGGTTTGATCGAGTAGGTAATGAAAGGGTAAGAGAGATGTGAGATAATATAGAGTGTGGTTTACATGAGTTTACATGAGAAAGACAGACAACAGGAGGCCTGATCAGCCCATGACTGAGTTGTATGGTTAAAAAAGTTTAACTTGACAAGAAAATGTAATTCCGCTCTGCAGGTTTTTAAGCTATCACCGACTCCCCACTGCTGTACATTAACCTTCCACTGTCCCATTACTTCTGTCATTCATACAATTTATTTCTGACATTTTTCTCAAAGCATACCTGAATTCATAAAATATTTGTCTAAAGAACTTTTGAAGGTGTCTACACTCTTAACATTCACTGCATCTGATGGTACCTTATTCCAGTGCTCAACACAACTATAAGAAAAGAAGCTTTTCCCATGTCCATACATCTTTTAGCTTTGAGTTTTATTTCATTTGTCCTGGTAACTGTATTTTCTTGTATTTCAAAAAGATGTTTGTGATTTACGTCATCAAACTTGTTTAGAATTTTGAACACTTGAATTAAGTTGCCGCAAAGTCTGTTTTTTAAGGGAGAAGAGACCTAATCATTTCAGCCTCTCTTTGTATGCCAGATTTCTAAGGGATGGGATCAATTTTGTTGAGCGTCATTGTACTTGCTCTCATTTTCCCTCGTCTTTTCCAAAGTTTGGGGACCAAAACTGGACTGCATATTCAAGGTGTGATCATACTAGAGAACAATAAAGTGTGAAAATTGTTTATGGTGTCTTGTAATCTATGTTCCTGGCTATGAAACCTAACATAAGGTTCCCTTATTTTTCTGCTGCTTGACACTATCTAGTGTACTTCAGATTGTTGCTAATGACAAATCGAAGGTCCTTTTCTTCATTTACTTTACTTAGAGTTTCCAAAGTTTGTAGTCATAACATATATTCTTGTCTCCAAAGTGCATAACTTTTCACATTTGTTCACATTAAACTAAATTGCTCTCCGTCTGACCACTCTACTAGTAAGTTAAGATCTTTTTGAATCATTTTGCAATCCCACTGCTTACAGCCCTACCTCCTAACTTAATATCATTAGTAAATTTGGATATCTTAGATATGCAACTGAATTCTAGGTCATTAATGTACATTATGAAAAGAATTGGGCCTATGACAGACCCCTGTGGCACATCATTCTTTACGTTTAGCCAATCTCAGGCTTCTCCGTTTAATACTATGTGGTGCTTTCTTCCGCTATGCCAGTCTCTGATCCATGTACAGAGTTCTTCACTGATTCTGTATGCTCTGAGTTTATGTAAAAGTCTCTTGTGAGGTACTTTATCAATTTTTTTTGGAAATCTAAAAATACTACATCAGATGGTATCTTTTTGTCCCAATTCTGATAAATAAACTTTAAAAATTTGTGTGCAAATTTGTCAGGCAGGACCTTCTATTCTGCAAACTGTGTTGGTTGTCTGATATAACTTGGTCATCTGGGAATGAGACAATTTTATCTTGTATTACTTTTTTTAAGTACAGTAGGGTTAAGGGACAAGTTAATTGGGAGGTAAGTTTGAATGGAGAAAAACTGGAGGAAGTGAAGTGTTTTAGATATCTGGGAGCGGATTTGGCAGCGGATGGAACCATGGAAGCGGAAGTGAATCATAGGGTGGGGGAGAGGGTGAAAGTTCTGGGAGCGTTGAGTGAGTGGAAGTTGAGAACGTTATCTCAGAAAGCAAAATGGGTATGTTTGAGGGAATAGTGGTTCCAACAATGTTATATGGTTGCAAGGCGTGGGCTATGGATAGAGTTGTGCGGGGTGGATGTGCTGGAAATGAGATGTTTGAGGACAATATGTGGTGTGAGGTGGTTTGATCAAGTAAGTAATAATAGGGTAAGAGAGATGTGTGGTAATAAAAAGAGTGTGGTTGAGAGAGCAGAAGAGGGTGTGTTGAGATGGTTTGGTCACATGGAGAGAATGAGTGAGGAAAGATTGACAAAGAGGATATATGTGTCAGAGGTGGAGGGAACGAAAAGTGGGAGACCAAATTGGAGGTGGAAAGATGGAGTGAAAAAGATTTTGAGTGATCGGGGCCTGAAAATGCAGGAGGGTGAAAGGCGTGCAAGGAATAGAGTGAACTGGAACAATGTGGCACACAATCCAATGACAGCACACGTGCTGTCAATGGATTGAAGCAGGGCATGTGAAGCGTCTGGGGTAAACCATGGAAAGTTTTGTGGGGCCTGGATGTGGAAAGGGAGCTGTGGTTCGGGCATTATTGCATGACAGCTAGAGACTGAGTGTAAACGAATGGGGCCTTTGTTGTCTTTCCCTAGTGCTACCTCACACACGAGGGGGGAGGGGGATGTTATTCCATGCGTGGCGAGGTGGCGATGGGAATGAATAAAGGCAGACAGTGTGAATTGTGTGCATGTGTATATATGTATGTGTCTGTGTGTGTATATATATGTGTACATTGAGATGTATGGGTATGTATATTTGCGTGTGTTGACGTGTATGTATATACATGTGTATGGGGGTGGGTTTGGCCATTTCTTTCGTCTGTTTCCTTGCGTTACCTCGCAAACGCGGGAGACAGCGACAAAGCAAAATAAATAAATAAATAATATATATATATATATATATATATATATATATATATATATATATATATATATATAAGGGGATAAGAGTGAGTGCTCAAATTACAGAGGTATAAGTTTGTTGAGTATTCCTGGTAAATTATATGGGAGGGTATTGATTGAGAGGGTGAAGGCATGTACCGAGCATCAGATTGGGGAAGAGCAGTGTGGTTTCAGAAGTGGTAGAGGATGTGTGGATCAGGTGATTGTTTTGAAGAATGTATGTGAGAAATACTTAGAAAAGCAAATGGATTTGTATGTAGCATTTATGGATCTGGAGAAGGCATATGATAGAGTTGATAGAAATGCTCTGTGGAAGGTATTAAGAATATATGGTGTGGGAGGCAAGTTGTTAGAAGCAGTGAAAAGTTTTTATCGAGGATGTAAGGCATGTGTACGTGTAGGAAGAGAGAAAAGTGATTGGTTCTCAGTGAATGTAGGTTTGCGGCAGGGGTGTGTGATGTCTCCATGGTTGTTTAATTTGTTTATGGATGGGGTTGTTAGGGAGGTAAATGCAAGAGTTTTGGAAAGAGGGGCAAGTATGAAGTCTGTTGGGGATGAGAGAGTTTGGGAAGTGAGTCAGTTGTTGTTCGCTGATGATACAGCGCTGGTGGCTGATTCATGTGAGAAGCTGCAGAAGCTGGTGACTGAGTTTGGTAAAGTGTGTGGAAGAAGAAAGTTAAGAGTAAATGTGAATAAGAGCAAGGTTATTAGGTACAGTAGGGTTGAGGGTCAAGTCAATTGGGAGGTGAGTTTAAATGGAGAAAAACTGGAGGAAGTGAAGTGTTTTAGATATCTGGGAGTGGATCTGGCAGCGGATGGAACCATGGAAGCGGAAGTGGATCATAGGGTGGGGGAGGGGGCGAAAATCCTGGGGGCCTTGAAGAATGTGTGGAAGTCGAGAACGTTATCTCGGAAAGCAAAAATGGGTATGTTTGAAGGAATAGTGGTTCCAACAATGTTGTATGGTTGCGAGGCGTGGGCTATGGATAGAGTTGTGCGCAGGAGGATGGATGTGCTGGAAATGAGATGTCTGAGGACAATGTGTGGTGTGAGGAGGTTTGATCGAGTGAGTAACGTAAGGGTAAGAGAGATGTGTGGAAATAAAAAGAGCGTGGTTGAGAGAGCAGAAGAGGGTGTTTTGAAGTGGTTTGGGCACATGGAGAGGATGAGTGAGGAAAGATTGACCAAGAGGATATATGTGTCGGAGGTGGAGGGAACAAGGAGAAGAGGGAGACCAAATTGGAGGTGGAAAGATGGAGTGAAAAAGATTTTGTGTGATCGGGGCCTGAACAAGCAGGAGGGGGAAAGGAGGGCAAGGAATAGAGTGAATTGGAGCGATGTGGTATACCGGGGTTGACGTGCTGTCAGTGGATTGAATCAAGGCATGTGAAGCGCCTGGGGTAAGCCATGGAAAGCTGTTTAGGTATGTATATTTGCGTGTGTGGACGTATGCATATACATGTGTATGGGGGGGGATTGGGCCATTTCTTTCGTCTGTTTCCTTGCGCTACCTCGCAAACGCGGGAGACAGCGACAAAGTGTAATAAAAAAAAAAATAATAATAAATAATATATATGAGTAAATCTTGATTGAGAGAGAAGAAGAGGGTGTGTTGAAATGGTTTGGACATATGGAGAGAACGAGTGAGAAAAGGTTGACAAAGAGGATATATGTGCCAGAGGTGGAGGGAACAAGGAGAAGTGGGAGACCAAATTCGAGGTGGAAGGATGGAATGAAAAAGATTTTGAGCAATATGGGCCTAAACATGCAGAAGGATGAGAGGTGTGCAAGGATTAGAGTGAATTGGAATGATGTGGCATACTGGGGTTGACATACTGTCACTGGACTGAACCAGGGCATGTGAAACGTCTGGGGTAAATCATGGAAAAGTCTATAGGGCCTGGATAGGGAATTGTGGTTTTGGTGCATTCCACATAACAGCTAGAGACTGAGTGTGAATGAATATGGCCTTTTTTGCCTGTTTTCCTGGTGCTGCCTCGCTGATGCAGGGGGTGGTGATGCTGTCTCTTCTGGGGCAAGGTGGCACCGAGAATGGATGAAGGCAAGTGTGCATGAATATGGACATGTGTATATATATATGGCTAAGTATGTGTAGGTATATGTATGCATGTGTCTTTATGTTGATATGCATATGTAGGCATATGTTCATGTATGAGCGTGTATGTATATATGTGTGTACATGAGTGGAAAGAAAGTTAAGAGTAAATGTGAATAAGAACAAGGTTATTAGGTACAGTAGGGTTGAGGGTCAAGTCAATTGGGAGGTAAGTTTGAATGGAGAAAAACTGGAGGAAGTAAAGTGTTTTAGATATCTGGGAGTGGATCTGGCAAGGGATGGAACCATGGAAGTGGAAGTGAGTCATAGGGTGGGGGAGGGGGCAAAAATCCTGGGAGCCTTGAAGAATGTGTGGAAGTCGAGAACATTATCTCGAAAAGCAAAAATGGGTATGTTTGAAGGAATAGTGGTTCCAACAATGTTGTATGGTTGCGAGGCGTGGGCTATGGATAGAGTTGTGCGCAGGAGGGTGGATGTGCTGGAAATGACATGTTTGAGGACAATGTGTGGTGTGAGGTGGTTTGATCGAGTAAGTAATGTAAGGGTAAGAGAGATGTGTGGAAATAAAAAGAGCGTGGTTGAGAGAGCAGAAGAGGATGTTCTGAAATGGTTTGGGCACATGGAGAGAATGAGTGAGGAAAGATTGACCAAGAGGATATATGTGTCGGAGGTGGAGGGAACGAGAAGTGGGAGACCAAATTGGAGGTGGAAAGATGGAGTGAAAAAGATTTTGTGTGATCGGGGCCTGAACATGCAGGAGGGTGAAAGGATGGCAAGGAATAGAGTGAATTGGATCGATGTGGTATACCTGGGTTGACGTGCTGTTAGTGGATTGAATCAGGGCATGTGAAGCGTCTGGGGTAAACCATGGAAAGTTGTGTGGGGCCTGGATGTGGAAAGGGAGCTGTGGTTTCGGGCATTATTGCGTGGCAGCTAGAGACTGAGTGTGAACGAATGGGGCCTTTGTTGTCTTTTCCTAGTGCTACCTCGCACACATGAGAGGGGAGGGGGAAGGTATTCCATGTGTGGCGAGGTGGCGATGGGAGTGAATGGGGGCAGACAGTGTGAATTGTGTGCATGGGTAGATATGTATGTGTCTGTGTATGTATATATATGTGTACATTGAGATGTATAGGTATGTATATTTGCGTGTGTGGACGTGTGTGTGTATACATTGTGTATGGGGGTGGGTTGGGCCATTTCTTTCATCTGTTTCCTTGCGCTACCTCGCAAACGCGGGAGACAGCGACAAAGCAAAAATAAAAAAAAAAATGAGTGGATGGGTCTTTCTTTGTCTGTTTCCTAGCACTACCTCGCTGCTGTAGGAAAAGGCAGTCAAGTATAATAAAAGATAAATATTATTCTCCCCTATCCCTGGAGATAGGGGAGAAAGAATACTTCCCACGTATTCCCTGCGTGTCGTAGAAGGCGACTAAAAGGGAGGGGAGCGGGGGTCTGGAAATCCTCCCCCTCTTTTTTCCTTTTTTTCCCAAAGAAGGAACAGAGAAAGGGGCCAGATGAGGATATTGTCTCAAAGGCCCAGTCCTCTGTTCTTAATGCTACCTCGCTAATGCGGGAAATGGCGAATAGTATGAAAGAAAGAAATTTTTTTTTTTTTTGCTTTGTCGCTGTCTCCCGCGTTTGCGACGTAGTGCAAGGAAACAGACGAAAGAAATGGCCCAACCCACCCCCATACACGTGTATATACACACGTCCACACACGCAAATATACATACCTACACAGCTTTCCATGGTTTACCCCAGACGCTTTACATGCCCTGATTCAATCCACTGACAGGACGTCAACCCCGGTATACCACATCGATCCAATTCACTTTATTCCTTGCCCTCCTTTCACCCTCCTGCATGTTCAGGCCCCGATCACACAAAATCTTTTTCACTCCATCTTTCCACCTCCAATTTGGTCTCCCACTTCTCCTCGTTCCCTCCACCTCCGACACATATATCCTCTTGGTCAATCTTTCCTCACTCATTCTCTCCATGTGCCCAAACCATTTCAAAACACCCTCTTCTGCTCTCTCAACCACGCTCTTTTTATTTCCACACATCTCTCTTACCCTTACGTTACTTACTCGATCAAACCACCTCACACCACACATTGTCCTCAAACATCTCATTTCCAGCACATCCATCCTCCTGCGCACCACTCTATCCATAGCCCATGTCTCGCAGCCATACAACATTGTTGGAACCACTATTCCTTCAAACATACCCATTTTTGCTTTCAGAGATAATGTTCTCAACTTCCACACATTCTTCAAGGCTCCCAGGATTTTTGCCCCCTCCCCCACCCTATGATCCACTTCCGCTTCCATGGTTCCATCCACTGCCAGATCCACTCCAAGATATCTAAAACACTTTACTTCCTCCAGTTTTTCTCCATTCAAACTTACCTCCCAATTGACTTGACCCTCAACCCTACTGTACCTAATAACCTTGCTCTTATTCACATTTACTCTTAACTTTCTTCTTTCACACACTTTACCAAACTCAGTCACCAGCTTCTGCAGTTTCTCACATGAATCAGCCACCAGCGCTGTATCATCAGCGAACAACAACTGACTCACTTCCCAAGCTCTCTCATCCCCAACAGACTTCATACTTGCCCCTATTTCCAAAACTCTTGCATTCACCTCCCTAACAACCCCATCCATAAACAAATTAAACAACCATGGAGACATCACACACCCCTGCCGCAAACCTTCATTCACTGAGAACCAATCACTTTCCTCTCTTCCTACACGTACACATGTCTTACATCCTCGATAAAAACTTTTCACTGCTTCTAACAACTTGCCTCCCACACCATATATTCTTAATACCTTCCACAGAGCATCTCTATCAACTGTATCATATGCCTTCTCCAGATCCATAAATGCTACATACAAATCCATTTGCTTTTCTAAGTATTTCTCACATACATTCTTTAAAGCAAACACCTGATCCACACATCCTCTACCACTTCTGAAAGAAATATATGTACATATTCATATTTCACCTCATACTTGTCCATTTTCCTGTATTAGAAAGGTAGCACCAGGAACAGATAAAAAAAAGGCCACATCCACTCATATTCATTCTCTAGCTGTCATGCATAATGCACTGAAATCAAAGGTCCCTATCCACAACCAGGCCCCACAGACCTTTCCATGGTTTATCCTGAATGCTTCACATACCCTGGCCAAGTCCAGTGACAGCATGTCATCCCGAGTATACCACATCGTTTCAATTCACTCCATCTCGTGCATGCTTTTCACCCTCCTGCATGTTCAGACCATGGTTACTCAAAATTTTTTTCACTTCATCCTTCCATCTCCAGTTAGGTCTTTCTCTTTTCCTTGTTCCTTTCAAATCTGACACATATTCCCTCTTTGTCTACTTTTCCTTACTCATTCTTTCAATATGTCCAAACCATTTCAGCACACCTGCTTTATCAACAACACTCTTTTCATTACCACACATCTCTCTTACTCTTTTACTACTTACTCAATCAAACCACCTCATGCCACATATTGTCCTGAACATTTCATTTCCAACATATCCATCCTCCGCTGAACAGCTTTATCAATGGTTTATGCCTCACATCAAAGGTTGAAGATAAGACTGTGCAAAGGAGAGTGGATGTGTTGGAAATGAAATGTTTGAGGACAATGTGCAGATAATTAAGCCTATGAATATATAAACAACTCTCATAAGACATTATATAAACACTAAGACAATAGGATAATCATAAAACAAGAAATGATACTGATCTATAACAACAGGTTGACTACAGCTTGTGTGATGTGACTCCCAGGATATGTGTGCTCTGGATGACTATGAGCAGGTGGATAGGTGATGTCAACCTGGTGGCAATCAATGATTGGCTGAGACCAAACCCCATTAGTTTGAGCAAAGGTTACGATGGTTTGAGGATCTACCAAAAAGGGTAAGTAAGAGGGAGCTTCCTCACAAATTTGATGAAGGTAAGAATGATACTGGCCCAATATTCCCCAAAGAATATCTCATGCTTGTGGAACAAATCAGACAGGAGAGGAATCAGACATTTACAATAAAGCCTGGTTACAAATTTGGTGACTATTATTGGAAGTGAATATTAATATGTCATACCTCCTGTCTTTACCCACAACATCCAAAACTCCAACAGGGGGTGAGGATGCTGGATTATATGAGCCATGTGTCACTTGTTGCGTTAGCCCTACCAGCTCACACTTCTCTGCATACCCAAGATGGACTGCCTTTCCTTCTTTTTCTGTAATATATGTACAGTTATTGATAAGAAAGGATTAAGGAAATATTATCACACAAGTCCTAGTCATTAAATCAGAGGGGCAACATTTGATATTCCAATATTTACAAAATACCTAAATCTGAATTAACAGAAGGATAAGGATAAGGCCTTACTGCATCTAGAAATGATTTATGAGACTAAGTGAAAATATGGGCAACCCAAACAAAGGAAGAGTCAGTGGAACTGCCTGGAGTAAGCAGCTGTGCACCTTTCCTATGGGCTCACCATGGCTATAGCACCCACCCAAAAGCTCTTCACCATGCTCCTGTTGGCCAATCTGGTAAATAATGTAATTTTCCTAAACTAATAATGCTTAACTCTTAATGAACAAGAAAAATATGAAGTATTTTCATAGTTTTGATGCATCTAATCATATAGCTATGGTAAAGTTACAAAATGTAAATGAATGTAAAATCTGTATGCTGGACTGGCTAATCTATTACATAGCTAACATTTTTCCTAAATCAAGAATGGCTGTCTTAATTCTAAATAAAAAATACAATTTTTGTGCAACTTCTACTAAACTGAAAGAAATACAATTTTGTTATTTTTTGCACACTGGATGAGGGCAAAAAACAAACAAATGCAGACCAAAAGAATTAAAGAAGATTATGGTAGGTAAGACTGGATTAAGTTTCCTGGTTTGAGTTCTTCAGTAAAACAACAGGTAGATAAGAAAAGGAAGACATATCAACCTAGAAACCAAACCTTGCCCAAGCTAAAATAATGCTTCTAAAGTGGCTGCAACATGTGTACTATTTTTATTAACAAAATCTCCACTGATATCATTCATGATGATTTTCATAAGATACATTTGTCATGTCGCTACAGTTAACATTTATGCTTGCTGTAAAAGTCAACATACAATTAATGCAAGATTTTGATTATAAACATAAATACAGTAACAGTAAAAATGGACAAATAGAACAATCAGGTTGTTATTCTGTATATGGAACTGACAATAATGTGCATCCATTAATCTTAACTGTTTCCATCCTCTCAGCTGAAAATGACAGACATGGCACCTATCCTAGAGTACCTATGATGAAATTCAGCCACAATGGGAAGGCTATCATTAAGCACTCACCACACATTTTGCTTGACATATAAGACTATTCTTCTCAGCCACCACCAGAATTCCATAATTATCTGTTCTTGTTTCATCTAGGACTGACCTCAACCACACAGTGAGAAAAATATGGCTGTATTTTCAGTGGGTGACACTTTTCAATCATTATAAATTCAGATCAGTAACTGTGTTCAGTAATATATGACAAAGATTATTTGGTTAAATTAGGATAGGCTCTAGGTTCTGCATTAGGCTAGCCTTCTAATTATGGCATTCAGGACCATGAGGGGTTCACAAACCATGTGGTAGGGTAAACCAAGTTGCACTATCATCAATCCTGTTTAACAAAGAATATCCTGATCACATTATTAGTCTAACTTACAGAACAATATCTAAAGCTTATATTCTTTCTTTTCTTTCATACTATTCGCCATTTCCTGCATTAGCGAGGTAGCGTTAAGAACAGAGGACTGGGCCTTTGAGGGAATATCCTCACCTGGCCCCCTTCTCTGTTCATTACATCAAATATAATTTTTCATCACTTTCATTTCCTTAACTATTTTCAAGCATTCTCATATTTTGTAGATTCATCAATATCAGAATGTGAGTGTGAAAAACACATCAGAAATACACCATTCCCAAAAACACAAGCCATTTCATAACTCAGTTTGAGTAATAATATTTCGTACCATAACAACTACTGTTTCCAAAAAAGTTACCTTTAATTATGAACAAAACTTAAGAAGCAAAAGTGAATTTCCTTTTTGCAACCTTATTAGTTGTAGAATTGTTATAAAATCTTGTACAGATTAGTTGTGTTTTTGCGGGTAACAGAAAAGGACTGGGAAGTATAAATGGGATCATTCTTTATTGTCTCACAATAATGAATAACTCAACATCAGAGAGCTATGAACCTCAGGGAAAGTATGGGTTTAATCATAAATGAATACTGTAAAAATAATTAAAACATGCATTGTAAAGATATTTATAAAGATATCACCAGAGCTATCATAGTTTTAGAAAAAGTTTGCTTTACCCTCATTTCCTGGTTTTGTGCTTTTATTAAAATCCACTGGATGTTGCCATGATGGGAAGCCCCCCAAAAAAGCTGTATAAATGCTGTAATCTATCTATCTACATCTCTGATGCCTGTTCCCTCCAAGAACTCCCATCAAAGGGCTGCCACTGCAAAAGGGTCTCCACTTATCCCTGTCCTTACATGCTTCCCTCGCATACACCATTCCATGCATTCTCCCACTTTTTCTCTCCTTCCTCTACCCAATTTGCCCATATGTCTGTGTGTGTATATATATGTATACGTTGAGATGTATAGGTATGTATATATGCGTGTGTGGACGTGTATGTATATACATGTGTGTGTGGGTGGGTTGGGCCATTCTTTCATCTGTTTCCTTGCACTACCTCGCTAATGCAGGAGACAGCGACAAAGCAAAATAGATATATATAAATATATATAAATATATATAGGGCATGTGAAGCATCTGGGGTAAACCATGGAAAGTTCTGTGGGGCCTGGATGTGGAAAGGAAGCTGTGGTTCTGGTGCATTATTAAATGACAGCTACTGACTGAGTGTGAACGAATGTGGCCTTTGTTGTCTTTTTCTAGCACTACCTCACGCACATGAGGTGCGATGGAGGTTGTTATTTCATGTGTGGCGGGGTGGTGATGGGAATGAATAAGGGCAGACAGTATGAATTATGTACATGTGTACATATGTATATGTCTGTGTGTGTATACATATGTATACGTTGAGATGTATAGGTATGTATATTTGCATGTGTGGACGTGTATGTATATACATGTGTATGTGGGTGGGTTGGGCCATTCTTTCATCTGTTTCCTTGCGCTACCTCACAAACGCGGGAGACAGCGACAAAGCAAAATAAATAAATAAATAAGATAGAATATATGTATATATATGGCTGGAAATCCTCCCCTCTCGTTTTTTTTTTTTAATTTTCCAAAAGAAGGAACAGAGAAGGGGGCCAGGTGAGGATATTCCCTGTAAGGCCCAGTCCTCTGTTCTTAACGCTACCTCGCTAATGCGGGAAATGGCGAATAGTATGAAAGAAAAAAAATATACATATATATATATATATATATATATATATATATATATATATATATATATATGAATCTGATCCTGTGTGGGAGAGATCTCTTGTGCATTAATTTGATCCATAAATAATATATCTAGACATCTGAACTCTCCCAAAGAATATGCAAATTTTGGATTCAGTCTGATCCAAATGCTTGAAGCATAGAGGAATTCAGTGGAATGCATTAATAATACAGGAAAATGGGCAGTTCTAGATTCTACAGACAAGTTTTCTTATAATAATACAGTTTTACAAGCAGAAGGTAAATGTTTATTATTGTCCATCAGTGGGATGGTCATTTTTCTAATGTCCTCACACATTGCATAAAAACATTAGTAAATTACACCATGATGTTGTAAGAATCCCTCTTCCTTATTTACTAGTAGCAAGATTTGAATGGAACTGTTATGAATGCATAATGTACACTCTCAATTATTTATCTTGAGTATTTTCACCCCATAATGCCCTTCTACTTGGAAGCCATGCCCACTTTATGAAAATTAGAGCTGATGACTTGTAAGAAATCCATTGGTACAAATTTCTTTAAATTCTATCAGGAAACATGTCTCCATATTCTTGAATATTAATACATGGCCAAAAACTTATAAGGTCTTGCTGTCAAGATCTTCATACTGTTCTTTCCTCCCGTGGCTCCTAGAAACAGTATGGTAGCTACTCAATCAGCTATCAAACAGAATGCTTAAGATATCAAGTATATCAAAGAGTCAAGCAAATTTTAATCCTACCCCTCTCATTAAAGTTCCTTATACTATCGTTACATCTATTTATTAGTTGATTATGTTTGTTAGGTCTGTCCCTAACATAGACTACTTCTTATGTTGATAGGATTGCATGGATTTTTTACCTTATATTTTCCCTCCCTTTCAATGTCTTACTTACTTTTACAGGTCTAAATAAATGAATGATGTTCTACTTTATCTCCCTAGTTTTAATCTATAGCATAACAATAACATTCATCTGATTTTTCACATTTCTACTAATCAACATTAAATCATAAAACTACATAATAATGCTCTCCTCTCTGGAATTAAGAGAGAACAATCATAATTATGAAATTGGAAGGAAAGAACAATCATAATCCAGGCATACTTTCTTTTATTCCAAAACTATTCAAGACATTTACCACCTTATCAAACGCCACAATTGAAACTCATTATGACCCTTACACAGATAGTGCTAAAAAATAGTTGTGTATAATCTTATGAGAGATGATGACATACCTTTCCCTTCACCACAATTCATGATAATTTCGGAATAACATTACCTTTGTAAAATTTAAGGGCGATACGGTACAAATCCTGCAGTGAGAACCCCCAATGTACCTCAACGCCATTTTCCAGAGGAGTTATTTTTGTTTCTTCTTTGTTCATATCATGCGTCATATCTGGTCCATCAGACATCAAAATGCCCTCCACAACCGCCTCAATTTCTGAAATAGTTTCTGTGACGTCCGCCCCATTCGCCATGTTTGTTTACATGTCACATCTGGTTGCATTTCTCAATAATATCATTATTTCTTCAAAATATGAGTATGAATAAAGATTATTGAAAACAATCAAATATTTCAACGTAAGATTTTTATGAGGATTTTTTCTGCTTAGAATGACTGAATTTTAGGGCAGTTATCATTTTTCGTTTAAAATGCCTTACATCATAGATGCCACGTATTTAAATGTTACTACAACGTCTAGTGCAATGCAGAAGTTTGAAAATTCCCCTTAGATACCATATGTACTAGAATGTTATGTACTAAGTATTTAGCACAACTTCCAAATTAATGCCTTTACTTAAAACACAGACAGATATTACAATTTACCTTTGTTTTGGTTAACACTAAAAGGGTGTTCCATGGAACCCTGTCGCTTGAGTGGAACTACTGTTTAGTAAATAGTAAAAACATCTGAAATGAGTTCCTTTGCTAAAGGTGGAAATTTGTTCAATTTACGAGACGGCTGAACCTTATCATAACTGCCTAACTTAGGCAAAATCCAAACTAGAGGTATAGGTCTTTTGGCGTCCACTTCTTTAGATGCTAAGAAATATATTACATCGTCTTATCTCCATCTGATTTAGATTTCAAATTATGACCAAGGTTAAGTTGCAGGCTGAATATTATCCATCGACAGACAATGACAGCCACAGACAGTGTCCATACGCGTTTATCACTATGCAATGGAGGTGAAAAAAAATTAAGATACGGAATGTGATTATCGAACATTTTAGAAATATGAGGGTTGAGAAAGGGATGCAGAAACACAGGTAATGCAACAATGCTATATAGAAATGAACAAGAGCATGAAGACACCAGGACAGCAGCTGTTGTTGGTGAGGGAAGAGGAAGTTAGGCAGGAATCACGTGCTGCTGTTGCAGAATAAGATCCCACAATCGGGCTACATGAAGTAAGCGATAAGTTGTCGAGGCTCCGTAGGAGTAGTTATGCTGCACGAAAGAAGCGTTGCCGAGGCCTCTGGTTATGCTGTAAGAGGCATTGCCAAGGCTTGTGGTTGTGCTGCAGGAGGAAAGAGGCTGCCGAGGCCTGTAATTATGCTGCTGAAGGGAAGTGCCGTGGTTGTGCTGCAGAAGGTGCTGCCGAGGTCCGTTTGATGTGCTTCAAGGAGAAGGAGGAGATGCCAAGGTCCTGTGGTCTGTTTTAGGAGAGAGGAGGTGTTGCAAAGGTAGTACTTAGTAAGTAAAGATCATAATCCTGGTCGTATCAAACATGCTCAGTAAAAGTACCGTTGGATGTAAGAGAATTTTTGATAACTGGACACCTACTGGTGTTAATCCGTGAATCTGTTTCCCTGGGTAATTACTGTAAGAAAGAGACTGCGTGACTGCTTACAAAAACGGTAATTCTTGTGATTTGGCCAAGGAAGAACTCTTTGACCCTTGTCAAGACTTTGAGTCAGTACCCACTGAAGGTCACACTTCAGGTAACGTAATTCCCTGTCATATATTAACGTTGGTAGTTTTGGGTATCAAACTTGTCAATAATTGATTCAAAGAAAATCATAAATGCGGAGGCAGATTTTAATGAGACACATATGATTGATACATGGCTCAGAAGGTGCTATGGTAAAAGCATGGGACAGGTCACATCATCTCTGCTGAAAAGATATAGATGAGGTGAATGGTCACACCTCATACCTGGATCAGGCAATTAGAATACTTGAAACACTCCCATATTATCCCTGGGTGTAGGAATTTGAAAGAGTTAAATAGTTTAAATTGGCATGCTCCCTCCTTTCCAATAAAAAAAGCATCCCATGTTATCAACAATTACATCGCCACCATCTTTCAGAAAGGTTCCCAAATTCATACTACCCATCTTCCAGCCCAATCACCACCTGCCTCAATAAAGAATCTGAAGACGCCAGAGAGTTACGTACCGCCAAAGTAAAGCGCTCCACTACAACCATTGACTTGTCGAGGAAGCTGTGTGAGGGGTTCTCCCCCGATCGCCTTCTCTAGTCCATCTACATTGCTTCCCTCTATCATTCAAAATGCATCGCTGATTGGAAGATTTCTTATGTCTCCTCGGTGTCAACGTCAAGCCTACAATTTCTCAATTAAGTAAGACCCATAACCATCAGCCACTCCTCAACTTGTTCTGTGAAAGCTTTGTTTCTCTGGACTTACACAGACACTGCAAGTAATTTAATTTGGCAGTTAAAAGACCTCCTCCGCCCACATATGCAGCGTCAGCATCTAGATTTTATTGCAACTTGAAGAGATGCAAAACCTCTCCGCTTTCACCTTCGATGACTTTACAAAATCCGTAGACTTAGCCAACCATAACACAAACTTTAACCATCAATATGAGGATGTACATAAGTCTCATTCTGTGACATTGCATTGCCACAACCCCACCACGAGAATAGCCCTAATCCATCATATGTACACATGATCAATCAATGATTGGTAGATTCTCAGCCAGTGTTTGTGTAAAGGTCGTCCGTTTAATTGCCTTTTACTATGGTCCATTTTTCTATATTTTGTGTATCATTTTGTATATTTTCTGTTTTTTATTACACCTGATTCTATATCTTTATCGTTTTAACTTTTATTATCCTTATTATCATTATCATTATTATTAATCATAATTGTTATTGTTATCATTATACTTCTTTTGATTATTAGTAATCGTACTGATAATAGCAGTGCTTTTTCACACTTGTCGTTTCCCGCTTAGCGAGAAAGCGCCAGGAACAGAAGACTGGCGTTATTTGCTCAACCTTAGCTGTCATGTATAATGCACTGAAACCAGAGCCCCACGGACCTATTTGTGGTTTCCTTTGACTTCTTCATATGTCTTGTGTCAGCTCATTGACGGCACATTGCCCCTTGGATACTACATCGCTCCAATTACACTCTCCCATGTACACCTCATATCCTCCTGCATGATCACTCACGACCCCTCAAAACACCTTTCACTTTCTCCTCCAATTTCCAGCTCCGTTACCCCATTCTTCTCGTCCCTTGCACTTCTGATATCTATATCCTCTTAGTCAACCTGTTCTTCACTCAGCCACACCTTATGTCCAAACCAGCACACCTTTTTTAATTTCTTTCAACCATACTCTTCTTAGCACGCCTGTCTCTCACCTTCTCATCTCTTATTCGATCAACCCTCCTCACACTATATATCGACTTCATGCATTCCATTACCATTGCATCCACCCTCTTCAGTACTTTTTGATCTATGGCCTGTCTCTCTCCCTTCCTAACCTTCATTACATTAATCTTATGACATTAACTCTCAACTTTCTCCGTTTACACACTCTCACAAACTCAGACACCAGCTTTTGCAGTTTCCCGCTCGAGTCTGCCACAAATGCCGTGTCACGAGTAAATAGCAAGTGACTAACCTTCCATGTCCCTCAGTCTGCAACAGACTGCAAAACCGATCCCTTTTCCAAGATCCATGCATTTACCTCCCTCATCAATCCAAACATAGACACACCTGCCACAGACCTATCTTCAACTGTAGCAACTCTTTCTACTCACACACATCCTTTACTCCATAGAAACTTTTCAATCCTTCTAGCAGCTTTCCTCCAAAACAGTATGTTCGTAATGCCTTCCATGAAACATCTCTATGAACCCTATCATGCGCTTCTTGCAGATCTATAAATACTTCAACAAATTCTTTTTTATTATTATTTCTTACACTCATTCTACAAAGCAAATGCCTGACCCACACAACCTCTACCACTCGTGAAGATGCATTGTTCCGTCCTACTCTGATGCTCTGTGCATGCTCGTACCATCTCAATCACCGCTCTTCCGCACAACTAACTAGGTATGCTCAGCAAACCGATACCTCTGTAATTCGATCATTTATTTTTGTCCCTCTTGTGGCCAAGGCTTGTCATGCACATGTTCATGTTATTGCAGAAGAGAAATTGTGTTTTGAAATTTATCAGTTGAAAGCGAATAAGACCTAAGGATTTGGACAATAATACGTTTCTGTAAGAATGAATTCAATCAAGTTTCTGCTTCCTTACTCCGAGTTGCTGCACAGGTCCGGTTCAAGAAAGGAAATATGTTCAGAGCGAGAAAAGGCACAAGTATCGGAGTAAAGATACCTGAAAGTCGCATCTTCAACAAGTACAGCGAAGGAGCGACAAGAAAGGAAGGTATGTATCAGAGAATGAAGAGCAGAAAATCAAAAGTAAGTAAATTCAAAGACAAAAGAACTATGCCACGCCCTGTCAAACGCTTTAGAGATGTCGAGGGCTATAACGAAATTTTCGGCAAAAGTTTAGAAAGAGTAGGACCAGAGGTGATCTATATAGGAGAAATCACCAGTAGACCTTTTACCATGAAATCCATATAGTGATATGATATAAAGGAAAGAGATTATAAGCGCTCAAGAACTGAAAGTTGAAGATAGGTTCAAAGACTTTGGAGATGGCAGAAGAGAGTGAGATTGAGCTATAGCTTCAGGAATAGGCTGCGTCAGGGTATACTTCCAAAGAAGTAGGTAAAGTTGAGGTCTTTAGACTATGTGGAAATATCTGCAGTGGAGTCAAAAGATCACGGTGACTCACCTCGGGAACATACTCACACTTACCTTCCCTTGACTTCTTCTACACAAGTTTTGATCTTCCCAAACAGAGAGTTTTACTATTTGTGTGTTACGGGAAGAGATTTTGTACGCTCGCGTTGCTCCGTCTTTTAAACCTTGCATGCATGTAGATGTATACATACATACGCCAGCCTACGTCAGGACTGGATGGAGGTGGTCCAGATGTGGGTGAGAGTTTCATGTGGAACATCTTAAGTCAAGGTACGGAGGGTTCCAGGAAAACCATATGCCAAGTGACACAAACCTTCAACGATGGCATGGTTTGAGGAGAGGATGAATGAAAAGTATACTATACACTCATAATCACAGACACCTGTGATTTCTATATTTTGATGAAATTAGTTATATTTACATAATTAGTCGACACAGAAAAGGAACAGAGTTGCAAGACATATATTTTGATGATCATTAAAGTCACTCGTGTTTGGTCAAGTGCTCATCACAACTTCCAAACACACAGTAGAAATAAGACATTCTTAGAATTATTACAAAGTAGAACTATTCTACTACTCTTGATAAAGTTTCCAGATGATATAAAGCTACGGTCACAATGATACCATTAGAAAAACCTATACAAACGTAAAGGAATCTCAGAGCAGTCAGCATCTGTGGCCTGTGTTGACATGCAAGTTTCATGTAAAAAAATAGACGCTTTTATGGCGTCTTCTTGTGTACAGGAGAAAATAGTTATAAAACTAAACATTGATCGTGTAAGGGTTCTTATCAGTGAAGCGACGTTTCTTGTGTTGTTGCTGTTTCCCGTCCTCGTCCTTGTCTTGGTACCGCTGGAGGAGTACCGTGAGCTCGGCTTTGATGCTCTCCTCACTGCCCCGCGGGGCTGCTGAGGGAGTGACCGCGACCCCAGGGCGGGGCCCCTCGACACCAACACCACCCACATTCTGAGCCTGGAACACCTCGCGGTCACACTCGGCCTCAGAGAGTTCCTTTGAGTCCGAGAAGGCTGAAGGAGGGTGAAGCGGCCGTGGGGGCGTCAAGGACGAGCTATCGCTTGAGGTCGACTCAGTGCGCGGTCTGTAGGGATCACAGCGATTTGTGTAAACGCAGAATTCGTTATAGTTTTAATCATGATAAAGATGAGGAAAGATTAATAGTGAAAATTGTGATGATGATGTTCATCCTAGCAATGAACGCTATCATAAAGATTACTATCATTGACACCGTGACACCAACCAGGTCTTGTATAGAACAAACTTACGACAATAAAGCATTTAGTAATCTTTATGAAAAATTTTCCAGGTCTGTAGCACATGCAGCAACAAATAAAAACATCAATACTTGTTTATACAACACGATATGTACAAGAAACCCACCCAGTAGTGTGACATATCAAACGACATCTGAATGATTTTACGAAATCTTTATGCCGATGAAGGGAACGAAAAAGCGCCTTCTATAATCTGACACCTTGTGATGATTATGATCAGGAGAATGTTAATCATCAAGTAAAAGAATGCAGAGAGATCATCTGTAATTATGAGGAATATTGTATCAACAGCAATCAAGGTACTCGTTTGGTTCCCAATTTGAAAAATGAATTGAGTTGAGGTCATGCCCCTGGGAGGAGGCGGATGAGTTGAAAGGAGGACGATTGTGTTGCCCCTGGGAGGAAGCGGATGAGAGGAATAGTGCCAGCTTCATCAGCTGGGGTCCACCTACGTAGCTCAGCTCCTCTACCTGTGACTACCTGGCTTGGCGGACCGGCGGCAAGGGGTGGGAGCCCACTCTTGCTGCAGCTGCTACTGCCACTTGCTGTTGCGGGTGCTGTGGAGCCAGCTGCTGGGTATGATGGTGATGTGTTGGGTGCTGTGCCTGATGCTGTGCCTGGGGCTGGAAGTGGTGACGTTGCTGCACGGGCGACGAGGCATCGTTACTCTCAGTGCTCGAGTCGCGGCCACCCCCCAGGGTCTCTGCTAGAGAGAGAGAGAGAGAGAGAGAGAGAGAGAGAATTACACCAAATTAAAACCGTGTATTTTACTGCACAGTAAGTTTATTTCGTTAGGTAACAAAACAGATTTTGTATTTAGTTTACATTCCTCATGTATTCTGCTTCTGACCATACAAGTCCTAGAACACTTACAATTGTTCTCTCCTTCCATCGTCTCGCATCCTCACCATGCCTCTCCATCCTATGTCTAACACTCACTATGTCCTCTTCCTCCCTTGGCTTACACCCTCACCATGTCAACACCTCACCCACGTCCTAAGTCCAGCCTATGTTCTGTCCCCTTCCCACCTCCATAATGCATATCTTTCACATCTCTCATACACAAATTGGTTTACTTCTCCCTATTCCCCTCTATACTCACACCATGTTATTGCCTTTCATATCCCTCAAACTCCCACCATTTCCCCCTTCTCCCACACCGTCCTACCTCTGGTGCGGCTCCTGGGGCGGTGAGATCGGCCTCGTGTGTCTCTCCTGGCCTCCTCAGGCCAAGGTCTCTGCTCAGAGGTGGCAGCAGAGGGTGTAGGCGCATTTGTGGAAGCCGTGGGAGGCTGGGCGCCTGGGAGGGACTTTGGGCGGCCGGCATAGTCCCCACGCCCAACACGGCTGATATAAGCGATCTCTGGACACACGGCATGATCGATAAGGAAACAGTATAAGAAATAGATAGCACTTGAAAATTTTAAGGATAGAATCGATAAAGTAGGCTTTTACAGCATCTTTCTTGTAAGAACTCTGGTGAGTGGCTTAGACAGTCCATATACAAATTCTTAAAGTAATATAAGCTCAGTTTTCACGTCCAGTATAAGTAGTAATGTCTTACCCTTCCAGTCTTACCCATACATTGAAGGACAAACATTTTGTCGACATAAGTATAGCAGCAGTAGCAAATAAGGATATAGATATAAGTAAAGAAATAAAGTTACCATAATTTCATAGAACACAATGATAAAGGTAAACATAAAAATATAGAATTACTGAAATAGGTTTTCTGGCCCCTTCGAAGTCGTTCCTATTTACATTCAGTCGTTAATCCTCAAGCGATATCTTACCCAAGTTTGAAATATTCCAATGTATTTGCACTATTACATTAGATATCGCAATAATACTATTTGGATATATAGAAATACTGAGTGGGAGAAAGGTTAAAAAAGAGGGTTTATATGTGTCAGAAGTGGAGGGAACAAGGAGAACGGGTTGACTAAATTGGAGATGGAAGGATGTAGTGAAAAAGATTTTAAGTGATCAGAGCCTGAACATAATAGAGGGTGAAAAGCGTGCACGGGATAGAGTGACTGTGAACGAATGTGGCCTTCGTGTTTCCTGGCACTACCTGGCTGACGCAAGGAGTGGCGATGCTGATTCATGTGGGGCAGGGTGGCGCCGAGGATGGATGAAGGCAAGCAAGTATGAATATGTATAAGTGTATATATGTATATATCTGCGTATATGTATATGTGTATATGTCTGCGTATGTGTATATATGTATATGTCTGCGGCAGGGTTCGTGATGTCTCCATGGTTGTTTGATTTGTTTATGGATGGGGTTGTTAGGGAGATGAATGCAAGAGTTTTGGAGAGAGGGGCAAGTATGCAGTCTGTTGTAGATGAGAGGGCTTAGGAAGCGAGTCAGTTGCTGTTCGCTGATGATACAGCACTGGTGGCTGATTCGGGTGAGAAACTGCAATTGTTGCTGACTGAGTTTGGTGAAGTGTGTGAAAGAAGAAAGCTGAGAGTAAAGATGAATAAGATCAAAATGATTAGGTTCAGTAAGGTTGAGGGACAAGTCAATTAGGAGGTAAGTTTGAATGGAGAAAAACTGGAGGAAGTGAAGTGCTTTACATATCTGAGAGTGGATTTAGCAGCGGATGGAACCATGGAAAAGGACGTGAGTCACAGGGTGGGGGAGGTAGCAAAGGTTCTGGGAGCGTTCAAGAATGTGTGGAAGGGGAGAACTTTACCTCGGAGAGCAAAAATGGGTATGTTTGAAGGAATAATGGTTCCAACAATGTTATATGGTTGCGAAGCATGGGCTATAGATAGGGTTGTGCGGAGGAGGATGAATTGGAAATGAAATACTTGAGGACAATATGTGGTGTGAGGTGGTTTGATCGAGTAAGTACTGAAAGGGTAAGAGAGATGTGTGGTAATAAAAGGGTGTAGTTGAGAGAGCAGAAGAGGGTGTATTGAAATGGTTTGGACACATGGAGAGAATGAGTGAGGAAAGACCGACAAAGAGGATATATGTGTCAGAAGTGGAGGGAACGAGGAGAAGTGGGAGACCAAATTGGAGGTGGAAGGATGGAGTGAAAAAGATTTTGACCGATTTGGGCCTGAACATACAGGAAGGTGAAAGGCGTGCTAGGAATAGAGTGAATTGAAACAATGTGGTATACCGGGGTCGACGTGCTGTCAATGGATTGAAACAGGGCATGTGAAGTGTCTGGGGTAAACCCTGGAAAGTATGTCTTTGTCTTTTCCTATCGCGCGCTGGGGGGTGGGGGGGGTGCTGTTTTTTTTCATGTGTGGCGGGATAGCGACAGGAATGGATGAAGGCAGCAAGTATGAATATGTACATGTGTATATATGTGTATATTTCTGTGTAACTATATGTATGTATACGTTTAAACATATATGTATATGTGAGCGTGTGGGCGTTTATGTGTATACATGTGTATGTGGGTGGGTTAGGCCATTCTTTCGTCCGTTTCCTTGCGCTACCTCGCTAACGCGAGAGACAGCGACTAATCATGACAGATAGATAAATAGAACATATATATATTATAATAATATAGTATATATTTCTTTCATACTATTCGCCATTTCCCGCGTTAGCGATGTAGCGTTAAGAACAGAAGACTGGGATTTTGAGGGAATATCCTCAACTGGCCCCCTTCTCTGTTTCTCCTTTTGAAAAAATAAAAATAAAACGAGAAGGAAGGATTTCCAGCCACCCGCTCCTTACCCTTTTAGTCGCCTTCTACGACACGCAGGGAATATGTGGGAATTATTCTTTCTCCCCTATCCCCAGGGATAGTATATATATATATATATATATATATATATATATATATATATATATATATATATATATATATATATATATATATATATATATATATATATATATATATATATATCATCCCTGGGGATAGGGGATTAAGAATACTTCCCACGTATTCCCTGCGTGTCGTAGAAGGCGACTAAAAGGGGAGGGAGCGGGGGGCTGGAAATCCTCCCCTCTCGTTTTTTTTTTTTTAATTTTCCAAAAGAAGGAACAGAGTGGGGCCAGGTGAGGATAATCCAAAAAAGGCCCAGTCCTCTGTTCTTAACGCTACCTCGCTAATGCGGGAAATGGCGAATAGTTTAAAAGAAAGAAATATATATATATATATATATATATATATTTTTTTTTTTTTTTTTTTTTTTTTTTATACTTTGTCGCTGTCTCCCGCGTTTGCGAGGTAGCGCAAGGAAACAGACGAAAGAAATGGCCCAACCCCCCCCCCCCCATACACATGTACATACACACGTCCACACACGCAAATATACATACCTACACAGCTTTCCATGGTTTACCCCAGACGCTTCACATGCCTTGATTCAATCCACTGACAGCACGTCAAACCCTGTATACCACATCGCTCCAATTCACTCTATTCCTTGCCCTCCTTTCACCCTCCTGCATGTTCAGGCCCCGATCACACAAAATCTTTTTCACTCCATCTTTCCACCTCCAATTTGGTCTCCCTCTTCTCCTCGTTCCCTTCACCTCCGACACATATATCCTCTTGGTCAATCTTTCCTCACTCATTCTCTCCATGTGCCCAAACCATTTCAAAACACCCTCTTCTGCTCTCTCAACCACGCTCTTTTTATTTCCACACATCTCTCTTACCCTTACGTTACTTACTCGATCAAACCACCTCACACCACACATTGTCCTCAAACATCTCATTTCCAGCACATCCATCCTCCTGCGCACAACTCTATCCATAGCCCACGCCTCGCAACCATACAACATTGTTGGAACCACTCTTCCTTCAAACATACCCATTTTTGCTTTCCGAGATAATGTTCTCGACTTCCACACATTTTTCAAGGCTCCCAAAATTTTCGCCCCCTCCCCCACCCTATGATCCACTTCCGCTTCCATGGTTCCATCCGCTGACAGATCCACTCCCAGATATCTAAAACACTTCACTTCCTCCAGTTTTTCTCCATTCAAACTCACCTCCCAATTGACTTGACCCTCAACCCTACTGTACCTAATAACCTTGCTCTTATTCACATTTACTCTTAACTTTCTTCTTCCACACACTTTACCAAACTCAGTCACCAGCTTCTGCAGTTTCTCACATGAATCAGCCACCAGCGCTGTATCATCAGCGAACAACAACTGACTCACTTCCCAAGCTCTCTCTTCCCCAACAGACTTCATACTTGCCCCTCTTTCCAGGACTCTTGCATTTACCTCCCTAACAACCCCATCCATAAACAAATTAAACAACCATGGAGACATCACACACCCCTGCCGCAAACCTACATTCACTGAGAACCAATCACTTTCCTCTCTTCCTACACGTACACATGCCTTACATCCTCGATAAAAACTTTTCACTGCTTCTAACAACTCGCCTCCCACACCATATATTCTTAATACCTTCCACAGAGCATCTCTATCAACTCTATCATATGCCTTCTCCAGATCCATAAATGCTACATACAAATCCATTTGCTTTTCTAAGTATTTCTCACATACATTCTTCAAAGCAAACACCTGATCCACACATCCTCTACCACTTCTGAAACCGCACTGCTCTTCCCCAATCTGATGCTCTGTACATGCCTTCACCCTCTCAATCAATACCCTCCCATATAATTTACCAGGAATACTCAACAAACTTATACCTCTGTAATTTGAGCACTCACTCTTATCCCCTTTGCCTCTGTACAATGGCACTATGCACGCATTCCGCCAATCCTCAGGCACCTCACCATGAGTCATACATACATATATATATATATATATATATATATATATATAGTGGATACCTCTCTATTCGTCTATTTTACAGCGCTACCCCGCTAACGCGAGAAACATCGATCGAGGATAATAGAAGAGATAATATATATATATATATATATATATATATATATATATATATATATATATATATATATATATATTCACTTGTCTGCACCGTCTCATCAGGAGGGAATTCTGGTCCCTCCTGATAAATAGTCGTTTATACACGACTTTAGTTATGAGAAGTTAGAGAGGTTTACTTTACCTGTTTCCTTGTAGTGTGACTGTGTCCTCTGTCGGCCCACCTGGCCGTAGGCTGGCGACTGCTGGTGGCTATCACTCTGGCCGGCCGGATGGTCCAGACAGTCTCGGGGGGTCATGGCGTGCAGCGACAGCCCATACTCCAGGGTCCCCTCCGAGCTACCCACGCTACGTGCAAGAGGAAAGCTCAGAGAGAGAGAGAGAGAGAGAGAGAGAGAGAGAGAGAGAGAGAGAGAGAGAGAGAGAGAGAGAGAGAGAGAGATCGGATAAGTGAAAAACAAATCCAGAGAAAAGATTTAGTTACAGAGGAGAAAAGCACAAGATTTGTTAATGCTTTTGTGTGGTCACTTAAAGACATTGCGTACATGTACACAGCAAAAGGATTAAGGAACTGTGAGTGCTTTAACCTCGGTACATAGAATACTTTATTAATCGAAAGGTCTTAAAACAATATCGATTTCCTCATTATATGCAGTGATACATTATATGCAGTGATACATTCTATGCACTGATACATTATATGCATTGATACATTATTGAAGCCGATTATCAACGAAACCTTGAATATATATGACTGGTAAGAATCCACTTTTATAAATCTATACATGCACTACTGGGACCCTTTATGTATACATTGCACTATATGTAGACGGGGTAATTTGCTAAGGAGGACCTATGTGAGATACCTGAAGGTGGCGTAAGGGCAGATCTCGTAGGGATCGGAAGCGTCGTCCTGCGTCTTCAGGGAAGCGAGGGAGCCACGTGACTTCTTAGTGGGCGTGGGAGAGTAGAGGTGGGCGCGAGTGATCTCGGAATTTCGAGCGTTGTCTTCCTCTCCGCCGCCCTTTTGGTCTACACTTTCACCCTGCCTGCTGACCACATACGATCTGATGACATTCGTGGCACCTGACCTACCCTGCCTGCTGGGACTTGACACTCTTAGTCTGATGATTCTACAAGCGTACATAAAGCGTAATCATGAAATATTTGAACTTTTTTAACTTGAAATCTGAGAGAAAAAAGAAACAATAATCGTACTTCGCTCTATAAACATCGCTACTTTATCTTTACTTAACATCTATCTACCAAATGTGCTGCTAAGATTCGCTATTTGTTCTGTTCCCTAATTCTTCCTTTCAAAATAATGTCTGGGGGAATGGCAGGTCGGTGTGAGTGTCCGGGGGAATGGCAGGTGGGTGCGAGTGCTCTGGGGAATGGTAGGTCGGTGTGTATATCTCGCTTTTTAAACCAGGTATTCCCAATCATCAGTCCTTTTTCAGCACATAAATCTACAAGCTCTTCACCATTTCCATTTACAACACTGAACACCCCATGTATACCAATTATTCCCTCAACTGCCACATTACTCACCTTTGCATTCAAATCACCCATCACTATAACCCGGTCTCGTGCATCAAAACCACTAACACACTCATTCAGCTGCTCCCAAAACACTTGCCTCTCATGATCTTTCTTCTCATGATGTCTCCCGCGTTTGCTAGCTAGCGCAAGGAAACAGACGAAATAAATGGCCAAACCCACCCCCATACACATGTATATACATACACGTCCACACACGCAAATATACATACTCATACAACACAATGTACACATATATATATATATATATACACACACAGACATATACATATATACACATGCACACAATTCACACTGTCTGCCTTTATTCATTCCCATCGCCACCTCGCCACACATGGAATAACATCCCCCTCCCCCTCATGTGTGCGAGGTAGCGCTAGGAAAAGACAACAAAGGCCCCATTCGTTCACACTCAGTCTCTAGCTGTCATGCAATAATGCCCAAAACCACAGCTCCCCTTCCAAATCCAGGCCCCACACAAGTTTCCATGGTTTACTCCAGACGCTTCACATGCCCTGAATCAATCCATTGACAACACGTCGACCCCGGTATACCACATCGATCCAACTCACTCTATTCCTTGCCCGCCTTTGACCCTCCTGCATGTTCAGGCCCCGATCACTCAAAATCTTTTTCACTCCATCTTTCCACCTCCAATTTGGTCTTCCACTTCTCCTTGTTCCCTCCACCTCTGACACATATATCCTCTTGGTCAATCTCTCCTTACTCATTCTCTCCATGTGACCAAACCATTTCAAAACACCCTCTTCTTATTTCCACACATCTCTCTTACCCTTACATTACTTACTCGATCAAACCACCTCACAATACATATTGTCCTCAAACATCTCATTTCCAGCACATCCACCCTCCTGCGCACTACTCTATCCTTAGCCCACGCCTCGCAACCATACAACATTGTTGGAACCACGATTCCTTCAAACATAGCCATTTTTGCTCTCGAAGATAATGTTCTCGACTTCCACACATTCTTCAAGGCTCCCAAAATTTTCGCCCCCTCCCCCACCCTATGATTCACTTCCACTTCCATGGTTCCATCCGCTGCCAGATCCACTCCCAGATATCTAAAACACTTTACTTCCTCCAGTTTTTCTCCATTCAAACTTACCTCCCAATTGACTTGACCTTCAACCCTGCTGTACCTAATAACCTTCCTCTTATTCACATTTACTCTTAACTTTCTTCTTTCACACACTTTGCCAAACTCAGTCACCAGCTTCTGCAGTTTCTCACATGAATCAGCCACCAGCGCTGTATCATCAGCGAACAACAACTGACTCACTTCCCAAGCTCTCTCATCCACAACAGACTGCATACTTGACCCTCTTTTCCAAAACTCTTGCATTCACCTCCCTAACAACCCCATCCATAAACAAATTGAACAACCATGGAGACATCACACACCCCTGCCGAAAACCTACATTCACTGAGAACCAATCACTTTCCTCTCTTCCTACACGTACACATGCCTTACATCCTCGATAAAAACTTTTCACTGCTTCTAACAACTTGCCTCCCACATCATATATTCTTAGTACCTTCCACAGAGCATCTCTATCAACTCTATCATATGCCTTCTCCAGATCCATAAATGCTACATACAAATCCATTTGCTTTTCTAAGTATTTCTCACATACATTCTTCAAAGCAATCACCTAATCCACACATCCTCTACCACTTCTGAAACCACACTGCTTTTCCCCAATCTGATGCTCTGTACATGCCTTCACCATCTCAATCAATACCCTCCCATTTAATTTACCAGGAATACTCAACAAACTTATACCTCTGTAATTTGCGCACTCACTCTTATCCCCTTTGCCTTTATACAATGGCCCTATGCACGCATTCCGCGAATCCTCAGGTACCTCACCATGAGTCATACATACATTAAATAACCTTACCAACCAGTCAACAATACAGTCACCCCCTTTTTTAATAAATTCCACTGCAATGCCATCCAAACCTGTTGCCTTGCCGGCTTTCATCTTCCGCAAAGCTTTTACTACATCTTCTCTGTTTACCAAATCATTTTCCCTAACCCTCTCACTTTGCACACCACCTCGACCAAAACACCCTATATCTGCCACTCTATCATCAAACACATTCAACAAACCTTCAAAATACTCACTCCATCTCCTTCTCACATCACCACTACTTGTTATCACCTCCCCATTAGCCCCCTTCACTAAAGTTCCCATTTGTTCCCTTGACTTAAGCACTTTATTTACCTCCTACCAGAACATCTTTTTATTCTCCCTAAAATTTAATGACACTCTCTCACCCCAACTCTCATTTGCCCTCTTTTTCACCTCTTACACCTTTCTCTTGACCTCCTGTCTCTTTCTTTTATACATCTCCCACTTATTTGTATTTTTTCCCTGCAAAAATCATCCAAATATATATATATATATATATATATATATATATATATATATATATATATATATATATATATATATATATATATATATATATATATATATGGAGGAAGTAAAGTGTTTTAGATATCTGGGAGTGGATCTGGCAGCGGATGGAACCATGGAAGCAGAAGTGGATCATAGGGTTGGGGAAGGGGCGAAAATCCTGGGAGCCTTGAAGAATATGTGGAAGTCGAGAACATTATCTCGGAAAGCAAAAATGGGTATGTTTGAAGGAATAGTGGTTCCAACAATGTTGTATGATTGCGAGGCGTGGGCTATGGATAGAGTTGTGCGCAGGAGGATGGATGTGCTGGAAATGAGATGTTTGAGGACAATGTGTGGTGTGAGGTGGTTTGATCGAGTAAGTAACGTAAGGGTAAGAGAGATGTGTGGAAATAAAAAGAGCGTGGTTGAGAGAGCAGAAGAGGGTGTTTTGAAATGGTTTGGGCACATGGAGAGAATGAGTGAGGAAAGATTGACCAAGAGGATATATGTGTCGAAGGTGGAGGCAACGAGGAGAAGTGGGAGACCAAATTGGAGGTGGAAAGATGGAGTGAAAAAGATTTTGTGTGATCGGGGCCTGAACATGCAGGAGGGTGAAAGGAGGACAAGGAATAGAGTGAATTGGATCGATTTGGTATACCGGGGTTGACCTGCTGTCAGTGGATTGAATCAGGGCATGTGAAGCGTCTGGGGTAAACCATGGAAAGCTGTGTAGGTATGTATATTTGCGTGTGTGGACGTATGTATATACATATGTATGGGGGTGGGTTGTGCCATTTCTTTCGTCTGTTTCCTTGCGCTACCTCGCAAACGCGGGAGACAGCGACAAAGCAAAAAAAAAAAAAAAAATATATATATATATATATATATATATATATATATATATATATATATATATATATATATATATATATATATCTTTTCTTTTCTTTCAAACTATTCGCCATTTCCCGCATTAGCGAGGTAGCGTTAAGAACAGAGGACTGGGCCTTTGAGGGAATACACTCACCTGGCCCAATTCTCTGTTCCTTCTTTTGAAAAAAAAAAAAAAAAAAAAGAAAACCGAGAGGGGAGGATTTCCAGCCCCCCTCTCCCTCCCCTTTTAGTCGCCTTCTACGACACGCAGGGAATACGTGGGAAGTATTCTTAATCCCCTATCCCCAGGGATAATATATATATATATATATATATATATATATATATATATATATATATATATATATATATATATATATATATATATATATATATATTTTTTTTTTTTTTTTTCAAACTATTCGCCATTTCTCGCATAAGCGAGGTAGCGTTAAGAACAGAGGACTGGGCCATTGAGGGAATATCGTCACCTGGCCCCCTTCTCTGTTCCTTCTTTTGGAAAATTAAAAAAAATTGAGAGGGGAGGATTTCCAGCCCCCCGCTCCCTCCCCTTTTAGTCGCCTTCTACGACACGCAGGGAATACGTGGGAAGTAGTCTTTCTCCCCTATCCCCAGGGAAAATATATATATATATATATATATATATGTATATATATATATATATATATATACATATATATATATATATATATATATATATATATATATATAAAGATGTTCTGGAAGGAGGTAAACAAAGTGCGTAAGACAAGGGAGCAAATGGGAACTTCAGTGAAGGGCGCAAATGGGGAGGTGATAACAAGTAGTGGTGATGTGAGGAGACGGAGTGAGCACCCCGAAGGCCTGCCGAATGTGTTTGATGACAGAGTGGCAGACACAGGGTGCTCTGGTCGAGGTGGCGTGCAAAGTGAGAGGGCTAGGGAAAATTATTTGGTAAACAGAGAAGAGGTAGTAAAAGCTCTGCGGAAGATGAAAGCCGGCAAGGCAGCAGGTCTGGATGGCACCGCAGTGGAATTCATTAAAAAAGGGGGCCACTGCATCGTTGACTGGTTGGCAAGGTTATTCAACGTATGCACGACTCACGGTGAGGCGCCTGAGGACCGGCGGAACGCGTGCACAGTGCCACTGCACAAAGGCAAAGGGGACAAGAGTGAGTGCTCAAATCACAGAGGCACAAGTTTGTTGAGCACCCGCGGCAAATCATATGGGAGGGCATCGATTGAGAGGGCGAAGGCACGCACAAAGCATCAGATTGGGGAAGAGCAGTGTGGTCCCAGAAGTGGCGGACCAGGTGTGAATAAGAGCAAGGTTATTAGGTACAGTAGGGTTGAGGGTCAAGTCAATTGGGAGGTAAGTTTGAATGGAGAAAAACTGGAGGAAGTAAAGTGTTTTAGATATCTGGGATTGGATTTGGCAGCGGATGGAACCATGGAAGCGGAAGTGGATCATAGGGTGGGGGAGGGGGCGAAAATCCTGGGAGCCTTGAAGAATGTGTGGAAGTCGAGAACATTATCTCGGAAAGCAAAAATGGGTATGTTTGAGGGAATAGTGGTTCCAACAATGTTGTATGGTTGCGAGGCGTGGGCTATGGATAGAGTTGTGCGCAGGAGGATGGATGTGCTGGAAATGAGATGTTTGAGGACAATGTGTGGTGTGAGGAGGTTTGATCGAGTAAGTAACGTAAGGGTAAGAGAGATGTGTGGAAATAAAAAGAGCGTGGTTGAGAGAGCAGAAGAGTGTGTTTTGAAATGGTTTGGGCACATGGAGAGAATGAGTGAGGAAAGATTGACCAAGGGGATATATGTGTCGGAGGTGGAGGGAACGAGAAGTGGGAGACCAAATTGGAGGTGGAAAGATGGAGTGAAAAAGATTTTGTGTGATCGGGGCCTGAACATGCAGGAGGGTGAAAGGAGGGCAAGGAATAGAGTGAATTGGATCGTTGTGGTATACCCGGGTTGACGTGCTGTCAGTGGATTGAATCAGGGCATGTGAAGCGTCTGGGGTAAACCATGGAAAGCTGTGTAGGTATGTATATTTGCGTGTGTGGACGTATGTATATACATGTGTATGGGGGTGGGTTGGGCCATTTCTTTCGTCTGTTTCCTTGCGCTACCTCGCAAACGCGGGAGACAGCGACAAAGCAAAAAAAAAAAAAAAAAAATATATATATATATATATATATATATATATATATATATATATATATATATATATATATATCATTATTGTATTTTTCTATCATACTTTGTCGCTGTCTCCCGCGTTAGCGATGTAGCGCAAGGAAACAGACGTAAGAATGGCCCGACCCACCCACAAACACATGTATATACATACACGTCCACACACTCACATATACGTACCTATATATATATATATATATATATATATATATATATATATATATATATATATATATATATATATATATATATATATATATATATATATATATATATATATATATATATATATATAATATATTATCCCTGGGGATAGGGGAGAAAGAATACTTCCCACGTATTCCCTGCGTGTCGTAGAAGACGACTAAAAGGGGAGGGAGCGGGGGGCTGGAAATCCTCCCCTCTCATTTTTTTTTTTTTTTTTTTTTTTCCAAAAGAAGGAACAGTGAAGGGGGCCAGGTGAGGATATTCCCTCTAAGGCCCAGTCCTCTGTTCTTAACGCTACCTCGCTAATGTGGGAAATGGCGAATAGTATGAAAGAAAGAGATATATATATATATATATATATATATATATATATATATATATATATATATATATATATATATATATATATATATATATATATATATATATATATATGTATACATATATATATATATTTTTTTTTCAAACTATTCGCCATTTCCCGCGGTAGCGAGGTAGCGTTAAGAACAGAGGACTGGGCCATTGAGGGAATATCCTCACCTGGCCTCCTTCTCTGTTCCTTCTTTTGGAAAATTAAAAAAAAATTGAGAGGGGAGGATTTCCAGCCCCCCGCTCCCTCCCCTTTTAGTCGTCTTCTACGACACGCAGGGAATACGTGGGAAGTATTCTTTCTCCCCTATCCCCAGGGATAATATATATATATATATATATATATATATATATATATATATATATATATATATATATATATATATATATATATATATGTATATATATATATATATATATATATATATATATATATATATATATATATATATATATATATATATATATATATATATATATATATATATTTATATATATATATATATATATCCCTCCGGATAGGGGAGAAAGAATGCTTCCCAAGCATTCCTCACGTGTCGTAGAAGACGACTAAAGGGGACTGGAGCGGGGGGCCAGAAACCCTCCCCTCCTTGTATTTCAACTTTCTAAAAGGGGAAGCAGAAGAAGGAGTCACGCGAGGAGTGCTCATCCTCCTCGAAAGCTCAGATTGGGGTGTCTAAATGTGTGCGGATGTAACCAAGACGAGAAAAAAGGAGATATAGATAGTATGTTTGAGGAAAGAAACCTTGATGTTTTGGCTCTGAGTGAAACGAAGCTCAAGGGTAAAGGGAAAGAGTGGTTTGGGAATGTCTTGGGAGTAATGTCAGGGGTTAGTGAGAGGACAAGAGCAAGGGAAGGAGTAGCACTACTCCTGAATCAGGAGTTGTGGGAGTATGTGATAGAGTGTAAGAAAGTAAATTCTAGATTGATATGGTTAAAACTGAAAGTTGATGGAGAGAGATGGGTGATTATTGGTGCATATGCACCTGGGTATGAGAAGAAAGATCATGAGAGGCAAGTGTTTTGGGAGCAGCTGAATGAGTGTGTTAGTGGTTTTGATGCACAAGACCGGGTTATAGTGATGGGTGATTTGAATGCAAAGGTGAGTAATGTGACAGTTTAGGGAATAATTGGTATACATGGAGTGTTCAGTGTTGTAAATGGAAATGGTGAAGGACTACATTCACTGAGAACCAATCACTTTCCTCTCTTCCTACACGTACACATGCCTTACATCCTCGATAAAAACTTTTCACTGCTTCTAACAACTTTCCTCCCACACCATATATTCTTAATACCTTCCACAGAGCATCTCTATCAACTCTATCATATGCCTTCTCCAGATCCATAAATGCTACATACAAATCCATTTGCTTTTCTAAGTATTTCTCACATACATTCTTCAAAGCAAACACCTGATCCACACATCCTCTACCACTTCTGAAACCACACTGCTCTTCCCCAATCTGATGCTCTGTACATGCCTTCACCCTCTCAATCAATATATATATATATATATATATATATATATATATATATATATATATATATATATATATATATATATATATATATATATATATATATATATATATATATATATTAAACTAAGGTCAGTTTACCTGTACTTCTCCATGATCGTCAAGTCTAGTGCGCCCTAAGATGACTGTGAGCTAAATGAATAAGATCAGAGTAAAGAAAGACGCCTCAAACTTGGACGAGTTTCGACCATCTAATTCTACATGATATAATTTACTAAGACGTAAGGTAGGTGAGCCAGAGTATGGTAGTTATGAACGGTATCAGATGTGGGAATAACTCGGTTTGAGGTGCTGTGTAGTCTCACCTGTAGCCTCCGTACCTCCTCTTCCTGACTGCTACACAGACGCAAATGATGAAGGCTGCCGCCAATAGGAGGGCACTGACTACGCCCGCGATGATATGGGCGTCCAGCCAACCGGTCGGACCCGCTCCTCTGCCCACAGCTACCTCCTGAACCGACTCACCAATGATGGAGCCTGCAGGATGAACATGATGAGAGAGAGAGAGAGAGAGAGAGAGAGAGAGAGAGAGAGAGAGAGAGAGAGAGAGAGAGAGAGAGAGAGAGAGAGAGAGAGAGAGAGAGAGAGAGAGAGAGAGAGAGAGAGAGAGAGAGAGAGATGGGGGGGGGGTGAGAGGAGGGTTCAGTAATAACTACCCATAATTAGCTAAGACAGAATGTGAGTCCTTGTGGCGTGATCGCTTACCTCCTGTGGTGTCCGTAGTGGCCACGCGGTACACCACGGCCGTGTCTCCGGCCGTAGAAGAGGCAGTGACTCTTAGTAGGTGCCAGCTGGCAGAGGTGAGGTCACAAACACCCAGGTCAGTCGCGTCTCGGGTCACGTGAGAGTGGAGAGGCGTCCACCCTACCCTTCCTTCCTCGTTCCCTAACTCCACCTGGAGGCAGGAACTAGCACACCATCAAGGAAGTCATGATGATCGGTTTAGATCTATCCATCTACCACTCTTATCTTATCAACCTATCCATATATATATATATATATATATATATATATATATATATATATATATATATATATATATATATATATATATATATATATATATATATGTATATATATATATATATGGCATATGATAGAGTTGATAGAGATGCTCTGTGGAAGGTATTAAGAATATATGGTGTGGGAGGAAAGTTGTTAGAAGCAGTGAAAAGTTTTTATCGAGGATGTAAGGCATGTGTACGTGTAGGAAGAGAGGAAAGTGATTGGTTCTCAGTGAATGTAGGTTTGCGGCAGGGGTGTGTGATGTCTCCATGGTTGTTTAATTTGTTTATGGATGGGGTTGTTAGGGAGGTAAATGCAAGAGTCTTGGAAAGAGGGGCAAGTATGAAGTCTGTTGGGGATGAGAGAGCTTGGGAAGTGAGTCAGTTGTTGTTCGCTGATGATACAGCGCTGGTGGCGGATTCATGTGAGAAACTGCAGAAGCTGGTGACGGAGTTTGGTAAAGTGTGTGGAAGAAGAAAGTTAAGAGTAAATGTGAATAAGAGCAAGGTTATTAGGTACAGTAGGGTGGAGGGTCAAGTCAATTGGGAGGTGAGTTTGAATGGAGAAAAACTGGAGGAAGTGAAGTGTTTTAGATATCTGGGAGTGGATCTGTCAGCGGATGGAACCATGGAAGCGGAAGTGGATCATAGGGTGGGGGAGGGGGCGAAAATTTTGGGAGCCTTGAAAAATGTGTGGAAGTCGAGAACATTATCCCGGAAAGCAAAAATGGGTATGTTTGAAGGAATAGTAGTTCCAACAATGTTGTATGGTTGCGAGGCGTGGGCTGTGGATAGAGTTGTGCGCAGGAGGATGGATGTGCTGGAAATGAGATGTTTGAGGACAATGTGTGGTGTGAGGTGGTTTGATCGAGTAAGTAACGTAAGGGTAAGAGAGATGTGTGGAAATAAAAAGAGCGTGGTTGAGAGAGCAGAAGAGGGTGTTTTGAAATGGTTTGGGCACATGGAGAGAATGAGTGAGGAAAGATTGACCAAGAGGATATGTGTGTCGGAGGTGGAGGGAACGAGGAGAAGAGGGAGACCAAATTGGAGGTGGAAAGATGGAGTGAAAAGGATTTTGTGTGATCGGGGCCTGAACATGCAGGAGGGTGAAAGGAGGGCAAGGAATAGAGGGAATTGGAGCGATGTGGTATACAGGGGTTGACGTGCTGTCAGTGGATTGAATCAAGGCATGTGGGGCGTCCGGGGTAAACCAAGGAAAGCTGTGTAGGTATGTATATTTGCGTGTGTGGACGTGTGTATGTACATGTGTATGGGGGGGGTTGGGCCATTTCTTTCGTCTGTTTCCTTGCGCTACCTCGCAAAAGCGGGAGACAGCGACAAAGTATAAAAAAAAAAAAAAAAAAAATATATATATATATATGTGAATAAGAGCAAGGTTATTAGGTACAGTAGGGTTGAGGGTCAAGTCAATTGGGAGGTGAGTTTGAATGGAGAAAAACTGGAGGAAGTGAAGTGTTTTAGATATCTGGGAGTGGATCTGGCAGCGGATGGAACCATGGAAGCGGAAGTGGATCATAGGGTGGGGGAGGGGGCGAAAATCCTGGGGGCCTTGAAGAATGTGTGGAAGTCGAGAACATTATCTCGGAAAGCAATAATGGGTATGTTTGAAGGAATAGTGGTTCCAACAATGTTGTATGGTTGCGAGGCGTGGGCTATGGATAGAGTTGTGCGCAGGAGGATGGATGTGCTGGAAATGAGATGTTTGAGGACAATGTGTGGTGTGAGGTGGTTTGATCGAGTAAGTAACGTAAGGGTAAGAGAGATGTGTGGAAATAAAAAGAGCGTGGTTGAGAGAGCAGAAGAGGGTGTTTTGAAGTGGTTTGGGCACATGGAGAGGATGAGTGAGGAAAGATTGACCAAGAGGATATATGTGTCGGAGGTGGAGGGAACAAGGAGAAGAGGGAGACCAAATTGGAGGTGGAAAGATGGAGTGAAAAAGATTTTGTGTGATCGGGGCCTGAACATGCAGGAGGGTGAAAGGATGGCAAGGAATAGAGTGAATTGGATCGATGTGGTATACCGGGGTTGACGTGCTGTCAGTGGATTGAAGCAAGGCATGTGAAGCGTCTGGGGTAAACCATGGAAAGCTGTGTAGGTATGTATATTTGCGTGTGGTATGTAATGGGGGGGGGGGGTTGGGCCATTTCTTTCGTCTGTTTCCTTGCGCTACCTCGCAAACGCGGGAGACAGCGACAAAGTATAAAAATAAAAAAAGAAATATATATATATATATATATATATATATATATATATATATATATATATATATATATATATATATATATATATATATATATATATATATATATATATGTATAACGTTTGAAGAAAGTATGTGAGAAATACTTAGAATAGCAAATGGATTTGTATGTAGCATTTATGGATCTGGAGAAGGCATATGATAGAGTTGAAAGAGATGTTCTGTGGAAGCTATTAGAAATATTTGGTGTGGGAGGCAAGTTGTTAGAAGCAGTGAAAAGTTTTTATCAAGGATGTAAGGCATGTGTACATGTAGGAAGAGAGGAAAGTGATTGGTTCTCGGTGAATGTTGGTTTCCGGCAGGGGTGCATGATGTCTCCATGGTTGTTTAATTTGTTTATGGATGGGGTTGTTAGGCAGGTGAATGCAAGAGTTCCAAATTTGGAAAGAGGGGCAAGTATGCAGTCTGTTGTGGATGAGAGAGCTTTGGAAGTGGGCCAGTTGTTGTTCGCTGATGATACAGCGCTGGTGGCTGATTTGGGTGAGAACTGCAGAAGTTGGTGACTGAGTTTGGTAAAGTGTGTGAAAGAAGAAAGCTGAGAGTAAATGTGAATAGGAGCAAGTATATTCGGTACAGTAGGGTTGAGGGACAAGTCAACTGGGAGGTAAGTTTGAATGAAGAAAAACTGGAGGAAGTGAAGTGTTTTAAACATCTGGGAGTGGGTTTGGCAGCGGATGGAACCAAGGAAGCGGAAGTGAATCGTAGGGCGGGGGAGGGGGCGAAAGTTCTGGGAGCGTTGAAAAATGAGTGGAAGTCGAGAGCGTTATCTTGGAAAGCAAAAATGGGTATGTTTGAAGGAATCGTGGTTCCAACAATGTTATATGGTTGCGAGGCGTGGGCTATAGATAAAGTTGTGTGGAGGAGGGTGGATGTGCTAGAAATGAGATGTTTGAGGACAATATGTGGTGTGAGGTGGTTTGATCGAGTAAGTAATGAAAGGGTAAGAGAGATGTGTGGTAATAAAAGGAGTGTGGTTGAGAGAGCAGAAGAGGGTGTTTTGAAATGGTTTGGTCACATGGAGAGAATGAGTGAGGAAAGATTGACAAAGAGTGTATATGTGTCAGAGGTGGAGGAAACGAGAAGTGGGAGACCAAATTGGAGGTGGAAAGATGGAGTGAAAAAGATTTTGAGTGACTGGGGCCTGAACATGCAGGAGGGTGAAAGGCGTGCAAGAAATAGAGGGAATTGGAACGATGTGGCATACCAGGGTCGACGTGCTGTCGATGGATTGAACCAGGGAATGTGAAGCGTCTGGGGGAAACCATGGAAAGTTTTGTGGGGCCTGGATGTGGAAAGGGAGCTGTGGTTTCGGTGCATTATACATGACAGCTAGAAACTGAGTGGGAACGAATGTGGCCTTTGTTGTCTTTTCCTAGCTCTACCTCGCGCACATGCGGGGGGAGGGGGTTGTTATTTCATGTGTGGCGAGGTGGCGATGGGAATGAATAAGGGCAGACAGTATGAATTATGTACATGTGTATATATGTATATGTCTGTGTGTGTATATATATGTATACGTTGAGATGTATAGGTATGTATATGTGCGTGTGTGGACGTATATGTATATACATGTGTATGTGGGTGGGTTGGGCCATTCTTTCGTATGTTTCCTTGCGTTACCTCGCAAACGCGGGAGACAGCGACAAAGTATTATAAATAATATATATATATATATATAAATATATATATATATATATATATATATATATATATATATATATATATATATATATATGTATATATATATACATTTTTTTTTTTTTTTTTTTCATACTATTCGCCATTTCCCGCGATAGCGAGGTAGCGTTAAGAACAGAGGACTGGGCCTTTGAGGGAATATCCTCACCTGGCCCCCTTCTCTGTTCCTTCTTTTGGAAAATTAAAAAAAAACGAGAGGGGAGGATTTCCAGCCCCCCGCTCCCTTCCCTTTTAGTCGCCTTCTACGACACGCAGGGAATACGTGGGAAGTATTCTTTCTCCCCTATCCCCAGGGATAATATACATATATATATATATATATATAATATATATATATAATATACATATATATATATATTTTTTTTTTCTTTGTCGCTGTCTCCCGCGTTTGCGAGGTAGCGCAATGAAACAGACGAAAGAAATGGCCCAACCCACCCCCATACACATGTATATACATACGTCCACACACGCAAATATACATACCTACACAGCTTTCCATGGTTTACCCCAGACGCTTCACATGCCCTGATTCAATCCACTGACAGCACGTCAACCCCGGTATACCACATCGCTCCAATTCACTCTATTCCTTGCCCTCCTTTCACCCTCCTGCATGTTCAGGCCCCGATCACACAAAATCTTTTTCACTCCATCTTTCCACCTCCAATTTGGTCTCCCTCTTCTCCTCGTTCCCTCCACCTCCGACACATATATCCTCTTGGTCAATCTTTCCTCACTCATTCTCTCCATGTGCCCAAACCATTTCAAAACACCCTCTTCTGCTTTCTCAACCACGCTCTTTTTATTTCCACACATCTCTCTTACCCTTACGTTACTTACTCGATCAAACCACCTCACACCACACATTGTCCTCAAACATCTCATTTCCAGCACATCCATCCTCCTGCGCACCACTCTATCCATAGCCCACGCCTCGCAACCATACAACATTGTTGGAACCACTATTCCTTCAAACATACCCATTTTTGCTTTCCGAGATAATGTTCTCGACTTCCACACATTCTTCAAGGCTCCCAGAATTTTCGCCCCCTCCCCCATCCTATGATCCACTTCCGCTTCCATGGTTCCATCCGCTGCCAGATCCACTCCCAGATATCTAAAACACTTTACTTCCTCCAGTTTTTCTCCATTCAAACTCACCTCCCAATTGACTTGACCCTCAACCCTACTGTACCTAATAACCTTTGCTCTTATTCACATTTACATATATATATATATATATATATATATATATATATATATATATATATATATATATATATATATATATATATATATATATATATATATATATATATATATATATGTATATATATATACATATATATATATATATATATATATATATATATATATATATATATATATATATATATATATATATATATATATATATATATATATATATATATATATATATATATATATATATGTATATATATATACATATATATATATATATATATATATATATATACTTCCCACGTAGTCCCTGCGTGTCGTAGAAGGCGACTAAAAGGGAAGGGAGCGGGGGGCTGGAAATCCTCCCCTCTCGTTTTTTTTTTTAATTTTCCAAAAGAAGGAACAGAGAAGAGGGCCAGGTGAGGATATTCCCTCAAAGGCCCAGTCCTCTGTTCTTAACGCTACCTCGCTATCGCGGGAAATGGCGAATAGTATGAAAAAAAAAAAAAAAAAAAAAATATATATATATATATATATATATATATATATATATATATATATATATATATATATATATATATATATATATATATATATATATATATATATATATATATATATATATATATATATATATATATATATATATATATATATATATATATATATATATATATACACATATATTTCCATATTTCCATACTATTCGCCATTTCCCGCGTTAGCGAGGTAGCGTTAAGAACAAATGACTGGGCCTTTGAGGGAATATCTTCACCTGGCCCCCTTCCCTGTTCCTTCTTTTGGAAAATCAAAAAAAAAAAAAACGAATGGGGAGGATTTCCATCCACCCGCTCCTTCCCCTTTTAGTCGCCTTCTATATATATATATATATATATATATATATATATATATATATATATATATATATATATATATATATATATATATATATATATATATATATGTATATATATATATATATATTGGAAAGGATCACAATTTTGCGCGTGATCAAGATATTCCTATGAGTCTACGGGGAAAATGAAACACGATAAGTTCCCAAGTGCACTTTCGTGTAATAATCACAGCATCAGGGGAGACACAAGAGAGAAATATAACAGTCAGTTGATATACAAGAAAGAGACAAGCTAGGACGCCATTTGGTAAACATGCGATTGTGTCTTCGTTGTATATCAACTGACTGTAATATCAATCTACCACTCTTATTTTGCCTATATATACACATATCTGTACAATAAGTATTCTAGTTCGCTTTTATATTCTCAAGTAAATTCGATAAGAAAGTTAGCCATCGTTCCCTGAGATCTGGCTTCAGACCAGAGAGTAATGCTGATCTCTCGCACCTGTGTAACGTTGTGTGTGTGTGTGTGTGTGTGTGCGTGTGTGTGTGTGTGTGTGTGTGTTCATATGGCGGGGTAGGATTCTTAAAGAAGTGTCTTGTTCTTTTCTGTGTTTCGAGTTGTGTTATGCCACCTTCTAGTGTGTGACAGACTAGCGCTGCTTTACGATACCGTGCATGATGAAGACATGTGTTGCATTACCTGTGACGTTGCAGTCTTACGTTACCTTCCAGTGTGTGACGGGGCAGCCCAGCTCTGGCCAGACGTAGAGTCGTAGAGTGACACAAGTAGAGTTGGCCTCTACCAATCTGGCCGGGTCAGGTCGACCGGGAGCTGACGAGAAATTAGGTAAAATCAAAATCTTGTATATTCTATTTTTTCAGAATCCTTCAGAACTATAGTCTGTACATACATACAGGGTTTAGAGCCATGGTCGTATGTCTGCACAGACATATGGGGTTCAGAGCCATGGTCGTATATCTGGCCGTCATAAAGGGCTTCGATCCATGGTTGTACAACTGTACAGACACAGGGTTCAGTCATGTTAAGATTCAGTCACGAGGAATGCGCTGTCTGTTCTTCTGTACATGAATACAGACAAGCATTTATGTACAGTATGATTTCAGATGACTCTAGGACTATTCATATGTAGAAGAGGAGGGTTCTGTGCACGTGCGAGCCACATTCTTAAACGCTTCGCTGTATTTCTTAGTGTGAACAACTACGATGTCTGGCCATACATGTACCAATATAGTAGTGCTCCCATAGGATGCATAAACAGGATAACATGGTATACATATGTGTATACAGACGTGTAATAATACGTACACGGGTGTACACACGGCATTCTCAACGACATAAATACACATGGCTATAGTAATCTGTGTACAGGAACGCCTATAGAGTGGAACACATGAACATCTACATGGACGAGAGCAGTGACCTTACGTATGTGAACATATACACATAATGTAGTGTCATACACCTCATACAACATACTATCGTGACAACCACAGGTAAACTTTAGAACCTCCGTTTTGTTGGTACAGGGTGTAGGTAAACCACCTCTAGTGGCCAGAAGTGTTCAGATATAGACGACCAAAGTTGTACAGACACATAAGTGGACATAGGTGTACATACACACTGTTGGCTTCAGGTGTAATTGCATACAGGTGGTCAAGAATGTAGGTACACACAGTTGACCAGAAGTGTACCTATACACAGTTGGCCATAGGTGTACTTACACTGGTAGCCATAGGTGTACATATATGTACACACACACATAAGGTAACCAGAGGTGTAGTGATACACACGTCAGAGGTGGAAATACACCCTCCCACACAGGCAGGCGGCGTAAGGTGAAGATATACATGCAAATACAGACAGCCAGATTTCCGCACTCACAAAGGTAGCCAGAGGTGTACTCACGGCTGCCGAGGGTGTTGGCGATGAGGACTGGGCTTGGGGAGCTGGTGCCCAGAGCGTTCCAGGCTGTCAGGTAGAGGTGGTGGGGAGCACCACACGGAAGGCCGCGCACCACTACACCGTCCGACCCGGGGTCCACGCTCATCTCCACCCACTCGCCCGCACGCCCACGGTGGTGTACTGCGTATCCTGTAGCACGTGAAGGTTCATTCTAGTTAGTAGTGAGGTGGACTGTAATAGGGATGTTACTTCTGACTCCTTAAACGGCGTAACACTCTCACACACACACACACACACACACACACACACACACACACACATGTGTCGTGCATAAACATGGAATTTGGTAGGAAGTTCAAGACTTTAGGTTCAATTTTTCTGCTTAGTAACAAACAATGATAAGGATCACAACAAAGACACATAGCGCAGTGTAGTCGTTCCACGGAACTGCGGGAGAGAGAATGCGATATTACTTACCGAGAATGGGTGCCCCTCCGTCACCCGTTGGGGTAACCGTCAAGTTGAGGGCGTGGTGGGTGGCGTGCGCGAGAGCCAGTGTGGGTGGTGTAGGCGGACCGACAGCCACCACCTGGTGAGTTAGAGTGTCCACGCCCACGCTGTTCCTGACCCAGCAGGTATAATTGGCCGTCTCCGTCACAGCTTTTGAGGAAATCATTTATAATTCTCCTAAGCTGTAACAGTCCACTGGGATGGTGTAGTTGGAAGGCAGAGGAGACTGGGATTTGTTACTCTAGGATATAAGTGATAAGTAATAGTAACAAAGGTACGACTTGAATATGATGAAAAGGTTAACATTAAAATAAGCCCAAACATAGTAAAGGTTGTAGGAAATGAAAAGTATCTACAATTCTCATGTTGACATAGATATCTATGGTAAAGTGAGCTATTGTGAATAAAAGATAAGGATGGATGGATCATGTGTTTTTGAAATGCCAGAAGGCATCTAACAATGTCCCACACAAGAGGGTGATGCAGAAACGATTTTCAGGCAGGCTTAAGAAAGAAACTTTTAAGGTGGACTGAAATTCATGTTACTCGAGTGGAACAGATGATACATGTGAGGGAAGCCTCTTCTAAGCGGGTTTAGGTTACAATTAGCACGACGCAAGGCTCGAACTCAGGAATGTTGATATTCTTGATCTGTTTTTTAAAAGGCTTACAGAAATGTAGTAAACCTGAATATAATTACCGAAGACACTAGAGTCACGAGGGGAGAAATGAGAGACCAGGATTTCATCAACTTACAAAGAGAATTACATGAGTACAAGAACTGATCTTAAGCATGACTGATGAAGTTCAAACCAAGCAAATACAAAGTGGTTAAGACGGGACACAATGAAGGAAGGACTCGATATGATTACAAACGGCGTCAAAAAACAAGTTACATGAGTCTGTTTTCAAAACAACCTGGGGTTTGATACTGTAACCAACCTGTATCCCGAGCACCACGTCAAATTGTGTATTAGCTAATGCATTTTAATCTATGGGTAAGGAAATGCTTCATAAGCTATTTACAGCTTATTTCAGACTTAAGTTACATCATGCCTCTCAAGCTTGATAAGCTTATTTAAACATGAAAATCTTATGGAGAAGGTCCAGAGAAGAGTAACAATGATGACAATGTAAATAAGAAAGCTATTAGGTAAAAGGTTATACAGCAGCTCACCAAAGGCAAGAGAAGAATAAGGGGAAACTCGACCACATCTTTCAAGTCTAGAAATCTCTCTGATAATGTCGAATGTGTATAATCCTTTGAAAGTTGCAACGAAAGAACAACTGGAAGTAATAACAATATATCAAACAAAAAACATTGGAAAAGATGTAAAGAAATGTTTGTACAGTGCCAGAATACTGAATGATTGGTATAATCTAAGTGATGAAATTGGGAATGTTGACTATACAACAGTTCAGAATGTGGTTAGACAGCAGAAAAAGTACCTGAGATAGAGCCCCACCAGCGTCCTGTATAGTTAAGTAGTTATGCAGAGAAACAACTCAGGACATGGGCGGCACTCACCAGTGAGGTGAAGGTCTCCCCCTGGCAGGAGCTGCGTAAGGTGTCCGCTGCTGACGGCCGCCCCTGCCCGCGTCCAGCCGATGGTTGGGGAAGGCGTCCCAAGCCCCCGGCACCCCAACGTCACGCCTGCGCCCGCGCCCACCCGCCACGTCCGTCCTCCGCCCATAGCCACGGGAGAATGAGTGGGCTTGGGAGAGGGAAGAGCGGTGAGCCTTGGGGAGGGGTTGCCCTCTCCCGCTACTGTTGTGGCCGTCACCCACACCTGAGGATGACCCACACCTGCATCACCTCACCTGTCATGCTTCACCTGGGCTTCGTAGCCCATATTACTTGTCTAAAGCCAATTAACATACAATACTTATCCCACGATATTTGACCAATTTTACCTAACTTGTGGTACTATACCTGTTCCACTTAATCTATGCAATTTAAGATAACTGTTAAAAGTCTATCGCTTAAATGAATAAGACTTTCAAATAATGCTACTTCACCTGCACTCCATAACTTACAAAACTGAACGTAAATTACTTAAACTAGGCTACATGACCTGCGTTAACTGTGCTGGGTAGATGAACTGGTTTGGTTGTTACAACTGCTTGGTGAACTGGATTTGTTATTGCAGTTGCTGGCTGGACTGGTTTGGTTTTCACAAGTGCGGGATGAAGCGGTTTGGCCTTTGAAACTGCAGGATCAACTGGTTTGGATTTTACAGCTGCTTGATGAATTAGTTATTATAACTACTTAAAGAGTTGACTTTTTATAACTGAATTTTGGCCATTAAAACTGGCATGGTTTTTTAACCGTCTTGGGGTGTTATAAATTATTTGGCCGATAAAACTTAATCTAGGTTATTATAACTGGCATGGTTATTTCAACTGACTTAGTTGTGATATATGAACGTTTCTTCCAATTACTTTTGGTTATCATAACCACGCTTTAAGTAATGAAAGTCATTTGAGCTGAAGAGCTCGCCTCATTCCGGCGTAAGGGAACGCTGGAACGGCGTTCCTCTGAGTGGCGTCAGCCTGAAGAATGGGACATGAGGAAGCTGCAGGGACCTCACCTGTGTCCTGGGGAAGCTGCAGGGACCTCACCTGTGTCTTGGGGAAGCTGCAGGGACCTCACCTGTATCCTGGAGGCCGGTGTGAGGCCGGTCAGCTCCCTCCAGGTGGCCTCGGAGCCTCCAGCACCTACCACGTCCCGTACCGCTACCTGCAACATGTCACCTGTCATCTTTTAGCCTCAACTTTACACGTAATTATAGACCTATTTGTGTGTTGACACGCTCGATTGGAGGTCCTCTCTCTCTCTCTCTCTCTCTCTCTCTCTCTCTCTCTCTCTCTCTCTCTCTCTCTCTCTCTCTCTCTCTCTCTCTCTCACCTGGTCATCCTTGGTGGAGTAGAGTGTGTAGTGGAGTACGGTGCCCGTGTATGGCTCTGGGGGTGCCCAGGTCACCAGGACGGTAGTGTCGCCCGTCACTACCACTCGTACCCTCTCCGGCGGCCCTGGCACTGTGGGAGGGGGAAATGTATACTTGATTCTTTTAGGAGGGATCGATGGGGCTAGTGATGAATAGTCAGATGTAAGACGAGGTTGTTAGTGGATGGTTGTAACCTGGATATGTTATATTTAGCTGTGGACGTGAATAGATGTAAGACGGGTCTTTTAGTTAAAGGATGGTTAGAAGTGTTGTAAGTCGTTAGTTACGGGCCGTACACGTGTTTCGGAAGTATTTGGTTAGGTTAACTTCTGAATATAATGTCGGAGTTGATTTGTCAGCCTTAGTGACCTCTGACCTGGCATTGGTAGATGTTGTATCGTTGTTATCCTCTTGGTTGTTGCTAATCTTTACTCGTCAAGTTGGCTACATTAAGCAGCTTTCTAATCTGACTATAAGCAAGTTTTCCTTTCCTAAGAATGTATGATAGGATTAGGAAAATTTTTCCTTGTAAAGTAGAATATGCACAAAATTGTAGCTTCTATTATGACGCTAGTTTCTGGCCTTTATCATATAAAAGAAAGAACAAAAACAAAGAAATAAAAGGAAACAAATAAAGACGTTGGGTTTCTGGGTATTAGAAATGAGATATTGTCTCACAATTGGTAAATAGAAAACAGTATTGTGAGACGCGACATAACATATGTTAAGTTTTACCTGGATCTTTGTTAACAAAATAAAGCAGATCATATGTATTAGGGTAGAAGAAAAGATAGTGTTGGTTGTTACCATCGTTCTCAGTGAGGCAAAACACAGGGTGGCTGGGGGTACTGAAGCCGACGTCGTTGTAGGCCTTGACTCTGACGCTGATGTTGGTGGCTGGAGGAAGGCCGTCCAGGTTCTTCTCCAAGTTGGTCGTCTTAACCTCCCAGATGCGACCTTGGAGCAAGAAGATTTGCCACAATCTATTGATCAACAAGGGTTTCGTGCAGCGTTTAAAGATTTATGAGGCTGAAATTTTTACCGTTTGGTACTTTTTACTTAGAAGTATTCGTATAGATCATAAGCAGATCTTTGCAATTTATAACAATAATTTCAACAGCAGATTGATATGTTCCATTTATCATCTATCATGACGACATCACAGGTATCAACTATATACAATTATGGTATATGGATATGTGTACCTGCTGACAATATAAACGGGACATAGATACATGTAGGTGTTGTCATAATAGATGGCACATAGATATGTGCAGCTGATGACAACATATATGACACAGAAACAATCAGCTGCTGACAACATATATGGTACATAGATTTGTGCAACTGATTACAACATATATGACATAGAAATGAGGAGGTGACGACAACATACATTCAGTGAACTCTGAAGATGTAATAAACCAAACCTGAGTCAGGAGTGCACAACTGAACGTTATGGTTCCTCGCTGACTGGCCAACTTCACATTTTTCGTTAACATTGTGTGTCTAAATTGACTGTTGACCGGAAGACGGAACATTTACTTACTGTCACTGGCAAGGTGGGCGTGGGCGGTGGGCGTGGCCATGACTGAGTATCCGGTGACAGGGGCGCGGGCACAGTGCGTGGGCGGCGGCGACCACCAAACCCTTACCCCGCCACGCCCTGACCCGCGGCACAACACGCCCGCAGGCGGACACGACGGAGCTGCGGCAGTAAGGAAAGTTACGGTGACACAGTAATGAGGCTACAGCAACAAATGTGTAGAAGACACAACACCAAAATGTGTAATGTGGCCACAGCACTAGGTGGTGTCGTGAGGCCACTAAATCACATGGTGTAGCGAGGCCACAACACCAGACAGTGTAACGAGGCCACAACACCAGACAGTGTAACGAGGCCACAACACCAGACAGTGTAACAAGGCCACAACACCGAGAGGAATACTGGTTACCTATACTTGATAGGCTCCACGTTTCTCATCTAGTTACGCTACTCCCAGCCTTCCGTAGTCTTTAACTTCTCCCCAGCCCATCTCAACCCTCAACCTTTTCCTAGCCCTCAGCTCTTAATCTCTTCGCAGCCCTCCTCAGCCCTAAATCTCTCGCCAGCCCTCTTCAGCTCTTAGTACTTCCCATCCCGCAACCATTCTCTAGCCCTCAGCCACTAATTACAGACAATTAGTCCATTCTGCAAAATTCAGAATAACAGTATAAAACTAGACCACCTCATAACGTTCCTTACCATGACACATGCGTCCTCTAGGTCACTTTGTAACCCTTATAATCTTCCACATATCACATCAGTCAGATAATTGTATAACTGTCTAGAATTACACCCTAGCCATCCATAAACCACACTGCTTTCAAATATTTTCATTAGCTATTAAACATGTAGATCTTACTAAATTCTCCAGACCACTTCACAAGACCACCCCACAACTCTCCAGACCTTTTCATAATCACTTAGATGCTTCTACTTCACCTCCCCGAACCCCACAACCTCCCAAACTATGCTGGAGTGTCTTTACCGTCGTGGCTGGTAGAGTCAACGATCCTGGGTGAGGAGAGTGGTCCGGGACCGGCCCTAGTGAAAGCCCGCACAGCCACCTCATACAGCGTGGCTGGGGCCAGACCTCTCGCCTCGTACTGCTCCACGCCATCCACGTCTGTCAACAACCGTTCTGGTCAGTGTGAGGGGCAATTCATCCATAATGATAAAATCTAACCTCACTGTGTCAAACATGTTTAGTCAGTTCACACAAACACAATGATGATAAGGTGGAGCTGTGCTGTCTCAGGCCATGGTGCTCGCCCCTACCAGTTATCACTACCAGCATCGAAATCACGTATATAGTAGTACATGAGGCACTCAGCTGTGATGTACTTGGTGATGAGGAGGTGACTCTGGGCACCTACCTACCTGTGTCGGGCCTGGTGAAGGGGAGGTGGCTCCGGGCACTGAACCTGTGACGGGTCTGGTGACAAGGTGACTGAGAATTCATCTGTGACGGATCTGGTGACGGGGTGGTGACCCTGGGTACTCACCTGTGACGCCTGGTGACGATGAGGTGACGCTGGGCACCCACTTGTGACGGGCCTAGTGGAGGGGAGGCGACCCAGGGTACTCACCTGTGACAGGCCTGGTGATGAATGTGAGGTGACCCTGTAGGTTCTGGCGGCGGAGGGCGAGGGTATAGCCTCTGAGAGCACCATGGGTGAGGCCTGGGTCAGGGGCGCGCCATGTCACCAGGAGGGAGTGGGCTCCTCCAGCTGTAACACGTACGTCACGTGGTGCTCCTGACGGTGCTTCAGGAGGAACAGGGTCAATAATCTTATGTTTCACTAAAAAATGATATCGACTGGTGGTCAATTAAACAGACGAGAAAAGATTAGATATTTAGTGATTCTATGAATCATGGAGCTATACATACAAAGATTATCTTAATCATACTTATAGTGATTACCCATAAGTCTATCACCATACAAACATACAGTGATCATCTGCGCAAGTTAAAAGTACCACAAAAGAGCACTACATTGCACCGTGACCTGTACCTATACCAGGGAATGATCGCATTGTTTACGATTGAGTTCAAGGGCAGAGTTCATGGGGGCGTTGTGATCCCTCTAGTTAACGTCTGTGTGAGGGCGATGTAGCCTCTAGGGGCACGGGGCAGTTTCCGCGATGTGGTTTTCTTTTTAGTTTACTCACAGTAATCGTTAAGTACTGACCTTCCTCGGTGGTGGTGAAGACGTGGGTGTGTGAAGGCTGGGAGACTCCCAGGTCGTTATGAGCCATGAGTCTGACGGCATAGGTACGGTGAGGCACCAGGCCCGTCACCACGTGGGAAGACGTCCACTGACCCACGCTCACGTTACGCCCGTGTGACGCCCATGACTCCTCCGCAGCCGCTGCCCACGTAGGAGAACGATTGTTACTGGTGCTTGAGGGCTGGTGCAGGAGAGAAGGGGAGGGAAGGGGGGAAGATAGTGGAGTACTAGGTGTTGGTGCATGAGAGTCGATGTGGCAAGGAGAGAAGGAGGAAAGTGGAATAATGGGTGTTGGTGCGCTGGAGTTCGTGTAGGAGGAAGCGAAGCAGGAAGATGGGTCAGCAGAGCGTGAGAATCAGAGTATTAAGGAAAAGAGGAGACATAAAGGAATGGCAAATTATGGTTGAGAGGTACAGTGAGGAGAAGGCTGCAGGATGGGAACCTGTGATTGACTGCGGGAGGGCGCCAGGAGATGTTTCTCTGAAGGTGTGGGTAAGCATCAACAGAATATTAATCAGATGGAATTAATTCTGATGCAGTAGTTTGTAATGAGATTAACAGCGACAGTAGCTCCTGAGGCAGGAACATTGGTAACGCTCTCGGTACCTGAGGGAGACTGGTACTAGAGCTTGTGACACTGGCTGACTAGTGATGGTACAAGGTAGTTCCTCAGGTACAAGTTAGAGCATACAAACATTCATGTAGCCACACTGGTGGTACCATTTGAGTTAATGTGATATTCAATATTGTACTGTGGCAGCAGGTGTCGCATTCTCCTTTGTGTTGTGGCAACCAGTGTGGCACTCTTGTGCAGTGGCAGCAGATGTGGTACTCACCCTTGTACTGTATAGTGACGGAGGCGGGCTGTGGCAGCGTCCAGGAGATGACAGCTGACCTGCTGGTGATCTCACTGACAGTGACGGCACCCGGGGCGGTGGGCGGCTCTGAGGAAAGTCAGACACACGTTACGAAGTTATTGTATGGTTTGCGGCACTACTTACCTCACTAGCAACCCGACAGCTGTACCCTGGGATTGACTGTAATGGATCAACTTGAGATAATATTACCAGAAGTTACAAAATTGCAGGATAATCTCTCTCTCTCTCTCTCTCTCTCTCTCTCTCTCTCTCTCTCTCTCTCTCTCTCTCTCTCTCTCTCTCTCTCTCTCTCTCTACGTAGCTAGAAATTCAGATATTCTAAGCAGCCTCTCACTCAGTACATGGCACCGCCTCCTCTTTAACAGAAAGAATCAGGTGAGTCCTGGCCCTTCACATGACGCCCACCCGGCAGACGGCGGACTAGTTTAAGAGTAAACACTGCCTTAACATAAAACAAGGATCGATAAGACATTAGTTAGTGAATATACTATATTCAAATTAAAACTCCTTTCCCTATCCAATTCCTGCTCTGGCTAAACAGGTAAGTGTTCCTGAGCCAGCGGCAACGTAGAGTAAGCTTCTGCTACTCCTGTTAACATGAGCAGGTGTTGAGTGAGGTGGGAAGTTGCGGTCACCTTCCTTAGTTATATGGAATACCCGCATGTCGGGGGGGGGGGGGGGAGAAGGGGATGTTACCTTCAGGTAGATGTACCTAGAACTTGTCAGTAGTCATCTTGAGACCAGGTAAGGAAGTAGCTGTAGGGGATTTTGGCAGAGGTGAAGGAGAATGGCAGGAGTAGGAGAGTATAGAAAGTGCAGGGAAGCCTGATAGGTGTAGGAGAGCAACTGTAGGGGAGTATAACAAGTGTGTAGATGTAGGAGAGAATGGCAACTTTAGGGGAGTATGGCAGGCTTGTAGGTGTAGGATAGCTTAACAGGTGTAGGGAAGTATGGCTGTAGAGGAACACGGCAAGCGCATAAGAGTATGGTAGGTGTAAGGAGTATTTTGAATGTAGGAGGTGGTTGCAGGAGAGTATGGCAAATACGGGATGTGGGTGTAAGGTAGGGTATGGCAGGTGTAAGAGGTGGGTGTTGGAAGGTTAAGTATTTGTAGCAGACAGGTTTATGGCAGGGTTTTGCAGGTGTAGGAGGTGGATGTAGGGGAGCATATTATGTGAAGGAGGTAAGTGTAAGGCAGGGTATGACAGGTGTAGGAGGTAAGTGTGGGGGAGTATAGTATGAGTAGGAGGTAGGTGTAGGACGGGCAAGATATGGCAGGTGTAGGAGGTGAATGCAACGGAGTATAGCTTATGTAGGAAGTAGGTGTAGGGCCGGATGTGACAGATGCAGGAGGAGGGTATAGGATGGGATATGGTTGGTGTAGGTGTGTGTAGGAAAGTTTAGACTGTGTAGGGGGTAGATATAGGGGAGGATATGGCAGGTGTAAGAGATGAATATAAGGCGAGTATGGTTGTTGTAGGAGATGGGTATAGGGGCGTATAGTTTGTGTAAGAGGTGGGTGTAGGACAGGGTTTGGCAGGTGTAGGTGGTGGGTGTAGGATAGAGTACGGCAGGTGTAGTTGGTGGGTGTAGAACAAGGTACGGCAGGTGTAGGTGATGGGTGTAGGACAGGGTGTGGCAGGCGTAAGTGGTGGATGTAAGACAGGGTATGGCAGGTGTATGAAGCAGGTGTAAGGAAGTACAGTACTAACCAATGATGGCTATGTCGAACACCTGGGAGTGGTCACCGTGTGGGTTGGTGGCCAGACAGGTATAGGCTCCGGCGTCAGCAGGCGTCACTGCTCGGATCTTCAGCACCGCCCGCACCATACTCCCCACCTTACTCTCACGGATGGACGTCCTGTATATCGAAGAAGACAGTCATACTGTTATTGGGAGAGGGCAGTCATATTTTACAAGGGAGAGGACATTTATACTGTATATGGAAGAGAGCAATCATACTGTACATGGGAGAGGATAGTCATACTTTACATGAGAGAGGATACTGACGCATATGGGAGAGGACGCAGACACTGTACATGGAAGAGGAAACTTTACATGGGAAAAGCCACTGACACTGGACTCTGGTGGGGACTTTGACACTGCACACGGAAAAAATCACTATACATGGGGAAGACGGTGACACTGTGCATAGGAGAGGACACTGTAAATGGGAAAGAACAAAAACACTGTACATGGAAGAGGAAACTCTCCATGGGAATGGCTACTGACATTCTACACGGGAGAGGAAACTTTACATGGGTAGGACAATAACACTGTGCACGAGAGATGGCGCTGTACATGGAGAGGAAACTGCACATAGGGAGGACAAAACAATGCTCATGGGAGAGGGAGGAGACCGTGCATGGATGGAGAGGACAATAACTCTATACACGGGAGAAGATACTGTATAAGGGACGGACAATAACAATGCACACGTAAGACACTTCTGTACATCGGCAAAGACAGTACAAGGGGAAGACAATAACACTGTACGTGGGAGAGGATACTGCACACTAGAAAGGACACTGTACGTGGCAAAGAAAATATCACCGCGTATGGGAGAGGAACCTAGACAAGAGAAAGAACACTGACAATACATAAAGGAAAGGACACTTACAGTGTGCCACAGTGGTTTACCAGGCCAGACATGAGCAATATTTACAGTATCGTGCGTCACATATGACAAGTAAACCACAGTAGTGGACAATTGCCTCATCAAGGTGAAAATCATCTTTAAAAAGTTCAGTTTACTAGTTTACCTTCTCAGATACCGGAAAGAGAATGTGCTTAAGAAGTAAATATTTACTTTTATGAAAAAAAAGGTTCGTTTGAAAGTGAAAATTAGTTTCTTTAAAGTTTAACATCCACACTGGTGGGTTTTCCGTACTTCTGGTGACATGTGGCAACTCGTTACGGCTAGATTCCCATGGTAATCGCTGCCTCTGCAGGTATTAACGCTGCAGTCCTGAGCATGTGCGTTCCTGAACACGGACCTTTCTGAACACGAGTGTTATTGAACACTTGAGTTCCTGAGTCAAGAATGATTCTGAACTTGTGTTATGTTTGGTGGGAGAGGGTATTGTGTTATGTTTGGTGGGAGGGGGTATTGTGTTATGTTTGGTGGGAGGGGGTATTGTGTTATGTTTGGTGGGAGAGGGTATTGTGTTATGTTTGGTGGGAGGGGGTATTGTGTTATGTTTGGTGGGAGAGGGTATTGTGTTATGTTTGGTGGGAGAGGGTATTGTGTTATGTTTGGTGGGAGAGGGTATTGTGTTATGTTTGGTGGGAGGGGGTATTGTGTTATGTTTGGTGGGAGGGGGTATTGTGTTATGTTTGGTGGGAGAGGGTATTGTGTTATGTTTGGTGGGAGGGGGTATTGTGTTATGTTTGGTGGGAGGGGGTATTGTGTTATGTTTGGTGGGAGAGGGTATTGTGTTATGTTTGGTGGTAGAGGGTATTGTGTTATGTTTGGTGGGAGAGGGTATTGTGTTATGTTTGGTGGGAGAGGGTATTGTGTTATGTTTGGTGGGAGGGGGCATTGTGTTATGTTTGGTGGGAGGGGGTATTGTGTTATGTTTGGAGGGAGGGGGTATTGTGTTATGTTTGGTGGGAGGGGGTATTGTGTTATGTTTGGTGGGAGGGGGTATTGTGTTATGTTTGGTGGGAGGGGGTATTGTGTTATGTTTGGTGGGATGGGGTATTGTGTTATGTTTGGTGGGAGGGGGTATTGTGTTATGTTTGGTGGGAGAGGGTATTGTGTTATGTTTGGTGGGAGGGGGTATTGTGTTATGTTTGGAGGGAGGGGGTATTGTGTTATGTTTGGTGGGAGGGGGTATTGGTGAAGTAAGGATTGTACCTGTGCTTTGGTCAGGGCTTTGTCTGTGACCTGGTGAGGGTCGTACTTGATGAAAGCCATACTTTCTGCATGGTGAGGAACGTACCCGTGACTTGGTGGGGGCTATAATTGTAACCCGCTTAGGAGTTTACCTGATCTGGTGAAGGCTATGCCATGTAACTTGGTGTGGGCTGCACCATGTAATTTGCTGAGGGGCTGCACCCATGATTTGGTGTAGATTGTACTTACGACCTGGTAAGGAACGTACCTGTGACACCTAATGAGGACCGTACCTGTGTTCTGGTTTGGGATACACCTGTGACCTGGTGTGAATCGTACCTATGACCTGGTGAGAGCCGACCTTGTAAACAGTTGAGGACCTTACCTGTGACTTGGAGTGACGGGAGCGTGGTGACGGCGCCAGGTCAGAGTTAGCACAGGGTCTCCGGTGGCCTCACACGCCACCATCACGGTCTGGCCGGCGTGGCCCGTCACGCGTCGGCCTTCCGTCACCACACGTGCCGGTGCTGTGACGGGGTAACAATTGAATGATATCATGAAATAGGTCATGGGATGAGAAGACACAGGAGTTATGTTCATTTCACAGGTATTTGAGGTGTTAAGACAGCTGTACAGATGACGAACAGACAGGTTGTGTGGTAGGAAATAAGTTTATAGAATAATCGAGACAGGCAATGAAAAGACGTGTAAAGGTTGTAAGCAGACGGACGGCAGGTGTGTGGGTGCCATCCAGGTGCTTAGAGAAAACTGAGGTCCCAGCGTTGATATATCACTTCAACAGTGTATAATCAATAGTAGATTTATATAGATAAACCAAGTTCCTTTAAGACGTAATGCTGTTTGTCATAACTCCCTAACTTAATAAACATGAATTTCGTCCTTAAACTTCGCCGTCTCAGAGACACTGACAAAGGACGTAACATCTAATTTCTCTTCCTCTACCCCAAGGCAAGATCTGACCGTCGGAGTGGCCTGTCCTAAATATCTAACATACCAAGGTAGACGTCGCCTGCCTCGGCACATCATTACGTAGTAGAGAGAAAAGAAGCCCTCTTGTCTGTTATCATCAGCCAAACAGGAAATATTCAAAGGTCTGACTCTGTTGATCTTTCCTCAATCACTTTTCTCGACTTGTATTCACTTCTTGAACAATCATGAACTTACCTGCACGGACCCGTTCTGATCTACTTTGACATCTGTCAGCATAATGGAACTTTAATAGATCAACCCAATATATGATCTACCTTGACCTCTTCAAACATACACATGACTCTCAAACTATACCGTGATCTCTCCACACATTTGTTGACATGCTCGGAACAATAATGATCCGTCACGATATTTCCTGATCTCTCCCTGGCTGTTCTTTTTTAATCTTCCTTGACGCGTCGTCACCTTGACAACTTATTTAATTTTCAACAGTCTTCCTTGACCTTTCTTGGCTCTCTTTGGCATCCTGTCTGATCATTCATAACCTCCCAGATCTCTCTTAACCCTTCAATGATCTCTCACATTCCCTCACTCACCTCTTTTGACCAAGGACTTACCATGGACGGTAAGCTGGACATCCTTCGAGATGGGCTTCCCGACAGAATTGGCGGCTGTGCAGCGGTACCATCCAGCGTCGCTGGTTTTAGTGTCCTGAAGAACAAGGGAGCCGTTGGCCGCCTGGGTCGATCGTATCCCGTCTACCACCATCGGTTGGAAGTCCTGTGCCGCCTTGCCTGCCGGCATCACCACCAGTTAGCCAAGTTAAGACACTCCAAAAAGAAGCATGCATGCACGTACAACACTACTATACACCAAAGTTTCTGAGAAAAAACAAAACTATAGTGATGACACGGGATGATGCGTTGTCACGTATTCCGTTGCTTACTCTCTCTCTCTCTCTCTCTCTCTCTCTCTCTCTCTCTCTCTCTCTCTCTCTCTCTCTCTGTACCAAGTAATACCTGTCGCCATCTTCCAAGTGACTATGGGCGTGGGATATCCTCTGGCTCCACAGTTCAACAGAACGGTCGACCCCACTAGCGCCTTCCCACTGCTCGGCTCCACCACCCACTTGGGCGACACCTGCAATAGAGGAAGGTTGCTGTAGGTTCACTGTAACACCCAGGTAACATCCACAGCAGAGGGAGGAAATTGCAGCTTGACTATGCCATCCTGAAAACACCTGCACCACAGGCATACACTCTTGTTATTACCATGTTCTCACTGTAGGCTTGCTATAACACCCTAGTGACACTTTTCACCATTATCAATATATCTATAATGTGGCTGGCATCTAAGAATATGAACAAGGGTTGATCAAGTGAACGAAAGCTTGTTACAAATAACTGTAGTTACGTCATGTACACAAGATTTATTGTCTTACCAATATATCCCAAGTGCATTCTGTGAGACAGGGATGGCCAGCGTCTTTTGTTGAATCCCTATTTCCAGACAGCTGTTTATCACACCCTACAATTTCACACGAGTGAGGCTTATTATTGTCCTTGCTGTGTCAACAATGAAGAAAAAGAATCGTCCTAAACATTCTTAGAAGATTTGACTTCTATCAAATTTTTTTATTGTAATTACTGTATCTAATTACGTGGGTACATAAATGCCTCTGGTCAAATTTTGACAGTGAGCTGCTTATAAGACCCACTTTGATCGCGTGTGAATAATCAAAACTGAGGGAGCCACACCTTGATGTTGTATATCATAACTTATAACTGACTCTTGGTGACCTCGAGAGGTGTACCATAACCTTAAAATGACCTAAATTGTCCGAATGTTACACTAAGAGTCTTTACCATATCCTTGGTGTACATTTAGGAGAATTACTTGATTTAACTGCTAGAGAATATTCTCTGGCCACAGATGATACCCCTTAGTCATATATGATCAACATTTCCTTCGAGTGACCTTCCTTGACTCTGGATGACGTACCTTGACCCTGAGAGCAGCGGTGTGGTTGACAGCGGCGGCAGCATTGGCTGCTTCACAGGTGTATGACCCAGAATGATGCTCTCGCAAGCGTTTGAAGATCAACGCCTGAAGTATGGACACGTGTGAGAATGCATAGTGTGCAATATAGGTACACGTGCACAACCAGTCATTATTAGATGCACACATCTTCACCAACAAACAGCTTGCTGTCGCTAATGTTCACTTGGTCAGCAATCAGACAATAAACTAAACAAACATCGTTTCATTATGCACAAAGCCCAACTACAGATTCGTGTTTATACATTAACCTAACAGTAAACATAATTACATTTCGTTTTAACCTCATCCCAAACCCAACAACTTAGTGTGTTACCAGGAACTTCTGCTTGATCAAGTTTGATTAGCCTTCGGTCAATCACAGACCGCACTGGGAAATTTCACCCAGTCAGAAGCTATATAAGACTCTCAGACCAGGAACGCTCCACCTTGACTCACATCTGGAATCAGACCTTGGCTCACATCTTGACTCATATCTTGACTCACACTTTGAATCACATCTTGGCTCGCATCTTGGCTCACTACAAACTACAGCCACAACCATAGATCATCCAATAACAAGACATCATCCCAAGATGCTGGACCAATGTACCTAAGTAGAGTCAGTTGGATGGCTCACCATGGAGAACTCGCTGACTTGTTTGCTCTCGACGTCGGGGTCATGCTGGAGGTGCCGTCCATCTTTGAGCCAGTTGATGGTGATAGGCAGGTCGCCCCCGGTCACTGTGCACGACAGTTGCGTCCGACGACCCTCCTCTAGGTTACGACGGAACGTGAACGTTTCGATCTCAGGAGGTTCTGTGGGATGGATGAAGCTGAGAAGATAAAATGCATTACATGGAATGTGTGGCTAAATGAGATGTGAACAACACTGATTCGTTAGGTGGAAAGCAGACTGAAGCTGTTTATGATATATAGAACATTGAGACCGTGATGGTGCCGCTGAGTGTCTGGTAAGGGTTTGAAGGACAGAACTGTTGTGTGGTAATGGTGATATAGTGAACGAGTAAGTTATTCAAAGCAACACAAGGAAAGGTTCCTGGCGAGGAAAGTTAAACTTGTATAAGTGATGATGTTAATGCTGGGAACAGTAAACGCGTACTATCAAAGAAGGAAAATATATTTTGGGATGCTGTGAGGAAAAAGTGCGGATGGAGTGCTAGGCTGTCAGATCACATCAAGCCTGGGGTGGGAACCTTTAAAGGAACTTGACAAGCGCAGAAGACTTACTGACCACGTTTGAACAACTTAAGGAGGATATCTGAGGGAATCACTAACGTCGTCAGAGAGTCGTATCAAAATAGTCTAAAGAACTACGAAGGGTAAGTTATGGACTATTTGAGGACATCTGAGGAAGACAGGGTATCTAACACGTACTGAGGATAACTAATAGACGTGTTGTCCAAGGTTGATCTGAAGAAATTGATGGATACATTTGAAGAATCTATGATGGGCATGATGGGGCTCGTGAAAGTGGTTGTGTAAGTGACTTACTGAGGACGTGAAGAAAGGTATGGGAGGCGGCCGTCTGTCCTTGACTGCCGGAAACGAGGCAGGAGTAGCGACCGGCGTCCTCGAAGGCTGCCACTCTTAACACCAGCGTCCCATTAGCTATCACCTCCTGTCTGTAATACATACACTTGCTACACTTCCTTCCGTAACACTTGCACTCACTTCACCCCTTGCCCACAACACGTACACCCTTTACACTCCCTGCCAGCAAAAAAATGGATTCATTTACTACCCCCTGCCCTCAAGACATCTACTCCCTACACACTGCCTGTACCATACATGTCTGCTACACTCCCACCTTATGTAGTACTACCTCCTGATAGCAACATATACCCCACTACACTCCTACACCTGTTGCATGCAGGGCCACTTCTGAACACTATTACAATGCTTATGCCCACTCACAGAGTATTCTCCATACTGAGACACAATATAGGCCAAACTCTCATTACACACCTACCATTATCAAAAATTCTCATGGCCACGCACTCACGATATACGCTACATACTAAGACACGCTAAGGTCCATGTACTCGATGCACACTCGTCATTCTTATACATGCTAAAGATCAGGGACTCAAAAGGTCGAGGTCAACTTCAGGTATAGGGAAACACTGTCTGAGAGGGTCTGGTCGTGGTGTCTGCCCAGCTGGACAGAACAATGGCTTATCCTTGTATTTCCCTGAACAATCAACCTAGGTGTTCATCTTTCCTACGGGGCCAGTCGATGAACTGGTACCTGACGTAGGCTGGTGTATGTATATGTGTGAGTATACATCTGATTGAAACATGAAATACATGCAATTTTAAGAGACGGGGAAACACTTAGACTTTCTCACACACAATGTAATCACACATACGCACAAAGGAACACATCCATCCCACTCAGTCAGCTGTGGTAGGAGTGGCTCACCTGTGGGAGTTGGGGAGGGCGTGTCCGTCCCTCCTCCAGGTGATGCTGGGTGTAGGGAACCCTCCCGCTGGGCACCACAGCCTCACCTCCTCCCCCGCCACCGCCGTCACGTTAGGCATCGCACGCACGAACGGTGGACCTGTAGGGTCATCAGGAATCAGCATAGCCGAGATAGGTCACCAGGGGTCATTGTTAACGTGCAAGGTCAGATTGATGTTGTGTGTCATGGTGAATATATCTGGGTTGATTAGGAGTCAGTGTAGACGGGCGAGGTCACTGAGGCTCTGGGTGGTAGAAGGGAATGCTGAAGAGTAGCTGTTTCTGGTTAGCTTGTCATCAGAACTATAGTGATGTACTCCAGAGGCCATGGTAGTGTAGTCACACATGGTGATAACTCACAAGGGCAGCTTGCCTGTATGGCCACGTTACTAAGGTAACTTACCACGATAATGAATTAAGAAATCTGTTTATGTGGCTTAGGTTTTGTATTGTGTCAGTACCTGATTGAACTATCACAGGGGAAGAAGTACTGTTTTCATCGATGTCTGTCGCTGGGTGACTTAACCTGATACATAGCGTTAATGATTTTCGATGTGTCGTGAGACAAGTACAGATGTACATCATTGTCCATAATGATGACACCAGAGGTGATGCGCAATACACGATCCTCTCAGAACTTTAGGCACAGATGACAACCTTTCTTGTGGGACAGACATTCTCAAAATTCTTCATAGTTGTAATACCCAGTATTATGTATTTTGTCTTTTACACAGTCTCAGATGCCATGACAGGTCTAACATATATAACGGCGCTACCCATATCCTACAGTATCTATCATTTCAAGTCATCTTTACCTTCGCTTCACAGACCAGTTCATTCAGATTCCTACGGGAGTCTTAGGATAACATTGATTAAAATAAGTTCAACATATATGCCACAAGAACGTACATAGGATTTTTCAAGAGTCCGGTGTATCACTTACAACGGTTGTCCAGCGTTCCGCTTATATTCTTGTCACGTATTCCTCGACTTGGTGTACATGTTTCAGAATATTTGTAACAATATTACGTTTCAGAATATTTGTAACAATATTACGTTTCAGAATATTTGTAACAATATTACGTTTCAGAATATTTGTAACAATATTACATGTTTCAGAATATTTGTAACAATATTACATGTTTCAGAATATTTGTAACAATATTACGTTTCAGAATATTTGTAACAATATTACATGTTTCAGAATATTTGTAACAATATTACATGTTTCAGAATATTTGTAACAATATTACGTTTCAGAATATTTGTAACAATAATACATGTTTCAGAATATTTGTAACAATATTACATGTTTCAGAATATTTGTAACAATATTACATGTTTCAGAATATTTGTAACAATATTACATGTTTCAGAATATTTGTAACAATATTACATGTTTCAGAATATTTGTAACAATATTACATGTTTCAGAATATTTGTAACAATATTACATGTTTCAGAATATTTGTAACAATATTACATGTTTCAGAATATTTGTAACAATATTACATGTTTCAGAATATTTGTAACAATATTACATGTTTCAGAATATTTGTAACAATATTACATGTTTCAGAATATTTGTAACAATATTACATGTTTCAGAATATTTGTAACAATATTACATGTTTCAGAATATTTGTAACAATATTACATGTTTCAGAATATTTGTAACAATATTACATGTTTCAGAATATTTGTAACAATATTACATGTTTCAGAATATTTGTAACAATATTACATGTTTCAGAATATTTGTAACAATATTACATGTTTCAGAATATTTGTAACAATATTACATGTTTCAGAATATTTGTAACAATATTACATGTTTCAGAATATTTGTAACAATATTACATGTTTCAGAATATTTGTAACAATATTACATGTTTCAGAATATTTGTAACAATATTACATGTTTCAGAATATTTGTAACAATATTACATGTTTCAGAATATTTGTAACAATATTACATGTTTCAGAATATTTGTAACAATATCACATGTTTCAGAATATTTATAACAATATTACGTTTCAGAATATTTGTAACAATATTACATGTTTCAGAATATTTGTAACAATATTACATGTTTCAGAATATTTGTAACAATATTACATGTTTCAGAATATTTGTAACAATATTACATGTTTCAGAATATTTGTAACAATATTACATGTTTCAGAATATTTGTAACAATATTACATGTTTCAGAATATTTGTAACAATATTACATGTTTCAGAATATTTGTAACAATATTACATGTTTCAGAATATTTGTAACAATATTACATGTTTCGGAATATTTGTAACAATATTACATGTTTCAGAATATTTGTAACAATATTACATGTTTCAGAATATTTGTAACAATATTACATGTTTCAGAATATTTGTAACAATATTACATGTTTCAGAATATTTGTAACAATATTACATGTTTCAGAATATTTGTAACAATATTACATGTTTCAGAATATTTGTAACAATATTACGTTTCAGAATATTTGTAACAATATTACGTTTCAGAATATTTGCGACAGTATTACATGTTTCAGAATATTTGTAACAATATTACATGTTTCAGAATATTTGTAACAATATTACATGTTTCAGAATATTTGTAACAATATTACGTTTCAGAATATTTGTAACAATATTACGTTTCAGAATATTTGCGACAGTATTACATGTTTCGGAATATTGGTAACAGATCTACCGTTTTTGACCCAATACAACCAGCCGTTTGAGGCAAGTTTTGACAACAATGGGAAGATATCTTGACATAAAGTGTACCGGGAGGAAGCTCTCTTATAGAGATTTGTTCTACGGAATAATGAACTACATCTGTAATTTATCTTTTGAAAAAGCTAAATTTGATATGAAAAAAAAGGTAAAGGAACAACAGCTTTCAAACCCCTTTTGACGATTCAGCAAAATTTATATATATTTTGTTTGATCTGTTTGGTCCAAATTGACTGACGTTAGGAAATATCTTGTGCGGTGCTTACTAGCTCAAAAACCAAGCCAGCTAAGGACCACGACATACTAGCTGCGAACCACAATACATTAGCTAGGGACCACAACCTACCAGCTGAGGAAGAAAGCAGCTCAACTGAGGGCCAAATCAACGTTCCATGCCTGACCAGACACTGCTTGTACCGGGAACCTTACCGTATACGTTAAGCCTGGCGGAGTGGGTGACGGAGCCGGCAGCGCTATGTGCAGTGCAGGTGTAGGTGCCGCCTTCACGCACCGTCACGTCGCTCAGGTTGACGTGACTCACAACCTCCCCAAGAGCTGTCCTGAAGCTCCCCACCGACGTCCTGGCGGGAAGAAACTGATGACTAAGAGATGAGGAGAAATAGTGAGATAGGCAGTGCTAACCAAGGAAGGGGATAAATAGTGATGGATGGCTTGTAGTGTGGTGAGTCAGTGAGAGGAAGAGAAATGGCTGATGGTTTGGAGAGACAGTGAGGGAGAGAGAGATTGCTGAAGTTTGGAGAGTCAGAGAGAGGGAGAAAGATGCTGTGGGTGTAGAGAGACAGTGATGAAGCGATAGTTGGGGTTGTGGAGAGACACTGAGAGAGACAGATTTGGTTGAAGAGTTGGAGAGACAGTGAGGAAGAGAGAGAACACAGTTTACATATAGAGAAAGGACAATACGATCATAATGGATGTATAATGAGAGGACATTACAATTACAAACTACTATTACCAGACAACTGTCTTGTCCGTATTCATTGGTAACTACTTAAGGAGTTGGAATGAACCTTCAATGTGAGTATTTATCAGGTGAGTCAGTATCGGCTGAGTCAGCATCAGTTGAGTCATTATCTTTTGAGTCGGCATCAGTTGAATCAGTGTCAGGTTAGTCAGCATCAGGTGAGTCAGTATCGGGTGAGTCAGCATCAAGTGAGTCAGCATCAGGTGAGTCATCATCAGGTGAGTCAGCGTCAGGTATCACCATTCGTATCTCGTTTCTAAAGTTTGCTTAACGTTATCAGCTGGGAGGTTGTAGGGGAATCAGCACAACTGCTGCTGCTCGTTGTGGCTAGGATTCTGGCAATGTTTGTTGTCCTTTAATTTCTTTCGTTTTCTCCCAAACTTCAGAACTAATAGGATAGTCACAGTCATTTTTTTATTTGTTTTGAAATTTTATCATATTTTTTGGTGTAGTAGTTAGCGTTCTTGACCATGACGCATTCACGGGCTGTCCAATAGGGTCGAGCACATAGGGACGAATCCTGGTTACGGCAGTCAGTCCACAGTCAACCCAGCTGTACATCCACCACTAGGGGTTGGTCGATAAAGTGGATACCTGGCTCAGAGTGGCAGATATAGGGTGTTTTGGTCGAGGTGGTGTGCAAAGTGAGAGGGTTAGGGAAAATGATTTGGTAAACAGAGAAGAGGTAGTAAAAGCTTTGCGGAAGATGAAAGCCGGCAAGGCAGCGGGTTTGGATGTTATTGCAGTGGAATTTATGAAAAAAGGAGGTGACTGTATTGTTGACTGGTTGGTAAGGTTATTTAATGTATGTATGATTCATGGTGAGGTGCCTGAGGACTTGCGGAATGCTTGCATAGTGCCATTGTACAAAGGCAAAGGGGATAAAAGTGAGTGCTCAAATTACAGAGGTATAAGTTTGTTGAGTATTCCTGGTAAATTATATGGGAGGGTATTGATTGAGAGGGTGAAGGCATGTACAGAGCATCAGATTGGGGAAGAGCAGTGTGGTTTCAGAAGTGGTAGAGGATGTGTGGATCAGGTGTTTGCTTTGAAGAATGTATGTGAGAAATACTTAGAAAAGCAAATGGATTTGTTTGTAGCATTTATGGATCTGGAGAAGGCATATGATAGAGTTGATAGAGATGCTCTGTGGAAGGTATTAAGAATATATGGTGTGGGAGGCAAGTTGTTAGAGGCTGTGAAAAGTTTTTATCGAGGATGTAAGACATGTGTACGTGTAGGAAGAAAGGAAAGTGATTGGTTCTCAGTGAATGTAGGTTTGCGGCAGGAGTGTGTGATGTCTCCATGGTTGTTTAATTTGTTTATGGATGGGGTTGTTAGGGAGGTGAATGCAAGAGTTTTGGAAGAGGGGCAAGTATGCAGTCTGTCGGGAATGAGAGAGCTTGGGAAGTGAGTCAGTTGTTGTTCGCTGATGATGCAGCGCTGGTGACTGATTCATGTGAGAAACTGCAGAAGCTGGTGACTGAGTTTGGTAAAGTGTGTGAAAGAAGAAAGTTGAGGGTAAATGTGAATAAGGGTGAGGTTATTAGGTACAGTAGGGTTGAGGGACAAGTCAACTGGGAGGTAAGTTTGAATGGAGAAAAACTGGGGGAAGTGAAGTGTTTTAGATATCTGGGAGTGGATTTGGCAGCGGATGGAACCATGGAAGCGGAAGTGAATCATAGGGTGGGGGAGGGGGCGAAAGTTCTGGGAGCCTTGAAGAATGCGTGGAAGTCGAGAACATTATCTCGGAAAGCAAAAATGGGTATGTTTGAAGGAATAGTGGTTCCAACAATGTTGTATGGTTGCGAGGCGTGGGCTATGGATAGAGTTGTGCGCAGGAGGGTGGATGTGCTAGAAATGAGATGTTTGAGGACAATATGTGGTGTGAGGTGGTTTGATCGAGTAAGTAATAATAGGGTAAGGGAGATGTGTGGTAATAAAAAGAGTGTGGTTGAGAGAGCAGAAGAGGTGTTTTGAAATGGTTTGGTCACATGGAGAGAATGAGTGAGGAAAGATTGACCAAGAGAATATATGTGTCAGAGGTGGAAGGAACGAGGAGAAGTGGGAGACCAAATTGGAGGTGGAAAGATGGAGTGAAAAAGATATTGAGTGATCAGGGCCTGAACATGCAGGAGGGTGAAAGGCGGACAAGGAATAGAGTGAATTGGATCGATGTGGTTTATCGGGGTCGACGTGCTGTCAATGGATTGAATCAGGGCATTTGAAGCGTCTGGGGCAAACCATGAAAAGTTGTGTGGGGCCTGGATGTGGAAAGGGAACTGTGGTTTCGGGCATTATTACATGACAGCTAGAGACTGAGTGTGAACGAATGGGGCCTTTGTTGTCTTTTCCTAACGCTACCTCGCACACATGAGGGGGGAGGGGGATGTTATTCCATGTGTGGCGAGGTGGCGATGGGAATAAATAAAGGCAGACAGTATGAATTATGTACATGCGTATATATGTATATGTCTGTGTGTGTATATATATGTGTACATTGAGATGAATAGGTGTGTATATTTGCGTGTGTTGACGTGTATGTATATACATGTGTATGGGGGTGAGTTGGGCCATTTCTTTCGTCTGTTTCCTTGCGTTACCTCGCAAACGCGGGAGACAGCGACAAAGCAAAATAAATAAATAAATAAATAAATAGATATATTCTTTTTTTCTTTCTTTTTTTCATACATATTCGCCATTTCCCACGCTAGCGAGATAGCGATAAGAACAGAGGATTAACCCTTAGATTGAATATCTTCTATTGGCCCCCTTCCCTGCTCCTTCTTTTGGAAAATTAAAAACGAGAGGGGAGGATTTCCAGACCCCGCTCCCTCCCCTTTTGGTCGCCTTCTACGACACGCAGGAAATGGCGTCCTAGCTTCGTCTCTTCGATGTATATCAACTGACTTATATTTCTCTCTTGTGTCTCCCCTGATGATGTGATTATTACACGAAAGTGCACTTGGGAACTTATTGTGTTTCATTTTCTCTGTGGACTCATAGGAATATATATATAGCGTTAATGGGATAGTCCTGATGAGGGCCTCAGCTGCCCTCAGCAAACATGAAAAACATGAAAAAATAATACCTTAACGATGGACTGTAAAAGCATGCCATTATTTCTAAAGTCAGTAAGATGATACAGATCTTGCAAACAATTGCTGGAATGGTTTGGCTTTCTCTGCACTGAGAAACTCAATTAAGGTAACTTAAGGATGCACTCATACATTTATGCCCGCGCCGACTCCTTGGTTGACTGGTATGTTGCTTGAGCCGAGTCTTTATCAATTGCCAGGGTCATTAAGGCTGTCAACCTCAACCTAATCCATAAACCGATGGATCTTTTCAACACCTTCAAGTGTTAGAGATAATCCTTACTATCACACACACGCGATCAAATTCACTCTCACACAATTGATTTCGAGCCAGACTTTACCTATAAGTCTACGGATTAATCGACACATATTTCACTTACCTACCCCACCCTACCTAAAGAAAAGAGAAAAAGTACCAACTTATATTTACTACTTATATGATAAGTATGGAAGAGTCTAATGGGTTCTCAAGCCACAGATACATTAGAAGACAGAGTCCACAGACATAGCGATAGAGTGTTATTGACGAAATAAGTTTGTAAACGCAACAATTCATACTGATTTAACGATAAAAAGTTATCAGATTTCTTAAGCCACATTTCACTTGCAAAACAAAAGCTCTTAACGCTTACGAACCTATACTTGACTACTCCTAATGCAAGAAAGAAAGGAATACAGGTGTATTGACCCATATATTTGAAACGTACACACACCAGTGAGAGGCAGGTTTACCTGTGGGAGGAAGACCTACCTGTGAGAGGTGAGGAGGGGCTGGTGGTCTCTGGTCCAGGTGATGACGGGTATGGGAGATCCGACGGCCGAGCACTTGAGAGAAACGGGCGACCCCGGCGACACTGTCTGCTCTATAGGGGTATACCGCAGCTGGGGAGCCGGGTCTGGCAAAAAGAAGGCCGTGTGAAGATGGTGAGATGTGGCGATGTTGAAGCATGTTAAGGTGTAGGGATGGTGAGGTACGAGAATGGTGAGGTACGGGAATCGCGAGGTGTGTTAGGAAGTGTGTGTTGGAACAGTGAAGGTAAGGATGGTGCTTAAGGGCTCACGAGAATATGGTGCCTTTGTGTGATGAAGGTAGTGAGGATGAGTGGATGAGGGGCGATGGGGAACTAGTGAGGGGCGCTGAATAGTAGGTGAATGACGGGCGAGTGTCAGTGAAAATCTCTGAAGAATAGGAATTCTATGTTGTATCTTTTTCTCCTAATCTTTCCTCTTTGGTTGGAATGTGATCTTCCAGCCCAATCATCATGTTCACCTTAAGTCGGTCTCACTCACTAATATCTATATTTTCCTCCTGTTAGGTAAATCCTTCAATGGTGATATGTTAACTTCCGTGTCTATTTTTACATTCAATATCTTAAATTTCTCTGAGATGCTATGATCCTCAGTAGTCTCCACTTTTTTAAACCTTCCATCTAACACACCACATACTTCCCCGCTTGTTCTGTCTTTAGCAGTGCATATTACCCTGTACATCATTAACCATATATCTCTGTTACAGTATTCCCAAATCTGTTCCTCCGAGGCTTTTAATACCATTTGTTTCTGTTCACGAGATGCTGCTGGTTCATTCCCATTAAGTTTAACAGTCTATGGTCTATGTACTATAGGCGGATCTTATTGCTCTGTTTCTCTGAGACTAATGTAAGATTCTATCTGACAATTAGTGTGCTCTCTTTCCCCTTGATACCTTCCTTCTGAATCCCTTGCATTGATGTCATATTGTTATCATATCTCCTGCCACTATTCCACGTGTCGTCCTCTGATGACACTTTTCATGATCTTTGACCCCACTTCTCAGTCTTTCAGTATTTTCCTCCGCGTGTATATCTAGGAGGGTGTAGTTGTACCTGAATGGATGTAGATCTACTTAGGTGGGTGTAATGTGTAGATGGGTGGGTGTGTATGTACTCCCTAGGTGGGTGTAGTGTGTACCTTGGAGGTTATAGGGTGTAACTGGGCGAATTTAGTGTGCACCTGGGAGGATGTAGCGTGTACCTGGTTGGGTATGATGTGTAGCTAGGTGGGTTTAGTATGAACTGTGGTGAGTCCAGTGTGTACCTGGGTGTGTATAGGATGTAAGTGGGTGTATGAAGTGTGTATCTACGTGAGCGTATTGTCTACCTTGGTGTGTACAGTGTGAACCTGGGTGAGTGTAGTGTGTACCTTGGGGACGTAGCGCGTGTCTCTGGGTTTAATGTGGATGTGGGTGGATGGGTGGGTGTTAATGTATTCTAATAAGTGTAATGTACACCTCAGCGGCTTTAGCGTGTACCTGGGTGGGTTTAGTGTGTTTCTTGGTAGGTGTGGCGACTTACTTGAGTGGATGTAGCGTGTTACCTGGGAGGGTGTAGTGCGAGAGGCCCAGGTCACGGGAGGAGCGACGAAGTCCAGTCCTGGGTGGCGGCGGCGGCGAAGGCGGCACAACCTGGGGAGATGATATTTTTTTAATGACCTGGGTAGCATGTGGCTGCGGAAGATGACGTTACTGACCTGGGTAGCACGTGGCTGGATGAATTGGGAGGGAGGGGGTGGGGAGATGCTGAGTAAGAGTCCTCTCTGTGTGAGTTACAACCTGGGGAAAGTGACGGGGTGACCAGGTGAACGTCCTCTCTCTGTGTGAGAGTTACAACCTGAGAAGAGTGACGGATGATCGGGTGAGCGTCCTCTATCAGTAAGAGTTGCAGCCTGGGAGAGTGAAGGGGAGGGCAGGTGAACCGGGTGAGGGAGCGGCATGTGATGAATTAACAAGATACGGACGTCATGACACGACAGCCCGACCCATGCTAATGAAGAGGACGGAACCAGTATACTGTGTTGAACACCCCAGGTGAGTGTAGGACACCACAGGTGAGTGTTGGACACCCCAGATGAGTGTTGGACACCACAGGTGAGTGTTGAAAGCCCAAGGTGAGTGTTAGACACCCCAGATGAGTGTCAGACACCCCAGGTGAGTATTGGACACTCCAGGTGAGTATTGTACACCCCAAGTGAGTGTTAAACATCCCATGTGAGTGTTGGACACTCCAGGTGAGTGTTGGACACCCCAGGTGAGTGTTGGACATCCCATGTGGGTGTTGGACACCCCAGGTGAGTGTTGGACACCTCAGGTGAGTGTTGGCTCAGTTGTCGACATCTCAGGTCCGTATTTGACAACCCAGGCGAGTGATGGACACCCCAGGACAGTGTTGGATATCCCCAGGTGAGCTTCGGACACCCCAGGTGAGGTGAGTATCGGACACCTCAGGTGGGTGTTCGACATAAGGAGTGGAAGATAAAGCTAGTTTGTCTCTTGTATCTAGAGGAACTATCATGAAGGTCTCAGATAGTGTGAGAGTAAGACTACAACTGGTATGAGAGTAACGCTATAGCTGAGCCAGGGTAAAACTACAACTGGTGTGAAAGCAGCACTATAGTTGAGTCAGAGTAACACTATAACTGGTGTGAGAGTAGCCGTACAGTTGCAGTAAGAGTGTGTCTAAAGGTGAGTGAGAGCAGAGGCACAGCTGGAGTGAGAGTACAGCACACGCACCTGGATTACATTGCTATTGCTGGTGTCGTTACTTGGCTCATGCTCCAGCTGCCTCCATGACGCCTTCAGCAACCTCATGTGTCCACCAGTAACCTTGTCACCATCTGCTTCTTTAACAGATACTCCGTCACCATATATCCTGGTGCCACCTGCTTCTTCTTCAGTTGCCTCGTCATCAGCTACTCCCTCATAGCCTACTTCGTCAGCAGCCCTCCTGTCTACAGCCGCCATTCCAACAGCTCCCACAACATCAGGTGCCCCCTCACCATCTTCCATATCAACTATCCCATCACCAGCTGTCACATCACCATCTCTCCCATTATCAGCCGCAGGAATAGGCTGAACTGGCTGGAGTACCGCAGTGCCTGTCTTTAGGCCTTTGATGTCCTTTCTGTTGGGAAAGAGGAAGATACATACGATCATTTTGGCTGTTCATCTCTTTCTCTCTCTATCTCTCTTTATATATATATATATATATATATATATATATATATATATATATATATATATATATATATATATATATATATATATTTTATTTTGCTTTGTCGTTGTCTCCCGCGTTTGCGAGGTAGCGCAAGGAAACAGACGAAAGAAGTGGCCCAACCCACTCCCATACACATGTATATACATACACGTCCACACACGCAAATATACATACATATATATATACATATATATATATATATATATATATATATATATATATATATATATATATATATATATATATATATATATATATATATATATATATATATATATATATATATATATATATATATATATATATGTATATATGTATATATATATATATACATATATATATATATATATATATATATATATATATATATATATATATATATATATATATATATATATATATATATATATATATATATATCCCTGGGGATATATATATACATATACCTGGGGATAGGGGAGAAAGAATACTTCCCACGCATTCCTCACGTGTCGTAGAAGGCGACTAAAGGGGACGGGAGCGGGGGGCCAGAAACCCTCCCCTCCTTGTATTTTAACTTTCTAAAAGGGGAAACAGAAGAAGGAGTCACGCGAGGAGTGCTCATCCTCCTCGAAGGCTCAGATTGGGGTGTCCAAATGTGTGTGGATGTAACCAAGATGAGAAAAAAGGTGAGATAGGTAGAGTATGTTTGAGGAAAGGAACCTGGATGTTTTGGACCTGAGTGAAACGAAGCTCAAGGGTAAAGGGGAAGAATGGTTTGGGAATGTCTTGGGAGTAAAGTCAGGGGTTAGTGAGACGACAAGAGCAAGGGAAGGAGTAGCACTACTCCTGAATCAAGAGTTGTGGGAGTATGTGATAGAGTGTAAGAAAGTAAATTCTAGATTGATATGGGTAAAACTGAAAGTTGATGGAGAGAGATGGGTGATTATTGGTGCATATGCACCTGGGCATGAGAAGAAAGATCATGAGAGGCAAGTGTTTTGGGAGCAGCTGAATGAGTGTGTTAGTGGTTTTGATGCACAAGACCGGATTATAGTGATGGGTGATTTGAATGCAAAGGTGAGTAATGTGGCAGTTGAGAGAATAATTGGTATACATGGAGTGTTCAGTGTTGTAAATGGAAATGGTGAAGAGCTTGTGGATTTGTGTGCTGAAAATGGACTGGTGATTGGGAATACCTGGTTTAAAAAGCGAGATATACATAAGTATACGTATGTAAGTAGGAGAGATGGCCAGAGAGCGTTATTGGATTACGTGTTAATTGATAGACGCACGAAAGAGAGACTTTTCGATGTTAATGTGCTGAGAGGTGCAACTGGAGGGATGTCTGGTCATTATCTTGTGGAGGCGAAGGTGAAGATTTGTGGGGGTTTTCAGAAAAGAAGAGAGAATGTTGGGGTGAAGAGAGTGGTGAGAGTAAGTGAGCTTGGGAAGGAGACTTGTGTGAGGAAGTACCAGGAGAGACTGAGTACACAATGGAAAAAGGTGAGAACAAAGGAGGTAAGGGGAGTGGGGGAGGAATGGGATGTATTTAGGGAAGCAGTGATGGCTTGCGCAAAAGATGCTTGTGGCATGAGAATCGTGGGAGGTGGGTTGATTAGAAAGGGTAGTGAGTGGTGGGATGAAGAAGTAAGATTATTAGTGAAAGAGAAGAGAGAGGCATTTGAACGATTTTTGCAGGGAAAAAATGCAAATGAGTGGGAGAGGTATAAAAGAAAGAGGAAGGAGGTCAAGAGAAAGGTGCAAGAGGTGAAAAAGAGGGCAAATGAGATTGGGGTGAGAGAGTATCATTAAATTTTAGGGAGAATAAAAAGATGTTTTGGAAGGAGGTAAATAAAGTGCGTAAGACAAGGGAGCAAATGGGAACTTCCGTGAAGGGGGCTAATGGGGAGGTGATAACAAGTAGTGGTGATGTGAGGAGATAGAGTGAGTATTTTGAGGGTTTGTTGAATGTGTTTGATGATAGAGTGGCAGATATAGGGTGTTTTGGTCGAGGTGGTGTGCAAAGTGAGAGGGTTAGGGAAAATGATTTGGTAAATAGAGAAGAGGTAGTAAAAGCTTTACGGAAGATGAAAGCCGGCAAGGCAGCAGGTTTGGATGGTATTGCAGTGGAATTTATTAAAAAAGGGGGTGACTGTATTGTTGACTGGTTGGTAAGGTTATTTAATGTATGTATGATACATGGTGAGGTGCATGAGGATTGGCGAAATGCTTGCATAGTGCCATTGTACAAAGGCAAAGGGGATAAGAGTGAATGCTCAAATTACAGATGTATAAGTTTGTTGAGTATTCCTGGTAAATTATATGGGAGGGTATTGATTGAGAGGGTGAAGGCATGTACAGAGCATCAGATTGGGGAAGAGCAGTGTGGTTTCAGAAGTGGTAGAGGATGTGTGGATCAGGTGTTTGCTTTGAAGAATGTATGTGAGAAATACTTAGAAAAGCAAATGGATTTGTTTGTAGCATTTATGGATCTGGAGAAGGCATATGATAGAGTTGATAGAGATGCTCTGTGGAAGGTACTAAGAATATATGGTGTGGGAGGCAAGTTGTTAGAAGCAGTGAAAAGTTTTTATCGAGGATGTAAGGCATGTGCACGTATAGGAAGAGAGGAAAGTGATTGGTTCTCAGTGAATGTAGGTTTCTGGCAGGGGTGTGTGATGTCTCCATGGTTGTTTAATTTGTTTATGGATGGGGTTGTTAGGGAGGTGAATGCAAGAGTTTTGGAAAGAGGGGCAAGTATGCAGTCTGTTGTGGATGAGAGAGTTTGGGATGTGAGTCAGTTGTTGTTCGCTGATTATACAGCGCTGGTAGCTGATTCATGTGAGAAACTGCAGAAGCTGGTGACTGAGTTTGGTAAAGTGTGTGAAAGAGGAAAGTTAAGAGTAAATGTGAATGGGAGCAAGGTTATTAGGTACAGTAGGGTTGAGGGTCAAGTCAATTGGGAGGTAAGTTTGAATGGAGAAAAACTGGAGGAAGTAAAGTGTTTTAGATATCTGTGAGTGGATCTGGCAGCAGATGGAACCATGGAAGCGGAAGTGAATCATAGGGTGGGGGAGAGGGCGAAAGTTCTGGGAGCCTTGAAGAATGTTTGGAAGACGAGAACATTATCTCGGAAAGCAAAAATGGGTATGTTTGAAGGAATAGTGGTTCCAGCAATGTTGTATGATTGCGAGGCGTGGGCTATGGATACAGTTGTGCGCAGGAGGGTAGATGTGCTGGAAATGAGATGTTTGAGGACAATATGTGGTGTGAGGTGGTTTGATCGAGTAAGTAATGTAAGGGTAAGAGAGATGTTTGGAAATCAAAAGAGTGTGGTTGAGAGAGCAGAAGAGGGTGTTTTGAAATGGTTTGGTCACATGGAAAGAATGAGTGAGGAAAGATTGACCAAGAGGATATATGTGTCAGAGGTGGAGGGAATGAGGAGAAGTGGGAGACCAAATTGGAGTTGGAAAGATGGATTGAAAAAGATTTTGAGTGATCGGGGCCTGAACATGAAGGAGGGTGAAACGCATGCAAGGAATAGAGTGAATTGGAACGATTTGGTATACCGGGGTCGACGTGCTGCCAATGGATTGAACCAGGGCATGTGAAGCGTCTGGGGTAAACCATGGAAAGTTGTGTGGGGCCTGGATGTGGAAAGGGAGCTGTGGTTTCGGTACATTATTGCATGACAGCTAGAGACTGAGTGTGAACGAATGGGGCCTTTGTTGTCTTTTAATAGCGCTACCTCGCACACATGAGGGGGGAGGGGGATGGTATTCCATGTGTTATTCCATGGTTGTTATTCCATATGTATATGTCTGTGTGTGTATATATATGTATACACTGAGATGTATAGGTATGTATATTTGCGTGTGTGTACGTGTATGTATATACATGTGTATATGGGTGGGTTGGGCCATTCTTTCGTCTGTTTCCTTGCGCTACCTCGCTAAAGGGGGAGACAGCGACAAAGCAAAATATCCCTATCCACAACCAGGCCCTAGAGACCTTTCTATAGCTTCCCCTGGCCAATTCACATGCCCTGGTTGTGTCCCTTGACAGAGTCGATCCCAGTACACCACATAGTTACAGTTCACTCTGTCATGTGAACGCTTTTCATACCCTTGCATATTCATGCCCCGATCACTCAAAATCTTTTTCATTCCATCCTTCTATTTCCAATTTGGTTTACCCTTCTCTTTTTCCCTCCTATTCTGACACATATTTCCTCTTTGTCAACGTTCCCGCACACAATCTCTCCACATAAACCATTTCAGCACACCATTTTTAGTCCTCTGAACCACACTCTTTTCATTACCACACCTCTCTCTTATTCTCTTATTACGTACTCAAACAAACCACCTCACACCACATATTATCCTCAAGCATTTAATTTCCAACACATCCACCTTCCTCCGCACATCCTCATCTATAGGCCATGCCTCACATCCATACATCGCTTGGACTACTATACCTTACATACCCATTTCGCCTTCCCAGATAACGATATCACACATTCTTCAATGCTCCATGACTGCTTATAGTAGCTTTCATCTCACTTCATACACTTGAAAGACATTCCACAAGGCATCTCTATAAACCCTATCATATGCTTCCTCCCATTAATGCCACATACAAACTCTTCCTTTTCTTTAAGTATTTCTTACACACATTCTTCACAGCAAACACCGAATCAACACACTCTACCACTTCTGAAACCACATTGTTCCTCTCTCGTCTGACGCTTTGTACATGCCTTCACCCTCTCAATCACTACTCTCCCTCATAACTTACTAGGCACACCCAACAAATTCATACCTCTATAGTTTATACAGTGACAATATATGTGCATTCTGCCAACCCTCAGGCATCTCTCCATGACCCATACATACAATAAAGATCCTAACTGACCAGTCAACAGCACGGTCACCCCCTTTCTTAAGAAATTCACCAGCAATACCATTTACGTAGATAGATAGATAGATAACAAAAGAACATGGGATTAAAAAATACGCAGGTAATTACAAGTAAAATAAGACGCAAAGATCCAAGTGCTTTCAAGATAATTCACATCTGGGATACAAAGGAAATAAAGAAAATATAATTTTACAGACATATATATTTATGATATGTAAGACACATGACCCCGTCAGGTGGTCAGCCAGGAGGGTTAAGAAAGAAATGTGACCACCAAAGTTAAAGGTCAGCTCATCAAAGGCAAGGTTTGGGTGACCAAAGGCAAAGGTTAGGTGATCAAAAGCAAGGATCAGGTTATGGATGATCAAATGATCCTGTACACGTTTAATTATGAAAGGATCTAATTTGTACATGCTTAGATTGATGCTAAGATTATCATAAGAGCTGTATTTAGTAATACTACATCTAACGATCCTGTAGATAAAGATATATCTTTCTTTTTCTTTTAATCTTCATCCCCGTTTCCCGCGTTAGCGTAACAGCGTCAGGAACAGACGAAGAAAGTCCGCATTTCGCTCACACCTATTCTCTATCTGTCATGTGCATTGCACAGTTACCATATTCCCGTCTCCACAATCAGGCCCCACAGACTTTTTCATGGTTTCCTCGGACGCTTCACATAACCAGATTCAATCCAGTGACAGTACATTTGATCTTTATATACCACATCTTTTCGAATCGGTTATTTAAGAACATGGGGAATGCGTCTCATTGACCCACCCGGTCCTGGGTTACGAAGGCCAGAGAAAATCAGGCGAGCCCGACCTTACTTCAAATCCACACCCGGCAATGACGGTCTCCCTTGGCCCAACTTTGTGTACTTAGTGATGAACAGTCTATTTTCTAATCTTGTTTAATATTGCTCTTCTGTGTTTCTTCAACTATTCCTGATGATATATATATATATATATATATATATATATATATATATATATATATATATATATATATATATATATATATATTTTTTTTTTTTGTCGCTGTCTCCCGCGTTTGCGAGGTAGCGCAAGGAAACAGACGTAAGAAATGGCCCAACCCACCCCCATACACATGTATATACATACTTCCACACACGCAAATATACATACCTACACAGCTTTCCTTGGTTTACCCCAGACGCTTCACATGCCCTGATTCAATCCACTGACAGCACGTCAACCCCGGTATACCACATCGCTCCAATTCACTCTATTCCTTGCCCTCCTTTCACCCTCCTGCATGTTCAGGCCCCGATCACACAAAATCTTTTTCTCTCCATCTTTCCACCTCCAATTTGGTCTCCCTCTTCTCCTCGTTCCCTCCACCTCCGACACATATATCCTCTTGGTCAATCTTTCCTCACTCATTCTCTCCATGTGCCCAAACCATTTCAAAACACCCTCTTCTGCTCTCTCAACCACGCTCTTTTTATTTCCACACATCTCTCTTACCCTTACGTTACTTACTCGATCAAACCACCTCACACCACACATTGTCCTCAAACATCTCATTTCCAGCACATCCATCCTCCTGCGCACAACTCTATCCATAGCCCACGCCTCGCAACCATACAAAATTGTTGGAACCACTATTCCTTCAAACATACCCATTTTTGCTTTCCGATATAATGTTCTCGACTTCCACACATTCTTCAAGGCTCCCAGAATTTTCGCCCCCTCCCCCACCCTATGATTCACTTCCGCTTCCATGGTTCCATCCGCTGCCAGATCCACTCACAGATATCTAAAACACTTCACTTCCTCCAGTTTTTCTCCATTCAAACTCACCTCCCAATTGACTTGACCCTCAACCCTACTGTACCTAATAACCATGCTCTTATTCACATTTACTCTTAACTTTCTTCTTTCACACACTTTACCAAGCTTCTGCAGATTCTCACATGAATCAGACACCAGCTGTATCATCAGCGAACAACAACTGGCTCACTTCCCAAGCTCTCTCATCCACAACAGACTGTATACTTGCCCCTCTTTCCAAAACTCTTGTAATCACCTCCCTAACAACCCCATCCATAAACAAATTAAACAACCATGGAAACATCACACACCCCTGCCCAAACCTACATTCACTGAGAACCAATCACTTTCCTCTCTTCCTACACGTACACATGCCTGACATCCTCGATAAAAACTTTTCACTGCTCCTAACAACTTGGTCAATCTTTCCTCACTCATTCTCTCCATGTGCCCAAACCATTTCAAAACACCCTCTTCTGCTCTCTCAACCACGCTCTTTTTATTTCCACACATCTCTCTCACCCTTACATTACTTACTCGATCAAACCACCTCACACCACATATTGTCCTCAAACATCTCATTTTCAGCACATCCACCCTCCTTCGCACAACTCTATCCATAGCCCACGCCTCGCAATCATACAACATTGTTGGAACTATTATTCCTTCAAACATACCCATTTTTGCTTTCCGAGATAATGTTCTCGACTTCCACTCATTCTTCAAGGCTCCCAGGATTTTCGCCCCCTCCCCCACCATATGATTCACTTCCGCTTCCATGGTTCCATCCCCTGCCTGATCCACTCACAGATCCACTCCCAGATATATATATATATATATATATATATATATATATATATATATATATATATATATATATATATATATATATATATATATATATCCCGGGGGATAGGGGATTAAGAATACTTCCCACGTATTCGCTGCGTGTCGTAGAAGGCGACTAAAAGGGGAGGGAGTGGGGGGCTGGAAATCCTCCCCACTCCTTTTTTTTTTTTTTAATTTTCCAAAAGAAGGAACAGAGGGGGCCAGGTGAGGATATTCCAAAAAAGGCCCAGTCCTCTGTTCTTAACGCTACCTCGCTAACGCGGGAAATGGCGAATAGTTTAAAAAAAATATATATATATATATATATATATATATATATATATGTATATATATATATATATATATATATATATATATATATATGTATATATATATATATATATATATATATATATATATATATATATATATATATATATATTTTTTTTTTGTTTTGTCGCTGTCTCCCGCGTTTGCGAGGTAGCGCAAGGAAACAGACGAAAGAAATGGCCCAACCCACCCCCATACACATGCCTTGATTCAATCCACTGACAGCACGTCAACCCCGGTATACCACATCGCTCCAATTCACTCTATTCTTTGCCCTCCTTTCACCCTCCTGCATGTTCAGGCCCCGATCACACAAAATCTTTTTCACTCCATCTTTCCACCTCCAATTTGGTCTCCCTCTTCTCCTCGTTCCCTCCACCTCCGACACATATATCCTCTTGGTCAATCTTTCCTCACTCATTCTCTCCATGTGACCAAACCATTTCAAAACACCCTCTTCTGCTCTCTCAACCACGCTCTTTTTATTTCCACACATCTCTCTTACCCTTACGTTACTATATATATATATATTATTCTATTTATTTATTTTGCTTTGTCGCTGTCTCCCGCGTTTGCGAGGTAGCGCAAGGAAACACGAAAGAAATGGCCCAACCCACCCCATACACATGTATATACATACACGTCCACACACGCAAATATGAATACCTATACATCTCAATATACACATATATATACACACACAGACACATACATATATACCCATGCACACAATTCACACTGTCTGCCTTTATTCATTCCCATCGCCACCTCGCCACACATGGAATACCATCCCCCTCCCCCCTCATGTTTGCGAGGTAGCGCTAGGAAGAGCCAACAAAGGCCCCATTCGTTCACACTCAGTCTTTAGCTGTCATGCAATAATGCCCGAAAACCACCGCTCCCTTTCCACATCCAGGCCCCACACAACTTTCCATGGATTACCCCAGACGCTTCACATGCCCTGATTCAATCCACTGACAGCACGTCAACCACGGTATACCACATCGATCCAATTCACTCTATTCCTTGCCCGCCTTTCACCTTACTGCATGTTCAGGCCCCGATCACTCAAAATCTTTTTCACTCCATCTTTCCACCTCCAATTTGGTCTCCCAAATTGTCCATGATGATAGCATGAAGGTGAAATCGCACTTCAGTAAGATTTCATACAATTATATCTAATAAGTAATTTTTCTTTGCTTGTGGCACTACATGTTTCGTGGAGACAATCCACCTCATCAGGTGACAGTGTTTAACAAATTTATCTAAGTCCCAACATCACACTTGATTTCCGCCGTCAAACACCAATCTTTATAAACCTAGCACTGTCTGCTTTGTCTGGCCATAACCGTTGTAAGGGAGAGTGATTAAGGGGGTCACGTGGCGGGGGTTTACCTGGGTAGTTGGGTGTGTCATGAACAACCTTTTTATGTTTTCATGTTTTGTCAATTCTCTTATAATGATTTGGTAAATGCTAGGATGAGATTTGAAATTGCCTGGGGACAAATTAGAGTTCTTATTATTAGCAATCAAAACAGATTCAATGACGTTACGTGTGGCATAATCAGCAGAGGGGTATAAGATAACGGGATCTTCAAGATCTATGGGATGAGCATTTTCATGGCAATGTTTAGTGATCGCATTTTTGTGGTCATCCCTCGTCTTGAATGTCGGTGACAAAAACATCTCTCCGTTACAGTTGTGCCTGTCTGGCCGATATAGATATATTTACATGGCTTGCATTTGACGGCGTAAACACTCCCAATTGTTGCATGATTTAGCCTACTATTTATCAAGGTCTTATTGGTGGTGTTATTGTACTGAAAAGCAATATTACAAGCAATGTTTTTAGAACATGTCTTCGATTAGCTATGTTAGGAGAATCGGGCAACACTAAGCATTTTTATCATCCTTATCAGATCGCATATTTGCTCCAAGAAGCATAAAATGTTTTCCTGCCTTTCCAGTAAGCTTTGTTCACAAACCAATTGGGACAATATAACTGCCTAAAGATACGTCTTATATGACTACATTCATCTACCAAGCCTATGGAGTCACATATCCGTAGTGCTCTTAAAAACATAGACACAAGTACAGACATTTTGTAAAAGAATTATGTACTGAGAAATAATGAATATACTTCTCAGATGTGGTAGGCATCCTGTAGATTTTAAAGGACAAATGATCAGATTCTCTATCAGCACATCTAGAAAGAGTAGTTTGCCTTCTTTTTTCGCTTCCATTCACCCCGCTATCAAATTCAAGAGGTAAACTAAGCTATTCCTGTAATGTGGGGTTACCAAGAAAGAATGGATGTTTCAGTAACACCAAGATGTTCACGGACTCAAGAGACGGAACTACCGAACTGTCAACGGCAACGAAGTTTTGCAGTTTATCATAATTGATCTAAGATTAAAGAAGAAACTGAGTTTATTTCAGTAAATTAAACTTTTATAATTGTAACAAAACCTTGGAGCAGTGTATCCTAGCCGCGGCAATACTTTCAGAAGAAACCTGTCCTTTGATCACCATCATCACCAGCCATCCTTCAAACCACTGCAACATCTTCGTTTTCTGTAATTGGATTTTACCGTTTTCTGTGACAGTGTTGTCAAAACCTTCCCGAGCGGGACCACATGGCGGTAGCCGTTGATTTTACATTCCGGCAACGTCTCGATTTCGATGTTATCTGTCTCATCATTTTATCTTTTAGGGGAGCCCACCGCGCCCCAACTCCCTCACTTATCAGTGAGAGAATATTATCTTCTCATCTCACGTAAGGAGGAGGGGCGGGGTATTCATATGTACCGCTACTTCCTTCATCAGAAATGAGAGAGAGAGAGAGAGAGAGAGAGAGAGAGAGAGAGAGAGAGAGAGAGAGAGAGAGAGAGAGAGAGAGAGAGAGAGAGAGAGAGAGAGAGAGACTCATTTTAGAGTAATGAGTCAGGCCGTATTGGTCACTAAAGATACACTAGGAGGCAGAGGGAAATATGGTGCGAGGGGAGGTAAATCGGTCAGGGTAGGTGGGACAGTTATCGAAAGATGAAAACCAATTTCATCTTCATATTTCGTTACACCTTCCATCATCCCTCGCCGCCACTCATACCCACACCACACAACACCATCCATCAACCACCACTATCACTACAACACCACCACTGGCCACCAGCACCCACTCTTCATTTCTTTGTCTCGCTACAGTGGAAATTTCAAATCTCAAATCGTTGGATACTTCATATTCTATTGTCGTGCGGTTGGTTATTGATCTTATCGGCTCTCTCTGTGTGTGTGTGTGTGTGTGTGTGTGTGTGTGTGTGTGTGTGTGTGTGTGTGTGTGTGTGTGTGCGTGTGTGTGTGTATGTGTGTGTGTGTTGTGTAATTACCTATTTGCACAGTAAGGAGAGGGAGTTTCACGCTCGTGGGGCCTCGTCTTTTAAACTCTATGTGCTGTTCACATTCACACTTTTATCCTTTGATTTCTCCTGCTGATAACCTATTCATGTTATATGAGTATTTTTTTACTATAAGTTTCCTTACAAGTTTATTTCTTAATTCAATGATATGTCCTCTAAGTTCTATCTGCATCTATCGAAGAACTGTCATTTGCGATATCATCAAACTAGCTTAAAAGCTAAAGGGTTGTTATCGTCACTCTAAAATCTTCTATCTTTCATAGTAGTCAAATCCATGACTTTATTCTGGTGTCATTTTTCTTGTTCTTCTCTGGATCTTCTGTGTTAGGTCTCTGCGCTGATCTCTTGTTTATATGATGTCTTTTTCTGATATCTGAGGATCTAGTATTACATTGTCGTCATGTAGATATCATCATTCATTATAACTTTTTGCATTGAACTGAATAATGATTTGTTTTGGTTAATCATTATTTTGCATATGATCTTGTGGAAATTTCGTATTTTTTCCACTTTAAAAGGTCCTTGTACTTCTATCTTTATTCATTTGAATCTGTTCCAAGGGATTACATTATTTCCTCGTCATTATGCCTTATTTTCTCATCGAGATCTTCTTTTCTTTCAGTCTGCATTAACAGCTTACTCTTCTTTTTCCTTGCTATACTTTGTCTATTGTCGTCCGCCTCTGAGTATCTTCCGCTTTGCAACATTGGTCTTTTTCTTATCATTTCTTTTCCAAATTTTTCTTGAAATATTTCCACATTTGAAGGCGTCATTGCAGTTTATGCACAAACATTTCATTGTTCGAGGTCCATTTTATTTCCTTATAATGGAAATTCATATCACTTACACTTCTGACGTCTTTGGTTGCTGTATGATACATCTTCTCATCGATTTGTTACGTTGTATGTTTTGGTTATTTCGATATTTTCTTCAGATAAGCATGTGTTAGCAACCTTTATATCTGATGATAGTGCAGATAATTTTTCAAAAGATAAGGTTTATCGTGTTGTTTCCTCTTGCTTTACTTTTGTTTCCCTGGACAAGGTTGAATGACGCAGAGATCAATGGACCTCTGGAGCTGCTTACCTTTGTCAGGTGGTCCATTATGCTTTCCTTAGTGTTTGTATCTGCATCCTTACCCTGCTCTCTTCTACTGCCATTCAGTCGCTTCAGGAGAGAGATAGATAGATAGATAAATAGATAAATAGATAGATAGATAGATAGATAGAGAGAGAGAGAGAGAGAGAGAGAGAGAGAGAGAGAGAGAGAGAGAGAGAGAGAGAGAGAGAGAGAGAGAGAGAGAGAGAGAGAGAGAGAGAGTTGCATTACTGCCGGCACCCTCAGGCTTGGTGTGCGTATAGACACAGATGCTGCTGCTTCACAGGCAGGATAACCAGGTTAAATGTTTCCAGTATTTACCCAACATTACGTCAGGCCACTGCCAAAGGCCATAATTTTTTTTTCGATTTTTTTTTCCCGCGCAACAAAAGTTCGTCGGTTCTGATCACAAGTGAATGACAAGTGAAAGAAATCCGTCATAAAAATAAGCTACTGTTTACATCAACCTTGAAACACGACTCCATGGCGTTTTTCAGCAATAGTTTTTTTCTCTTAATATCATAGAAATGGAAAATGTCTGGGCTGATCAGGTTGGAAACCAAAGTAGAGAGACAGATATAACTTAAACAGAGATAAGAGAAAGTTCCTTAACCAAATACCATCCAACCCACGAAGGGCAGACAGTATTTTGATCCCTTGGTCTTTCATGATGATTTATCTTTATTGCTTTCCCTAAGTTAAACTTTCAGTTTTGTAAATTGGCACTCCTTGTTCACCCTCATCCTGGGATCATTACGAACCTGAAATGATTTGACCCTATTGAGCCTTATATGTGACGTCACGAGACACAGGGAGGAGGAAGGGGGACTGGGTTACCAGCTGTTGACAGGATGAATGGTTTGTGGGTTGCCAACATGTGAATCATGGCAGGATGTGAAAGCTGGGATTATCTGACGAAACAACAGAAGCTTTGAAGGAATTATAGACCATTAAATGTTACCAACTGCCCTCCCACCTGCCGCTGGTATCCTTCCCTGATAGGTCACCGCTAGCATGACCGCACTACCTCTGCAGGCCAGGTCATTCCTGAGAAGGCGACACTACTCCTGGCTGGCCGGGTCACTCTTAGGATAGCCACACTACTTCTGGCTGGCCAGGTCAGCCGGGATAGCCTCACTAGTGACCGACGTCGCTCACAGTATCAACGCTCGTGATAGACTCTGATGTGAGTGGATCTTATATTCAGTCTTAGTCAATACGAGTCAGTCACAGTGGCTGTACTTGGTCGAGCTCCACCATGCTTGCTGTGGTTGGCCGTGTTCCGCTATACTTGCTTTGGTTGGTCAATCTTCCTCAAGGTAGTTGTAGATGGCTGGGATCCACCACATTGGCTGTGGTTGGCCGAGTTTCACCATGGTGGTTGTGGTTGACCGAGCTCCACTACCGTGGCTGTGGCTAGCTGGGTTCCACCACCGTGAATATTTGGCCAAGCTCCACCACAGTGGCTGTGTTTTGCCAAGCTCCATCGCAATAGCCGTGGCTGGGCGAGCTTCACCTCGATAGCTGTGGGTAACTGGATTGCATCACGATGTTTGTGTTGGGCATATCTCTACCACGGTGGTTGGCTGAGCTCCACGTTGGTGACTGTGGGTGGCTGGGTTCCATCTTTTGTATCAATGCCGGCCGGACAGGTGATCAGTACATGTGAAGACTGCGTCTGGCAGACAAATGCAATCATCGGGATCGCTTAGTGAAAGTGATTGATATGAATAGAATTCCTGGGATGAGTTGCGTGATACAGTCTATAGAAGAATTGTATGAGAAATGCATGAGATGTTCTTTATCAATATAAATGAATAATGTTAGAGATGTACGTAAGGGATGCTGATGTCTGAGGTGTGCAGATTATATAAGGAAGGTTCATAACACTACCTGAGCAACGATCTTGTGCCAAACCATCAGCTCAATGCGTGATATACGGCTGAGTATGTAACTGAAGATATAGCCATAAAAGTACGATGGAAAAGCATTATGAAAACTTAAGAAAAATATACTATATACTAAACACTACAAATGAGAAGGACGAACAAAAGTTTTTCGAAAAATAGAAGTAAGATATGTGAGGAAAATAAGCAAATGGAAATAGATGGCAACCGAAGGAGACATGAAAAAAGGCATGATGGGTAAAAATAATGTGAACAATGTCTGTCAAAAATGCCTGAGAAAAGTTAACAAGATACTTGGGGGGAAGACTCAAGGAAAAAAACATCTAGAAAATTTTAGGATAGCACACGAAAAAAGCTTGATGGAAATATTCATAAAGTATGCCGAGGAGAGGGGAGTAGATCTGGTGGAGAGTAGGATGTGGACTGCTTGTGGCAAGGGAGAGGGAGATAAAGTAGGTTTGAGAAGGGGGCTGTAAGAGTGGATCTTTGTTTCAAGGTGCTGGTCAGCTATCAAGACCCGATTTGTCCGATGGCCAAGTGTCCTAGGCATAATCAGTCCGGAGTTGAGTTTTAGGAGGGGTGATTCTGCAGGGGTAAAACTGTGTGTGTGTTGGAGGGTGGGGGGTGGCTGGGGCTGCATTTTCGTAGGGAGGAGGCGGGTGAACTGTCGGATCAGAGGTTGAACGAGGCTGAATTGTCACACGATAATGAGGAGTCCTGGAGTAAACTGTCTGAAGAGGAACCGTTTGAGATGAAGTAAACGGGACTAGTATGAAGTGATCAGAAGCCGACGAGAGAGAGAGAGAGAGAGAGAGAGAGAGAGAGAGAGAGAGAGAGAGAGAGAGAGAGAGAGAGAGAGAGAGAGAGAGAGAGAGAGAGAGAGAATGCACTGAGACATGAGGTAGACATGCTGGTGCCTTATTTATGGCGTGGAGCGCCTGGGGACGCTGTATACGACGTTCTCCGCATACATCATCATACAAAAGGCGCGAATAACCTATACTGCTGGAATAACATAAAGAAAACACCTCCCACTGCGTATAACGGGTCGCAACCCAGGCTTATACTTTACATATTCAATATGTACGAGGAACAGACATACAGGCAGAAAGGATCTGTTGATCTGTGAAAGAGACAATGGAGAGCCAATACGCCCTGACCGGCCAGGGAAGACTGATCGAACAAAGTGCATTCTGACAGAAGACAGTGATTCAAACAGAGCCCGTTTTCAAAGAGAATATCATCCTAAAATCTGGAATATTGTCTGCAGTGGAAGGTACAGCTTTGTAGGCGTTTTTTCTATACAACTGGATATACATCACTGTGCCTTGCAGACTTTGGCATCAAAATGGTTAATGCTCGTGTTAAAACTCGCAGCGAAAATTCGCTTTATAGAACCACGTAACTCTGGCAGGAACACTATTGTCTTCTTGGAACCGGACTACGTTCCCATCGAGCCTTGGACAAAAGTGTGGAAGAAAACATTATTACTTTAACCTGGCTCTAAAGCTGCATCATCCTTCATGTTTTGCCGTGATAGAGTCACTCAGGTTAGCGATGAAGTGTCGCATGTTATCCCTGAAAACATAGTACGTTAGCTCTGAAACCTAGCAGTCAGCGTTGTATCGTCACACGTCAGCGTTGGAGGAGAAGGCAGCAAGAGGGTGTATCGATCACCCTCGCAGCCGAATGTTTTCAATATTGGCGCCTCTTTTGTGGCGAGTGACAACCATGTAGCGAGTACCAGTGATCTTGTCTGATGCCTCCCTCCAACTGCAGCGGAATTTCGCACCACTGACTCCTTCTTCTCTCTCGTTCTTGCATCTCTCTCACTCTCTATGTCTTTCTCCTTTCTCCATTCCTCCTACCTCTTCTCCCTTCCCCCTTTCCCTTCCCTGGTAGGTGATGAGATGTGGGGATTGCTCGCAAAGGCGATACCTGTCTTCTCCTCACTCCACTCTCCATTTAGCTCCCTGTTACACCTCCTCTCACCCTTCATGTCCTTTCTCCCAGTATTTTTCTTCTCTTCCTCCATGTCTTTTCTCTTTCCGTATATTTCTTCTCTTCCTTCATGTCTTCTCCTCTCTTTCCGTATTTATTCTTCTCTTCCTCCATGTCTTCTTCCTTCACGATATGACCCCTTTTCCTCCCGTGTATGCCATCTCTCTCGTGCGTGCACGACAGGGCTTCAATTCTTTCATTCCTTCCTCCATAACGTCATCTCAGTGCCCCATTCTCTGTCACCTTTCTCTCCACCTACCCTAACCCCATCCATCTCCTCCTGAAAATTCACCTATCCTCCCCACACTTCTGCCTCCTACTCCTCTTCCCAATGATTCTTCCTTCATCCTTTCATTCCTTCCTCCAACCTTAACATCCTCCCTCCCCAGCAACACCACAATCACAGCTCGGATTATAAAGACCCAACTTGCTCCCGTCCGGACCAACTTGAACCATTGCCCTCATCTGGATAGCCCAAGTTCGAGGTTAACTCTCGTGGAAAGTGAAAACTCTGCTGGTTGCTGTGAGAGAGAAAGTGTAGTCCACAGGCTGTAGCCTGGTATACATCTGATGGTATATGACTGTAGTCTGGTATACATTTGATAGTACATGGCTGTAGCCTGGTGTAGAGCTGATGGTACCTGGCTGTAGCCTGGTATACATCTGATGGTACATGGCTGTAGCCTGGCATACATCTGATAGTACATGGCTGTAGCCTGGTGTAGAGTTGATGGTACCTGGCTGTAGCCTGGTATACATCTTATGGTACATGGCTGTAGCTGGTATACATCTGATGGTACATGGCTGTAGCCTGGTATACATCTGATGGTACATGGCTGTAGCCTGGTATATATCTGATGGTACATGGCTGTAGCCTGGTATACATTTGATGGTACATGGCTGTAACCTGGTATACATCTGATGGTACATGGCTGTAGCTGGTATACATCTGATGGTACATGGCTGTAGCCTGGTATACATCTGATGGTACATGGCTGTAGCCTGGTGTAGAGCTGATCGTACCTGGCTGTGTGAGTGTCGTTCACAGTCGATGGCATGATGCAGAGCTAATGTACTGTTATTGATTTACCTAAGTTTTTACTCTGCGTGTGTGTGTGTATTTGTGTGTGTGTGTGTGTGTGTGTGTGTGTGTGTGTGTGTGTGTGTGTGTGTGTGTGTGTGTGTGTGTGTGTGTGTGTGTGTGTGTGTGAATACATACCTTCATACATACATAAAACAATTATTTATTATATTTATCATACTTTGTCGCTGTCTTCCGCGTTAGCGAGGTAGTGCAAGGAAACAGACGAAAGAATGGCCCAACCCACCCACATACACATGTATATACATACACGCCCACAGGCGCACATGTATATATAACTATACATTTCAACGAATACATACATATACACACACAGACAAATACATATATACACATGTACATATTCATACTTGCTGCCCTCAGCCATTCCCGTCGCCACCCCGCCACACATGAAATGGCACCCCCCTCCCCCAACACGCGCGCGATGTCGCGCTAGGAAAAGACAACAAAGGCCACCTTCGTTCACATTCAGTCTCTAGCTATCATGTGTAATGCACCGAAACCACAGCTCCGTTTCCACATCCAGGCCCCACAAAACTTTCCATGGTTTACCCCAGACACTTCACATGCCCTGGTTCAATCCATTGACAGCACGTCGACCCCAGTATACCACATCGTTCCTATTCACTCTATTCCTTGCACGTCTTTCACCCTCCTGCATGTTCAGGCCCCGATCGCTCAAAATCTTTTTCACTCCATCCTTCCACTTCCAATTCGGTCTCCCACTTCTCGTTCCCTCCACCTCTGACACATATATCCTCTTTGTCAATCTTTCCTCACTCATTCTCTCCATGTGACCAAACCATTTCAATACACCCTCTTCTGTTCTCTCAACCATACTCTATTTATTACCACACATCTCTCTTACTCTTTCATTACTTACTCGCTCAAACACCTCACACCACATATTGTCGTCAAACATCTCATTTCTAACACATCCACCCTCCTCCGCACAACCCTGTCTATAGCCCACACCTCGCAACCATACAACATTGCTGGAACCACCATTCCTTCAAACATACCCATTTTTGCTTTCCGAGATAATGTTCTCGCCTTCCACACATTCTTCAACGCTCCCAAAACCTTTGCCCCCTCCCCCACCCTGTGACTCACTTCGGCATCCATGTTTCCATCCGCTGTTATATCTACTCACAGATATCTAAAACACTTAATTTCCTTCAGTTTTTCTCCATTCAAACTTACCTCCCAATTGACTTGTCCCTCAACCCTGCTGTAACTAATAACCTTGCTCTTATTCACATTTACTCCCAACTTTCCTCTATCACACACTTTACCAAATTCAGTCACCAGCTTCTGCATTTTCTCACCCGAAATCAGCCACCAGTGCTGTACAATTAGCGAACAACAACTGACTCACTTCCCAAACCCTCTCATCCACAACAGACTGAATACTTGCCCCTCTCTCCAAAACTCTTGCATTCACCTCCCTAACAACCCCATCCATAAACAAATTAAACAACCATGGTGACGTCACGCACCCCTGTCGCAAACCGACATTCAATAGGAACCAATCACTTTCCTCTCTTCCTACTCGTACACATGCCTTACATCCTCGATAAAAACTTTTCACTGCTTCTAGCAACTTGCTTCCCACACCATATACTCTTAATACCTTCCACATAGCATTTCTATCAACTCTATCATATACCTTCTCTAGATCCATAAATGCTACATATAAATCCATTTGTGTTTCTAAGTATTTCTCACAAGCATTCTTCAAAACAAACACCTGATCCACACATCCTCTACCGCTTCTGAAACCACACTGCCCTTCCCCAATCTGATGCTCTGTACATGCCTTCACTCTCTCAGTCAATCAATACTCTCCCATATAATTTCCCAGGAATACTTAACAAACTTATACCTCTGTAATTTGAGCACTCACTCTTATCCCCTTTGCCTTTGCACAATGGCACTATGTATGCATTTCGCCAATCCTCACGTACTTCACCATGAGCCATACGTACAATGAATATTGTCACCAACCAGACGACAACACAGTCACCCCCTATTTTAATAAATTCCACTGCAATACCATCCAAACCCGCCGCCTTGCCGGCTTTCATCTTCCGCAAAGCTTTCACTACCTCTTCTCTGTTTACCATAAATCATGTATATATATAAACATACGCATAAGCATAGCACTATGTACATATAAACAAAAACAAAACCAGTTCTGTTCACACTCTCCCTGGCACATTACCAGTAAACCTTGGCACCTGATGATCTCGAGACGATAGGTAAACAAACTGGTGGCCACTCCCCAAGATGGACATGTTGACTAATATAAAAGTTAGAAACACAGTTATCCAAAGATACTTGTTTCGCAGCACAGTTAGTAGTTATCGGTAATAACTCTGCCTGTTATAGAACACTTGCACCACCATCGTTTACATATCATTAATGTCAAATTAGAGATCAACGTGATTCTGATATTCACGTACAGTTTTAGTGTAATGTTTGCAGTGAATATCAAACAACTCTTTCAAATAGTCAATCCATTACAGAGACAGACTTTCTTGGCTACAGGTTGGCCTAAGTATGCTAAACTGAAAACTTAGTGTAATGCAAGAGTAGCTATTTAAGGATGGACCACATATGTGATTCTATTTTCATGGAAATCACACTGCTTCCTTAATTGGTTTGTATACATTTTTATACTGTATAGATCTTCTCTTTTAATACTTCTTTTATTTTCATTTTACCTACTTTCATTTTTGCACATGATAATAAGAAGTATGGTGTTAGTGGCTTTTGTGTTCACGTGACGACCGCCATAAAACCTTCCCTGACCTGTGACCTGTGGTCCACATGTCATCCCAGCACGTCCGCTCTCTGACTCACCACCGACAGCCTTCCTCGCCTGCTGTGTAAATGGTAACACATCTCACATACGTTCACGAAATTGAAATGCCTTTAATGTAATTCTAGCTCAAAACAGTATAAAAACGATGACATAATGCGCTTCTGTATGCGAAATACAGTTGACTGTTGTTTGATGTACGAGGATAAACCATTCTAAACAAACTTTATGTAGGCTCAAATAAGAGGAAGTAAAAATGTGGAGCCTTTGTATAGCTTCGTTTTGTCCCCAGTTTATGTTCTCATTGAAGTTTGAACACCTTGTAGATGTGAAGCAAAAGCAGATGTTAAAGGAAGAATGCTTTTTTTTCTTAGTTAAGAATCTTTCATTTTTGTTTTGTTTTACGCTTTTTGACGCTTATGAAACGCTCGCTCCAGGATTTTCCAGTTATAGAATCGAAGGCGAACACCATAGGGATGCATGGAGCTAAGTAGAACACAACTAGAACGTTGCAGTAGCATCATAATTATCAGCAGCAACAACATATGGTAGTAGTATCATCAACATCATCAACAGCAGCGTGTGGTGGTAGCATCAGCAGCAACGGCATTACTAGTAACATTGATAAACTCTGGAGTTGCAGTAGGAAGAACAACAATGGTTGCAGCAGTAATAGCAGCAGCACCAACAATAATAATAGCTATGAATGCAACAGCTGTAGCACTGAGAGTAGCACTGGTAGTAGCAGCAGCTAAATTGACACCAATAACAGTAGCAGAAATAGAAGTAGCATTGACAGTAGTAGCAGTAGCAGCAGGAACCACGTCGCCTCTCGTGTTAAGCTCAGCTCTCTCTCATTCCGTATGGAATTCAATTTCCAAGTTATTATTTGATGAATATGTACAGATTTTGGGAGGCCAAGCTCCACCCCAGGCTAGACCCCCACTTCATGCCAGGCCCCAACCCCCGCCAGGCCTTAGTCCCGACCAGCCTCCCACCCTTGGAGTGACCCTAAACCCAGGACAGGATTACACAACTGGCGGATCCCCCAACCCATGCCAGGCTCCCACTCCAGGCCAGGCCCCCTTCCCAGACCAAGTCTCCTCGAAAAGCCAGGCCTTACCCTATGTCAAACTCTCTACGCCAAGGAATGCTTCCACCTCAGGTCAGGCCCCAATCCCAAGTCACTTCACGGTGATCTGTGGTTCGGGGGGGGGGGAGAGCTGTAATGATGTGGTGAGTGTGAAAGCATCAGGAAGGCTGCAAAGGGACTGGGACCATGGAGAGGTGATGAAGGAGGAAGTAGGTTAGGTTCTTAGATGAGGATAGACAGTGAGAAGGTCGTCAGGCTCTGAAACTTCTTGAGCCAAGACTATGTGCGCACTGAGCCTCTCACAGACTCCATGGGTCAGTGAAGGGAGGAATGACTCCGACTGGACTCCTGGAACACCTTAGGAATGTGGCATCGTACCTGTGGTACACGAGGCACAGGTCCGGCACGATCGACAACTGTCCCTTTGAAACTGCTGCGGTGAGTGTCCTTAAGCAGCACCAAGACGGTCATGGTCAGCCGAGGGCCTTAGGTACAGTGTCCAGACATCAGGAGACTTTCACCAGCACCAACCTGGCAAGAGCATCACCCTGTACCAGGTGACGCCGGCAGCCCACGCCTAGTGCAAGAACAGGTGACGCTAGCAGCACACGCCCGTCTAGTGTCATGATGACACCCAGTCTTCTTTCCTCACTATGTGTGCGGTACTATTGTTCCATAGTGCTCAGGTGAAGCTTTATAAAGACTGGCACCAGAAATAGAGCAAAATCCATGTTCCTCACTGGAGAGAGAGAGAGAGAGAGAGAGAGAGAGAGAGAGAGAGAGAGAGAGAGAGAGAGAGAGAGAGAGAGAGAGAGAGAGAGAGAGAGAGAGAGGTGGAGGAGGCAGGTAAGTGTGTGATGGGTGGCGTAGTCCTGTCACGTCTCTCATAAATTGCTGCCACCATTTTTATATTGGGGGAGGGAAGGAGTCGGTGGGGAATGAGGTAGGGAGGAGTAGAGGGAGGAGAGAAGAAAGTGAAAGGAAGAACATTACGAGGGAGAGTAAGCAGAGGCAAGATGAACACTGTGTTGAGCAGATGTTGGTTGAGATGGGGTAGACGGTCTGGGTCCCGAGACCAGGAAAACAGGCCACCCTAACTCAAATAAATGAGGAACTTGAGACCGGGAGGAGTACCTACCCTAATCCAGTAAGATGAGGAACACGAGACCAGGAGGAGTGGCTATCCTAGCCCGGGAAGATGAGGGACATGGGACCAGGAGGAGTGGCCACCCAATCCCAGGAAGATGAGGAACATGAGACCAGGAGAAGTGGCCACCCTATCCCAGGAAGATGAGGAACATTAGACTAGGAGGAGTGGCCACCCAATCCCAGGAAGATGAGGAACATGAGACCAGGAGGAGTGGCCACCCAATCCCAGGAAGATGAGGAACATTAGACTAGGAGGAGTGGTTACCCATTGCTCAGGAAAATGAAGGGCATGAGACCAGGAGGAGTGGCCACCCAATCCCAGGAAGATGAGGAACATGAGACCAGGAGAAGTGGCCACCCTATCCCAGGAAGATGAGGAACATTAGACTAGGAGGAGTGGCCACCCAATCCCAGGAAGATGAGGAACATGAGACCAGGAGGAGTGGCCACCCAATCCCAGGAAGATAAGGAACATGAGACCAGGAGGAGTGGCCACCCAATCCCAGGAAGATGAGGAACATGAGACCAGGAGGAGTGGCCACCCTAACCCAGGAAGATGAGGAACATGAGACCAGGTGGAGAGGTCACCCTATCCCAAGAAGATAAGGAATAAGAGGAAAGAAAGAGGAAGATGAACGAGGGTAGATGATAATGATGGCAGGGGGAGGAGGAGTACGAGGGAGAGTGAGAGCGGAGGGAAAGAGAATTGTGTCACGAGAAAGAGAGGGTAGAGGAAAGGAAGTAAAGAAGGGGTGGCATAGGTGACAGATGGGGAGGAAAGGAGGAAGGATGGTATGAAAATAGGTATGAAAAAAGGCACAAGCAGCAACTCGGAGAGAAGAAGTGGGAGCTGGGAGGTGGAGGTATTAGTGACAACTGGGAGGGTTGTAGGGGAGAGAAGGAGGAATGATGGGGTGGAGAAAGGGTAAGTCGGGTAAAGGAAGGGAGAGAGGAATTATATGTAGGATGAAGGGAGTGAGTAGTAAAGGAGAGAAGGATGGGGAAGGATACGTGTAGGGAGGAAGGGGTAGAGGAAGGAGAGAATAGGGAGTAGTGGTAGGAAATAGGAAAGGTTGGGAGGTGAGAAGGAGAGAAGTTGGGAGAAGGGAGGAAGGACGGGATTGAAGGACAAAGGAAGATATTATGGGTGCTTGGGGTAGAAGAAGGAAGTGGTAGGAGGGAGGGGTCTAGTGGAGAGAGGTGTGAAGGGAGGGTAAGGTGGAGGGGGAGACTAATAGAAGGCGGAAGGGGTGAAGAGATGTGAAGGTTGGATGGGATGAGATGAGGGTGGTGTGAAGGGTGATTGGGGTCAAGGAAGAGTTTTGAAGAGGAAAGAAGGGGTGGAGGGTGGGAGGCAAGAAGGAAGGGTGGGATAGGGGAGGTATGATGTAAAAGGAAGTTGTAGTGAAGGGTGGAAGAAGTGAAGAGAGGTTGGGATGGGGATGGGTGGTATGAAGGGAGGTTGTGGTGGAGGGGGAGTGGTAGTGGGAGGAACTGGTGGATGGTATATGGTATGAGGGGAGGATGGGAAAGAAATAGAAAGTGGTGGAAGGAGAGAGGGACAAAGGGAGGAAGGTGTAAAGGGTGGAGGTAGAGATGGACAGAAAAAGAATGGGGCACAAAGAGGGATATGAAAAGAGAGTTGGGTGATGGGAGGGAGTGGTAGAAGGTGGGCGGGGTAGAGGGAGGGAAGTGTGAAGGGAGGATGGGTTGGGTGTAAGGAGGTGTAAGAGGAAGACGTGGAACGAGAGGATGGGAGGGGTTGAGGGTGGGATGAAGGAAGGGAAATGTAATAGGAGTTAGAGGTAGAGGGAGGGGCGTGTGCAGGGAAAGTAAGATGAAGGGAGGAAGTGAATGGAGGGAGGTGTGGAGGGGGGGTTTGGTGGAGAGATGTGGTAAGATGGAGAGGTAGAGGGAAACGCCAGGGGTTGAGGCGACGGCTGCTGGACAACTCATGAATATGTTTATTCTAAATTTCTCCCGAGGCTGCCAGTCGGGTCCACAGGTCGGATGAGCAGGTCGGAGCCGCAGGTCGGATGAGCAGGTCGGATCTACAGGGCGGGTCACAGTGGTGTGAGTGATCTAGTATATGTTGATAACCACGAGGAAAATGAAACACGATAAGTTCCCAAGTGCACTTTCAAGAATGAGATAGAAGACGTAGAACAATGGTGGGCTTTCTGTGCATGCTAAACTTAAACATGTTTCAATCCCTATGGATCATGCATAGTAGCAAACAAGTATTTTCCACTTCCACAGTAAAGTTGATAGAAGGTACTAAAGTTTTAAGTAAAGGGAGAAATGTTTGTAAATTCTCGTTTGTTGACCAAACACACAGAACATCATCAACGTACCTAAAACAAATTTCCTTAATTGTTAGCATATTCCTTAACGATTTTGCTTCAAAGAACTGCACGCAAAGATTACTTCATACTTGTGAAAGAGAGTTACCCATTGCCATACCAAATTTCTGAGCATAATATTCTCCATTAAACTGAAATACACAGAATTTGTAACAGGTAAATCAAGATTATCCAAAACATCAACCAAGTATTCTAAAATTTCATCAACAGGAACCTTTGTAAACAAGGATGAAACATCAAAACTTGCCAGTTTGAACATAGATATTAACAAGCATGTTAACTAAATTTACATTTTTCATGATGCTAGAATTTGATATCTTAACAACTAGTGGGCTTGATAAAGAAACTAACCATTTTAATGATTCATATGTGATGAAGCCCATGGCAATGAAGGGGACAATGATGAAAACCTTTTGATGAGAGAATTATTACCTTTTAACAACAACTTCAGTTCTTTATCAAAGTAAGAATTAACTGCTTGCATGGGATCAATACTGAGTTTAAAGCATGTTGTATCATCACATAAAAGATAATCTTTTTTTTATAGATACTTAACTTTGTCCATAATTACACCTGTGTTAGCCTTATCTGCTTTGGTCATATCAATATCATCTTTTTTCAAATTGCAGATAGCACTCATGAATCTTTTTAGACAACTTGGAGCAGCTGTTTTTGACAAAACGGTATACTCTACACCTTTACAAATGTTCCCTTCATCATTAGAATATTTACTGTATTTTTTCCAAATTACAAAATGGTCCATCACAATTAATTTCTTTGCTAGAGTAAACAAAACTTAAACCATAGCCGAGGTCACCCAAAGAATCCCTGTCAAGTTGTTTATTAGAAAGGATCGCCACAAAGAAAGAGTTGGTGTTCTTAGTTCAATCACTGTTTTCAATAAGGTTGTCTAACTTACAGTTCAGTTACCTTTGAAGATTATTCCATTCGCTTCTTAACCTGTTATAGCAACAGTGCAACATGCGGTTCTACCATTGTATAGGTACAGCCATTTAAAAGGCTCGTTTTCTCTCTCATGAAATGCAGAAGGCCTCCTCCCTCTCAATCTTCTTTAGTTCAATGTGTTTCTTCAAAACGCTGTTTTGAAATTCATCAAATGGTCGACCAGACATCAGCAACAACCGTTGCGACTGGATGGATATTGGAAGCATTTGTTCATCGAGGCATCTCTTCAGGAATTCAGACCGTGACTTCAGTCTTTGGGCCTTGATTAACGGTTTCGAGAAAGCAGTAGGGAAGGGGGAAAGACCAGGCGAGCTTGTAGAAAAGTAGCGGAAGATCCATGTGGTATCCATGTTGCAACATGTCACAGTGGTGCGTGTGATCTAGTGTATGCTGATTTCGAAGAAGAAAAGGAAACACATTAAGTTCCCAAGTGCACTTTCGTGTTATGATCATATCGTCAAGGGAGATATATGAATGAGATAGAAGACGTAGCTGAGTGAGTGTGTTAGCAGTTTTGACGCACGAGACCGGGTTAAGTGATGGGTGATTTGAATGCAAACGTGAGTAATGTGGCAGTTGAGGGAATAATTGGTGTACATGGGGTGTTCAATTTTGTAAATGGAAATGGTGAAGAGCTTGTAGATTTGTGTGCTGGAAAAGGACTGGTGATTGGGAATATCTGGTTTAAAAAGAGAGATATACATAAGTATACGTATGTAAGTAGGAGAGATGGCCAGAGAGCGTTATTGGATTACGCGTTAATTGATAGACGCGTGAAAGAGAGACTTTTGGAGGTTAATGTGCTGAGAGGTGCAACGGGATGGATGTCTGATCATTATCTTGTTGAGGCGAAAGTGAAGATTTGTAGAGGTTTTCAGAAAAGAAGGGAGAATGTTGGGGTGAAGAGAGTAAGTGAGCTTGGGAACGAGACTTGTGTGAGGAAGTACCAGGAGACACTGAGTGCAGACTGGAAAAAGGTGAGAGCAAAGGACATAAGGGGACTGGGGGAGGAATGGGATGTATTTAGGGAAGCAGTGATGGCTTGCGCAAAAGATGCTTATGGCATGAGAAGCGTGGGAGGTGGGCAGATTAGAAAGGGTGGTGAGTGGTGGGATGAAGAAGTAAGATTATTAGTGAAAGAGAAGAGAGAGGCGAGTTTTGCAGGGGAAATCGTGAAAATGATTGGGAGGTGTATAAGAGAAAAAGGCAGGAGGTCAAGAGAAAGATGCAAGAGGTGAAAAAGAGGGCAAATGAGAGTTGGGGTGAGAGAGTATCATTAGATTTTTGGGAGAACAAAAAGATGTTTTGGAAGGAGGTAAATAAAGTGCGTAAGACAAGAGAGCAAATGGCAACATCGGTGAAGGGGACTAATGGGGAGGTAATAACAAGCAGTGGTGATGTGAGAAGGAGATTGAAGGCTTGTTGAACGTATTTGATGATAGAGTGGCAGATATATGGTGTTTTGGTCAGGGTGGTGTGCGAAGTGAGAGGGTCAGGGAGAGTGATTTGGTAAACATAGAAGAGGTAGTGAAAGCCTTGCGGAAGATGAAAGCCGGCAAGGCGTCGGGTTTGGATGGTATTGGGGTGCAACTTATTAAAAAAGGGAATGACTTTGTTGTTGACTTGTTGGTGAGGATATTCAATGTATGCATGGCTCATGGTGAAGTGCCTGAGGATTGGCGGAATGCATGCATAGTGCCATTGTACAAAGGGAAAGGGGATAAAGGTGAGTGTTCACATTACAGAGGTATAAGTTTGTTGAGTATTCCTGGGAAACTATATGGGAGGTTATTGATTGAGAGAGTGAAGGCATGTACAGAGCATCAGATTGGGGAAGAGGTGTGTGGTTTCAGAAGTGGTAGAGGATATGTGGATCAAGTGTTTGCTTTGAAGAATGCATGTGAGAAATACTTAGAAAAACAAATGGATTTGTATGTAACATTTATGGATCTGGAGAAGGCATATAATAGAGCTGATAGAAATGCTCTGTGGTAGGTATTAAGAGTATATGGTGTAGGAGGCAAGTTGTTAGAAGCAGTGAAAAGGTTTTATCGAGGATGTAAGGCACGTGTACGAGTGGGAAGAGAGGAAAGTGACTGGTTCTCAGTGAATGTCGGTTTGCGGCAGGGTGCGTGATGTCTCCATGGTTGTTTAATTTGTTTATGGATGGGGTTGTTAGGGAGGTGAATGCAAGAGTTTTGGAGAGAGGAGCAAGTATGCAGTCTGTTGTGGATGAGAGGGCTTGGGAAGTGAGTCAGTTGTTGTTCGCTGATGATACAGCGCTGGTGGATACTTCGGGTGAGAAACTGCAGAAGCTGGTGACTGAGTTTGGTAAAGTGTGTGAAAGAAGAAAGCTGAGAGCAAATGTGAATAAGAGCAAGATTATTAGGTACAATAGGGTTGAGGGACAAGTCAATTGGGAGGTAAGTTTGAATGGAGAAAAACTGGAGTTAGTGAAGTGTCTTAGATGTCTGGGAGTGGATTTGGCAGCAGATGGAACCATGGAAGCGGAAGTTAGTCACAGGGTGGGGAGGGGGTGAAAGTTTTGGGAGCGTTGAAGGATGTGTGGAAAGCGAGAACATTATCTCGGAAAGCAAAAATAGGTATGTTTGAAGGAATAGTAGATCCAACAATGTTATATGGATGCGAGGTGTGGGCTATAGATAGGTTTGTGCGGAGGATGGTGGATGTGTTGGAAATGAGATGTTTGAGGACAATATGTGGTGTGAGGTGGTTTAATCGAGTAAGTAGTGAAAGGGTAAGAGAGATGTATGGTAATAAAGAGAGTGTGGTTGAGAGAGCAGAAGAGGGTATATTGAAATGGTTTGGTCACATGGAGAGAATGAATGAGGAAAGATTGACAAAGAAGATATATGTGTCAGAGGTGGAGGAAACGAGGAGAAGCGGAAGACCAAAGTGGAGGTGGAAGGATGGAGTGAAAAAGATTTTGAGCGATTGGGGCCTGAACATGCAGGAGGGTGAAAGACATGCAAGGAATAGAGTGAATCGGAACGATGTGGTGTACCGAGGTCGACGTGCTGTCAATGGATTGAACCAGGGTATGTGAAGCGTCTGGGGTGAACCATGGAAAGTTGTGTTTGCCTGGATTTGGAAAGGGAACTGTGGTTTCGGTGTATCCCTGGGGATAGGGGAGAAAGAATACTTCCCACGCATTCCTCACGTGTCGTTGAAGGCGACTAAAGGGGACGGGAGCGGGGGGCCAATAACCCTCCCCTCCTTGTATTTTAACTTTCTAAAAGGGGAAACAGATGAAGGAGTCACGCGAGGAGTGCTCATCCTCCTCGAAGGCTCAGATTGGGGTGTCTAAATGTGTGTGCGTGTAACCAAGATGAGAAAAAAGGAGAGATAGGTAGTATGTTTCAGGAAAGGAACCTGGATGTTTTGGCTCTGAGTGAAACGAAGCTAAAGGGTAAAGGGGAAGAGAGGTTTGGGAATGTCTTGGGAGTAAAGTCAGGGGTTAGTGAGAGGACAAGAGCAAGGGATATATATATATATATATATATATATATATATATATATATATATATATATATATATATATATATATATATATATGTTTCCTTGCGCTACCTCGCAAACGCGGGAGACAGCAAAAAAAAAAAGAGAGGAATATAACACTCAGTTGATATATCACATGTTTACCAAATGGCGTCCTAGCTTCGTCTCTTCGATGTATATCAACTGACTGTTATATTCCTCTCTTGTGTCTCCCCTGATGATGTGATTATTACACGAAAGTGCACTTGGGAACTTTTCGTGTTTCATTTTCCTCGTGGACTCATAGGAATATCTTGATCACGCGCAAAATTGTGATCCTTTCCAACATATATATATATGTATACATATATATATATATATATATATATATATATTGATTGAGAGGGTGAAGGCATGTACAGAGCATCAGATTGGGGAAGAGCAGTGTGGTTTCAGAAGTGGTAGAGGATGTGTGGATCAGGTGTTTGCTTTGAAGAATGTATGTGAGAAATACTTAGAAAAGCAAATGGATTTGTATGTAGCATTTATGGATCTGGAGAAGGCATATGATAGAGTTGATAGAGATGCTCTGTGGAAGGTATTAAGAATAAATGGTGTGGGAGGAAAGTTGTTAGAAGCAGTGAAAAGTTTTTATCGAGGATGTAAGGCATGTGTACGTGTAGGAAGAGAGGAAAGTGATTGGTTCTCAGTGAATGTAGGTTTGCGGCAGGGATGTGTGATGTCTCCATGGTTGTTTAATTTGTTTATGGATGGGGTTGTTAGGGAGGTGAATGCAAGAGTTTTGGAAAGAGGGGCAAGTATGAAGTCTGTTGGGGATGAGAGAGCTTGGGAAGTGAGTCAGTTGTTGTTCGCTGATGATACAGCGCTGGTGGCTGATTCATGTGAGAAACTGCAGAAGCTGGTGACTGAGTTTGGTAAAGTGTGTGAAAGAAGAAAGTTAAGAGTAAATGTGAATAAGAGCAAGGTTATTAGGTACAGTAGGGTTGAGGGTCAATTCAATTGGGAGGTGAGTTTGAATGGAGAAAAACTGGAGGAAGTGAAGTGTTTTAGATATCTGGGAGTGGATCTGGCAGCGGATGGAACCATGGAAGCGGAAGTGGATCATAGGGTGGGGGAGGGGGCGAAAATTCTGGGAGCCTTGAAGAATGTGTGGAAGTCGAGAACATTATTTCGGAAAGCAAAAATGGGTATGTTTGAAGGAATAGTGGTTCCAACAATGTTGTATGGTTGCGAGGCGTGGACTATGGATAGAGTTGTGCGCAGGAGGATGGATGTGCTGGAAATGAGATGTTTGAGGACAATGTGTGGTGTGAGGTGGTTTGATCGAGTAAGTAACGTAAGGGTAAGAGAGATGTGTGGAAATAAAAAGAGCGTGGTTGAGAGAGCAGAAGAGGGTGTTTTGAAATGGTTTGGTCACATGGAGAGAATGAGTGAGGAAAGATTGACCAAGAGGATATATGTGTCGGAGGTGGAGGGAACGAGGAGAAGAGGGAGACCAAATTGGAGGTGGAAAGATGGAGTGAAAAAGATTTTGTGTGATCGGGGCCTGAACATGCAGGAGGGTGAAAGGAGGGCAAAGAATAGAGTGAATTGGATCGATGTGGTATACCGGGGTTGACGTGCTGTCAGTGGATTGAATCAAGGCATGTGTATGGGGGTGGGTTTGGCCATTTCTTTCGTCTGTTTCCTTGCGCTACCTCGCAAACGCGGGAGACAGCGACAAAGCAAAAAAAAAAAAAAAAAAAAAAAATATATATATGTATATATTCTTTTTTTTTTTTTTCATACTATTCACCATTTCCCGCATTAGCAAGGTAGCGTTAAGAACAGAGGACTGGGCCTTAGAGGGAATATCCTCACCTGGCCCCCTTCTCTGTTCCTTCTTTTGGAAAAAAAAAAAAAAAAAAAATGAGAGGGGAGGATTTCCAGCCCCCCGCTCCCTTCCCTTTTAGTCGCCTTCTACGACACGCAGGGAATACGTGGGAAGTATTCTTTCTCCCCTATCCCCAGGGATAATATATATATATATATATATATATATATATATATATATATATATATATATATATATATATATATATATATGTAGATAGCTAGATAGACAGATATATAGATATCGATATGTATATATATATCACTACCTGTTACCACATATTGCATTGCATCTCAACATCGTACCTTTAAAACCGCAACCATGCAACTTATTTCCAACACTAAACCCGAACACTACCTCCAACACCGCATCTTGATATCTTACCTTCGGCATCACATTCCAACATCGTACCTCCAACAACGTACCTCATTATTTTGCCTCCAACATCATGCTTCCAACGTAAACTGGTTTCCCTTGAACAGCATATTTCTGCTCTTTTTTTGAACTCAAACTGCGTTACGAAAAAAATAAATATACATGTAAAACGGATGAATTTACGACGACAAAATGTTCCTTCTAATACATGTAAAAGTCGTTTACATACAGATGAGGGAAACAAATGAAGCTCATGTCCTCGAAGCAATCGCCAGTCATATGTTGGGAATACAGGAGAGTCCTGGGCGAGGACCTGGATAGAGGGGACTTGTGGGATGACCTGGACGGTGGGAACTTCGGGGAGAGGGCCTAGGCGATGGCACTGTTGGGCGAGGACCTAGATGCTGGGGAAGGGTCAGGTGAAGAGTAGACGATGGAAGAAATGCCAGGCGAAGATCTGGAGAGTGGATGAAGTGTGGAGTCAAAGTCTGAACGGTGAGGAGTGTTAGGCGTGGACCTGAATGATGGAATGTTAGTTGAGGACCTGACGGAGGGGGAAGTGTCAGGAGAGGGCTTGGTCGAACAAGGAAGGACCTTGACGTTAGGGACGTTGGGAGATGACCTGGACAATGGCATTTTGTCGGGAGATGACGTGGATGGTGGGGATGTTAGAAAGTGACCTGAACGGTGTGGGGAGTGTCAGTGGAGGATCTGAAAGGTGGGAGTTCTGTCGAGAGAGAACTTGGACCCAGGTGGAGTGAATGTCAGGTGAGGACCTGGAAGGTGGGATCTTAGGCGATGACTTGGACAGGGGGAGGGGGACGTCGGGAGAGGACGGACTTGGATGGTAGGACATCGGAAAACCTGGACGGTGGAGACATCGGATGAGGACCCGGACAGTGTGGACGCCGGGTGATGGGAAAGTCGGCAGAAGGCCTAGATGGCGGAGGAAGTGTCAGGCAAGGACGTGGATGGTATGGTTTTGTCGGACGAGGACCTGGACGGTGAAAAGATTGTCCGACGAGGATATAGACGGTGGGGTCTTGTCAAGCGAGGACCTGGACGACAGGGCCGTCGGAACAGGGCCTGGACGGTGGGGAAGGACCTAGACGGTGTGGACGCCGGGTGAGAACCTGGATGGTGGAGGGAGTGTCAAGCACGAACGTGGACGATGGAGTATTGTCTGCAAGAACCTGGACAGTAACGTCGGGTGAGGACCTGTACGGTGGGGAGGTATGGAATCAAAAGCACACGAGATAAACAATGATGATGTATATAGAGGAGGCTGGGGATATATGGCCGTGGATTCACCGGCACGCGTGGAAACGCCCCCAATTAAAGCTCCGGCTGCCACTAGGTAATTCATGGATAATGGAAAAAGTAGCAAATCTTTTCGTCGTTGGTAATGGATCACTGTGTAATTACCTGTTTGTATTGTACGGGGAGGGAGTTCTGCATTCGTGGGGCCCCATCTCTTGTACTGCACGGGGAAGAGTTCTTCGCTCGTGGGGGCTCCATCTCTAGCACTGTACGTGAAGGGAGTTCTACGCCCGTGGGCACCATCCCTTGTACTGTACAGGGAAGGTGCTCTATACTCTTAGGGACCCATCTTTTGACCTTTCTATACTTTCATAAGACATATCAAACTGATGAATGCCGTCCACTTTCGATCTCTCATAACTATTTTCCATTCTTCCACACTCTTGTACTGAAAATTATACTTCTTTGCATTCATTTTATGGTACCCTTTTTAGTATCATGTTCTGACCTTTAGTTGTTCATTCCAAGCATCTTTCGGAGTGTTTATTACTGTCTACGTTATCAAGCTGATTTAAAAACTTAAGATTATGATCAGGCCACCTCTCACTCTTTCCTTTTCCATAATGAGCAAATTCACGGTCTCTGGCTTTACCCTGTAGTTTAGTTCTCTTAATTTCCGTTCTTAGTGCTTCTTAAGGTACGGTGAACAGACCTGAGAAGCATATTTTAGTTTTAACCTAATGCAGGACGTGAACAGCTTGCTGAATATTTTCCTATCTAGATTTTGAAAGTCATTCTAATATTCAAAAGCAGATAGTTTTTCTCCTTTGCTTTTCTCTTGGCGAGGGACTTTACTGATAAGTTTGGAACAACTTCAACTCCCAAGTACCTCTCACACACAGATTTCTGCAGTTTATTTCCAACTAGAAGATATTCATATTGAAACCTTTACCTGTCCCATCCTCATTACATTACCTTGCATTTTTTGGGGTTGAATATCATCAACAATATATTAAACCAACCGTGGAGTTTGCCTACGTTCTCTTGTAAGTTAATGCATACTTCCTCGCTTTTCATTTTCCTCGTGACCTTTTACATCAACAGCAAACATATTTAGGTAAGAGTCCAAACCATCAAGCTGGTCATTTACATAGGTCAAGAAGAGCAATGGTACCAGGAAAGGACCCTACATTGCGCGACTGGTGACCTCAGCCCATTTCAAGAAGGTTCCTCTGATATGCGTCTTTTGCTCCCTTGTACTAAAGTATTCCGTTCATTGGAGGAATATCCCTCTTATCCCTGCCTGCAGGTTCCAGTTTCTTTACCAGCCTCCTGTGTGTTGCGGTGTCAAATGCTTTATGACAGTCCAAATGCAGACCAACATTATCGTCAGCTGCAGCAGGACTTGACAATGCTCGCCTCATATCTTAAGGACGAAATTCATCGGGTGCTCCGGTGACAAAGGTTATTTATGCGGTAGGTACGATCCATTATTGCCAAATCCTTCCTTGAATCTACTCTCAGTGTACTGAATGCCTCCACTGGGGGAAAGCATCGCTTCTTAGCTGGGAACATTGAGTATCGGCAGCTATTTAATATATCGCTTTCCAGTGTTGATGGCAGCCTGCAGCCCGTGCTCTCTCACCTGCCATTGGCCTGAATATCTTTTCTCTTTAGAATGTCCGCACACAAGCGAGGTCTCCGTAACACAGCTTTTAATGTCCGTAACACCCGCGGGATCTCCTTAACACAATATCATGTCCGTCTCAATGGCGGGGTCTCCTTAACACTACTTCTAACGTTGTGGTGGTGTCTTCTTACCACAAATAATGTGTTGTGTTTGTGGTTGTAGTAAGTTGGTGATGGTGATGATGGTAGAGGTGGTAGTGGCTATGATGAACTACGGTGGTGGTGGTTGTAAGCTACGTTTGTGAATATTATGTTGCAGGTGGTTGTCGGTAAGCTATGGAAATGGTGGTTGTGATTAGCTATGGTGATGGTCGTTGTGATGGTGAATTATCTGCAGTGTCAGTGGGAGATGCTGTAGTGGTGCAGATTAAGGTGGTAGTGGGGCGGCATGATGGTGAGGTGTGGTGTTGATGAACCACATTGATGGTGAGGTCTCTGCCAGCTCCCATTAGCCCCAGACATGAGACTGTTCATTACCAGGAATCTCAGGAGAACGTTCATAACCGGCGGTGTGCCTCCTGCCGCACGGACCCTTCCCTCCCGCCCGCACCACAAGACTCCCAGCCCTTCTTCAGACGGCCAGAGGGAGGAGAGCCGCTCGCCTGACTCACAAGACGCTATAATCAGACGAAGGATAGTACATGCCCCGCAGGGGAGTCCTAAAGGGACGCCAGGGGGTGTCTTGTTGTGGACGATTCAGCCAAAGAAATGGCGAGATGGGTCTTGCCTCTCCCTTGGAGAGTTAAGCAGACAGGATTGGTTTCCTTAAGGATCATTTTGGAGGAATGTTGGTCTGTTGGGATTCCTAGAAGCGACGCCGCCAGCCCACCCGCCATTGTTGGTGATGGCTCGGTGCTATCATGGTCTCTCTCTCTCTCTCTCTCTCTCTCTCTCTCTCTCTCTCTCTCTCTCTCTCTCTCCCCCCCCCCCCCAGGACTGCTTATATGGTACAGTATTACCATGGTCTTCCTCCTCGGGGTACTACTCATATGGTACGGTATCAACATGGTCTTCTCGGGTCTCTGCTCTTCGGGAGTCTTGCAGCTACTGGTAGAGCCATGCTGTTACCCCTTCCAGCACTCTGAGGGAGAATGGAAGGGGGAGTGAGGGGAGGGGGGGAGAATAATGTAGGAGACCTCGCCCTTCCTTTTCGGTCATTCTGCTAATCTAAATCATCAGTTATGTGGTGTGACCTCTCAGCTGTTCGTTGACAAGTACACATCTATCCGATATCTCTGGCACTTCCATTGACAGACTCCCCAAGATGTAAACAGGTTTTACAGATGGTACAGACGGCTGACTGATGTAGGTGGAATATGTAGCTAGAAATGCCATTATATATGACCGAATACAATATGTCTCCCTATAACAAATGCAGCTACACTAAACCTTCGATAAATCTAAATTACCTTTGCCCTCAACACTTGCATCTCCTCTTCACTCTCGACAAATATTCCATCTCTAGACCCAACCGGCCTTTGACATAACCCTCGCTGGTCAGGTCAAGGGTCACGCCATAGTGGTGAAGTTCGTTGTTGGTAAAGAAAATCAAATACAAAGAAGAAACTAAACAAATAAACAATATGCTCTCCCTTCTCTGGATGAAAACATAATAATACATAAAGGATCCACTGTTGCTTTACAGAGGAAAGGAGACTCTCAGTAACAAAGGGAAAAAATCACATATTGATTCAACATAGTCTTGCTGCCTGATTTGACAGATGCAAGACTCAGGTATACTACATCACATTTTCGTCAGTATAGACTGCACTGCCCCACCTTTACAATTCAGAACATATTGGTCCAGTTCTATTGTCCAGACCACATTAGTCCACCTCAATGGTCTAGACCACACTACCCCAGATCTATGGCTCCAGATCTATGGACAACACCACACTCGTCCACCTCTATGATCCATACCACACTGTTTCAGCATGGCACAGACCAAACTGCTCCAGCTCTGTAGTCCAGAACATACTGCTCCAGCCCTGTAGACGACAATGATATTTGGGTTAATTTTGCCGGACCACGGTAACCCCTTAATATAATAGTCAACCTGTTAAGGCTTAATCGTCCACTGTCACCACCAGCCCCAAGGCCGCTTTTTCGGAAAAGATTTTTTTTCTGTTTTTACTATGTTGAATCAATATGTGATTTTTTCCCTTTGTTACTGAGAGTCTCCTTTCCTCTGTAAAGCAACAGGGGATCCTTCCCTTTGTGTTATGAGAGACACTTTACAGATCACCAGGGGATCCTTCCCTTCGTGTTATGAGAGACACTTTATAGATCACCAAGGGATCCTTTGTCTCAAAGTAAAAAGCATCCTTTCCACTCCAAAGCTCCAGGAGATCCTCTCTCTCCTGTATGAAGAACCTCTTCCTCTTGGGAGAAATGGAATTTGTTCTGTTGAGGGCGTGACGATGAGCGTGCGGAGGGTTCCCTTCGGTCTGTGGAGGTGGGTCTCTTCCTCTGTACAGGTTGAGAGGATTCTCCCAATGGGTTAAGAAGCTTTTCCTTCCCAATTCTCTCTCTATGGGAGTAATGAGGGAGGGAGGGAGGAATGGACAGAAAGAGGCAGGAAAGTGTGGCCATACCAGAATATATGGAAATATTCTTCAAGCACGACCACTGAAGGGGAGGGACTGAGAGACACTGTAGCAGAGGAATGAAGTCTGACCAAGACTACATTGAGGTAGGGGAGAAGGAAGAGGAGGAGAGAAGGAGGTCGACTAGAAAGGCAGATTGAAGGAAGGAAAGAATAAGATAACAAGTACCGGAACGAATCAGACGAAGAAAAGAGAGTGTGAAAAAGTGAGATAAAACAGGAAAAGAAGAAGAGGAAGGTTACGGAAAAGAGGGTTGGAAACAATGGCCAGGAAAAGGTAGAGGGATAATTAGAGAGAGAGAGAGAGAGAGAGAGAGAGAGAGAGAGAGAGAGAGAGAGAGAGAGAGAGAGAGAGAGAGAGAGAGAGAGAGAGAGAGAGAGAGAGATTTATCTTTAAATTTCTCCATCCCAATGAGACACCGCTTCCTCCCCTCCACACTCGGCCCTCCTCCCCAACACCATGCCCTCCCTCCCTTCCACACCAGGCGCTTCTGTCCTCCACACACAACCCTCCTTTCCTCCACGCCTGACCCGTCTTCCTTCCACACCCGGCTCTCTTCCCATCCACACCCGACCCTCTTGCACCCAATACATGATCCTTTACCCCTCCCACACCAGGCCTTCTTCTCTTCCACATCCAGCCATCTATCCCTTTACAACAGTCACCCCACCTTCCCTCCCGCACACCTAACATTATTCCCCTCTACACCAGGAACTCTTTCCCCCCCCCTACATCCAGCCCTCTTCCCCTCTAAAACCAACTCTCCCCCAACCCAACACTCTTCCCTTCAGCACCTGCCTATCTCCTCGCCCTTTCTTAACCTGACCATACATTACAACCCCTGCCTATTGTGAACTCCGTGAAGTAACCTCTCTCTCAATTTTCCTGTTTCGTGCACTTATGTCCTTTGCTGTTTGTTTTGACTTTCTCTTTTCCTTTTCTCCCATGTGCTCTCCCTCACCCGCTGGTTGCCACATTATCCATGATCCCTCATATAATCGGCTTGGCTTGTGTGCTAATTCTTTTGTTCCAACCTTCCCTATTCAACCCGGGCTGCCGCCTTCCACCTGACTACCATTTTATATCGCTTGAATCAGCTTTGTAAGTAACTATTTCCAGTGAATCAGCTTGATTTCATAAGACCTTCATTTGCTTCATTGCTGCTTATGTTCAGTCAGCATACAACAGGACCAGCATTTTCTTCTAATGTCTCCAGTTCTTGTGAGTCTGTGATGGTGAAAACTTAAATCTGAGTTGTTGATATTGATATGACTCAGCTTTTCCACCCATAAATGGTCACATTTTGTGAGTTTTTTATCAACTTATGCATCATTTATCCAATGCATACCAACTACATCCGCTTAACTTTTCAAATTCATGATATAACAGCTTTAAGACTTTCTCATGTAGTTCCCATAAATACTGGGCTCCGTAGGTTTAGTATGATTTAAGGCAGTTACACAAGCTGTGTCAACCTTTCCAGCGGACAGTTCACACTTTGAGCTTAATGCAGTGTGAAGCAGCCCCCTTCAGCTTTCTAACTGCTCGCATTATCACCATTATCTTAATGAGATGACTGCGGTGATGCGAGTCAGTATATTCTCTCCATACTATCTGGTGCTTCGTAATAATTATTTTGATGCTGGTCGATATACAAAAGAGAGTGATGGGTGGGAAGGATCCTCCTGATTCTGTCTCCATCCATAGAGATTAGGTATCTTGGCTACTATCACTGTCATCCAGCAGATAACCGCGTCCTTCCAAAACACAATCTTTTAGCAGATGCCCTTGTTATAGGCTATCAGGTTTTCTGTTATCTGTTCTTCCCATGTTGTATCCTCCAGTAGGTAACCTCGTTATAGCCCATCAAGTCTTCTCTTATTTATCTTTCCCGTATATCGTCCTTCAGCAGATAGCTTCGTCATAGACAATCAAGTCTTCTGTGGCCTATCCTTCCCCTACACTGCCCTCCAGCAGATAAGCTTATCATACACCATCAGGTCTTTTGCTATCTGTCCTTCCCATGTACTTCCAAACCCCCACTCCACATCTCCCTACTTCACACCCACTCTAGGACTGCCCCTCCTTAAACTCTTCATTTCCTTCCCTCCAACCCTCCCTCTCTCCTAGCGACACTGAAGGGGGATGACTCTCAGTTCATTATTCAGTGAGACGAAGAGTTGCAGCAAGTCTCATCCCTGGCTTATGAATGCTGATGCTCCCTGCCTGGTCAGGAATGCTAATGACAAGGTGTCCACGAGTATTTCGCTCACTCTTTCTTTTCTTTCAAAATTAATCAAAATTAATATTGATATTAATTTTGATTTCAAACTAGTTCGCTTTGATGTTTCCTCACTTTTCACTAAAGTTCCAGTTGATGACCTTTTAGAATATCTATTTGATGTCTTGGATGATATTCATTTACCTGCTCCAAAGTCTGATTTCACTGAACTGATAAAATTGTGTATAAAAGACTGTGTATTTCAATTTCATGGAGATTATCATGCTCAAAAATTTGGCATGGCAATGGGTAACCCTCTTTCACCTGTACTAAATTATCTTTATATGGAATTTTTTGAAACAAAATTACTAAAGGATATCGAGTGTATCGAGACAGACTTCCCCAGAACTTTTTTAAAGGGGAAGTAAATGTTTATAGTTGTGTTACTAGAGTGACAGTTTTCATACATGGTGCTCTGACGAGAAAATAGTGAAATTAGAAAAAAAAATGTAGCTTAGACATTGAAGCTTATTCTTTTTTTTTTTCAAAGCGATAGAGATGGAAAGCAAAAAGGTGTTTTTCATAAATGTACTGGAAAAGTTGAGGTCCAGATAAATTTTTGGTCTGTCAAGGCTTTATTATGGCGGATGACCAACTACCTACCCTCATGTATCCAAGATATGGTTGTACTTTGTGTAATGAAGAAAAATGAGAAACATCATAAGCCAATATTCCTGTTTCATGATAAGAGAAGTGGACCAGGCAGTATGATACAGTGGTTAAATTGATGAAAACTACTATTGACGTTTGTGTAAATAAATTATACATTTCCCTTTTCCATAGCCAGAGGTTGAACCATTATGTGACATTCATTTTTTTCATTTCATTTCAAGCTAGAAGTTTCAGTTTTCTAAATTATTTCTTACATTTTTCATATGTATATATATGTATATGTGTGTATGTGTGTATGTGTGCGTGTGTGTGTGTGTGTATATATATATATATATATATATATATATATATATATATATATATATATATATATATATATATATATATATATATATGTATATATATGCATATATATGAATATTATCCCTGGGGATAGGGGTGAAAGAATACTTCCCACGCATTTCTCGCGTGTCGTAGAAGGCGACTAGAGGGGACGGGAGCGGGGAAACAGAAGGAGTTACGCGGGGAGTGCTCATCCTCCTCGAAGGCTCAGACTGGGGTGTCTAAATGTGTGTGGATGTAACTAAGATGTGAAAAAAGGAGAGATAGGTAGTATGTTTGAGAAAAGGAAACTGGATGTTTTGGCTCTGAGTGAAACGAAGCTCAAGGGTAAAGGGAAGAGTGGTTTGGGAATGTCTTGGGAGTAAAGTCAGGGGTTAGTGAGAGGACAAGAGCAAGGGAAGGAGTAGTAGTACTCCTGAAACAGGAGTTGTGGGAGTATGTGATAGAATGTAAGAAAGTAAATTCTCGATTAATATGGGTAAAACTGAAAGTTGATGGAGAGAGATGGCTGATTATTGGTGCATATGCACCTGGGCATGAGAAGAAAGATCATGAGAGGCAAGTGTTTTGGGAGCAGCTGAATGAGTGCATTAGTGGTTTTGATGCACGAGACCGGGTTATAGTGATGGGTGATTTGAATGCAAAGGTGAGTAATGTGGCAGTTGAGGGAATAATTGGTATACATAGGGTGTTCAGTGTTGTAAATGGAAATGGTGAAGAGCTTGTAGATTTATGTGCTGAAAAAGGACTGGTGATTGGGAATACCTGGTTTAAAAAGCGAGATATACATAAGTATACGTATGTAAGTAGGAGAGATGGCCAGAGAGCGTAATTGGATTACGTGTTAATTGACAGGCGCGCGAAAGAGAGACTTTTGGATGTTAATGTGCTGAGAGGTGCAACTGGAGGGATGTCTGATCATTATCTTGTGGAGGCTAAGGTGAAGATTTGTATGGGTTTTCAGAAAAGAAGAGTGAATGTTGGGGTGAAGAGGGTGGTGAGAGTAAGTGAACTTGGGAAGGAGACTTGTGTGAGGAAGTACCAGGAGAGACTGAGTACACAATGGAAAAAGGTGAGAACAATGGAAGTAAGGGGAGTGGGGGAGGAATGGGATGTATTTAGGGAATCAGTGATGGATTGCGCAAAACATGCTTGTGGCATGAGAAGAGTGGGAGGTGGGTTGATTAGAAAGGGTAGTGAGTGGTGGGATGAAGAAGTAAGATTATTAGTGAAAGAGAAGAGAGAGGCATTTGAACGATTTTTGCAGGGAAAAAATGCAAATGAGTGGGAGAGGTATAAAAGAAAGAGACAGGAGGTCAAGAGAAAGGTGCAAGAGGTGAAAAAGAGGGCAAATGAGAGTTGGGGTGAGAGAGTATCATTAAATTTTAGGGAGAATAAAAAGATGTTCTGGAAGGAGGTAAATAAAGTGCGTAAGACAAGGGAGCAAATAGGAACTTCAGTGAAGGGCGCAAATGGGGAGGTAATAACAAGTAGTGGTGATGTGAGAAGGAGATGGAGTGAGTATTTTGAAGGTTTGTTATATGTGTTTGATGATAGAGTGGCAGATATAGGTTGTTTTGGTCGAGGTGGTGTACAAAGTGAGAGGGTTAGGGAAAATGATTTGGTAAACAGAGAAGAGGTAGTAAAAGCTTTGCGGAAGATGAAAGCCGGCAAGGCAGCGGGTTTGGATGGTATTGCAGTGAAATTTATTAAAAAAAGGGGGTGACTGTATTGTTGATAAAATAAAAAACATATATATATATATATATATATATATATATATATATATATATATATATATATATATATATATATATATATATATATATATATATATATATATATATATATATATATATATCGGTTTTGCTTTTCTAAGGATGCTTTAGGTCCACTTAAACCATCCTAAGAAAAATATCCTGAGTGCCTCATCCATATGTATAACTTGACGGTGGGCGTTATCACTAGGGTAGGGGTGGAGGGGGAAGGGGGGTTAACTTTGAGTACAGGGGTCTCCCCAAGGATATTATAATATAGTTTGCATAATGTGGACCGGCTGGGATGGTGAAGGCAGGGGAGAAGCAGAGTGGGGAGAAAATGGGACTGAGTGAGAGCGCACGTACCTAGTGTGGATCATGTACATAGTGTGGGTCATGTAGCATGGGTCATGTAATATTGGTCATTCAGTGTGGGTCATGTACGTATTGTGGGTCATGTAGTGTGGGTCATACATGTAGTGTGGGTCATGTGGTGTAGGTCATGCATGTAGTGTGGGTCATGAGGTGCAGGGACAGGTCCATCCTCATCTCTTCCCCTATGTAGCGAGTGAGGTGCAGGGGCGGGTCATCCCAGCTCTCCCTTTGTATAGCAAATTTGGTGCGTGAGCCAGTCATCCCCAGCTCTCCCTCTGTGTAGCGAGTGTAGTGCAGGGGAAGCTTTCCCTCACTTCTCACTCTGGTCTTCCCTACATAATTTTTCTTCCTGTCCCTTCTTCGTAACTTTCACTTATACATTTATTTTCTCTTTCCCTGCTCCCCCCCCCCCTTTTTCTTGCTTTGAACTTGCCTAATCTCACTTATCATCATTATTCATTTCATTAGTATATATATGGCAACAGATATATTCACATGACTCAAGAGGCCTCACTGGACATGAATCAATTACAACGGAACTTTATACTCATACAACGTAGCTTCATTGTTTAGAAGAACTGGTTGTATACATATACGTTTCCTTCTACTCTTTGATTATGATGTAAATCAAATATTACAGATAAAGTGCTTGTAGTTTTAAACATTGTCTATGTTTTTTCTCTGCATTCGTAAGTTTGAATACAAAAACAATATATCAGTGATGTTGAAAATATGATTACATTAAGTACTACAGGTATTTATGACAACATGACGTGTGGTTTAATATTCAACGCGATCTTGCAACCAGGAAAAGCTAAAAGAATTTGGTTGGAGTTCATATCTATGGCTCACAAATCCTTCCAAATGACTCCAGCAAATTGGCTCGAAATACTGGAATTGTCCTGCGTTTGGTAATGATGATGATGATTGTGATGATTATGGTTATGATGATGATGATGATGATGATTATGGTTATTATGATGATGTGTATGATAATGACGGCTATAATTCTTATAATTATTATGATGATGGTGATTATGATGGTTATCATGATGATGGTAATGATTATAATGGTAATGATTTTAAAGGTTATGGAGATGATGGTTATAATGATGATGGCAATGATGATAAGTGTGATAAAGATAAAGATAAAGATAATGATAATGATTATTATGTTAATGTTTATAATGATGGTAACGATGATAAGTGTGATAAAGATAAAGATAATGATAATGATGATGATATTAATGGTTATAATGATGATGGTAATGATGATAAGTGTGATAAAGATAAAGATAATGATAATGATGATGATATTAATGGTTATAATGATGATGGTAATGATGATAAGTGTGATAAAGATAAAGATAAAGATAATGATAATGATTATGATGTTAATGTTTATAA